>NC_043004.1:78341192-78468692 GCF_006345805.1 Octopus sinensis | reverse complement strand
CTCGTTGTTCGCATATCCAAGTTTGTCTTCGGGTTTCATGTTGTTTACGTTTTGTGACGTCCTGTACCCATATATGCATATATATATATGTGTGTGTGTGTATGTGTGTGTGTGTGTGTGGTGTGTGTGTGTGTGTGTGTGTGTGTGTATGTATATCTATATTATTATTATTATTATTATTAATAGTATTATCATTATTATTATCATTATATGACTGAACGCCACGCATCCATTTCCAAGTAAGTTTATATATATATATATACATAAATATATATATTTGTGTGCGTGTGTGTGTGTGTGTGGTGTGTGTGTGTGTGTGTGTGGAGAAAAGAGTAAAAAGGGCATAAATTATGCTGGCGACTTATCTCATAAAATGGTATAGACGCAGGCTATCCACAACGTTGGAATTACAGCGTACTCAAGTCTAAATAGTTATTGGGATTTGTAAGTTCTACTTGTTGGAAATTCCTTGTTCCTATTCACAAATATTCCGTAGAGTATACAACTGAAAACGAAAAGGAGAGTGAAGATTTATTCACATCCAAAACTTTATTAAAAGGCCAAAATTCAATTTGATTTCAAAAAAAAGTATCGCTATAACCTGCAACTGAATACCAACGTATGAAGCTTGTTTCAATTAGTTCACTTTGAAAACATCATAAGTGATGGACCCTTGATGAAATTTCAGCGACTAGGATGCATAATTGCATACAGAGCAATGTGCAGTTGCTGCAGTCGAAACATATGTCGGTCATTGTTATATATGCTGTAGAAAACTGTTTTAAGAAAAAGCTTTCAATGTGAATGAATCTCCACTCTCCTCTTTGTTTTCAATTACACACACACACACACACACACACACACACAGAATGAGATAAAAAAATTCAAGGCTGTCAAAGATTTCAGATCATTTACAAAGATGTCTTACAGCTGTTTCCGGAATATTTTATATATCCCTTCATCAGTAGACTCCTCATTCGCATAATCACCGAACCAGGAGTTTAACTATAGTCCGCCCATAGCACTTACTCAGCATTACCTGACACCATTGGGTCTTCTTGACACCATTACCTCTCATAACCTATGTATACATACATGCATGCATACATACATACATACATACATACATACATACATACATACATACATACATACATACATACATATGACTGTTTAAGGCGGCGAGCTGGCAGAAACGTTAGCGTGCCGGGCGAAATGCTTAGCGGTATTTCGTCTGTCGTTACGTTCTGAGTTCAAATTCCGTCGAGGTCGACTTTGCCTTTCATCCTTTCGGGGTCGATAAATAAAGTACCAGTTTCGCACTGGGGTCGATGTAATCGACTTAATCCCTTTGTCTGTTCTTGTTTGACCCCTCTATGTTTAGCCCCATGTGGGCAATAAAGAAATATATATATATATATATATATACATACATACATACATACATATATATACATATATATAATGGGGTGGCTGTGTGTTAAGAGGTTTACTTCCCATTCACATATTCCAGGTTCAGTCCCATTGCAGGGTACCTTGAGTAAGTGTCTTGCAAAGAGTACTGATACTGGTGCCACCTAAAAAGCAGCCAGTACACTCTGTGGAGTGGTTGGTGTTAGAAAGGGTATCGAGCCGTAGGAACCATGCCAGAACAGACAATGGAACCTGGAATGGATCCTGGTCTTGCCAGTTCCTATCACACTGTTTAACCCATGCCAACATGGAAACGAGTTGCGAAATACTGATGATACTGTGTATATATATATACATACATATATATATATATATATATAATATATATATATATAATATATATATTATATATATATATAAAATATTATTTGAGACAAACCATATTTTGCAAAACAACAAGGAAGACTTAATCATACATAAATTTATAAATAGTCAAAAAACCGCCACTATCGTTTTCTTGTCTTGATCGACAATCTTCAGTGACTTCCAATAATTCATTACAAATTATAATTTGTAACTGAATTATTGGAAGTCCCCCTGAAGATTGCATCAAGACAAGAAACGATTGTACGGTTTTTTTGACTATTTATAAATTTTATGTATGGATTAAGTCTTTCCTGTTGTTTTGCAAAATAGTGGTTTTGTCTCAAATAATATTTTATATATTTTACTAAAATTGGATTAATTTACCTAAATCTGATTTTTTTCCCTGTAATTTGGATATATTCCCTAATATTTATTATTATATATTATATAATATATATAATATATATACACATATGTATATATATTCACCTTATCATTTAACGCCCATTGTCCCTGCAGGCATGAGTTGAACGGTTTGACTGGGCTGGCACGCTGGAAGGCTGCATCATTTGCATGACACCGGGGTGCGTTTACGTGCCAACACGGGTGCCAATTTGCGTGGCACTGGTATCTGCCATGACTGCTATTTTGCTCGGCTTCACGGGTCTTCTTCTCAAGCATGACATACTGCCAAATGTCTTGGTTATTGCCTCCTTGAGGCCCAACACTCGAAAATATATGTGTGTGTATATATATAAAATCAAAATAAGTAACAGGATATCAAGTACGTCCGTTTCAAGCGACTCCATTTAATTGAACACTGCAATCATTACATCAATTTACTTGCTGTGCCATATTCAGCTTATTTTGATTTTATTCACCTTACTTCGAGCTGTGCGTTTAATACCGGACTGATTTGGTGCTTCAACTTAAGTACCTAATTCAACTGAATCTTAATTATTTCTGATATATATATATATATATATATATATATAATTTACAAGATAAGGGCAAAAGAAAAATTCTAATGCCAAATATGCCGAAAAAAAGACAAAACTTTTCAATAACCATTATGATTTATGTGTCTCGAAACAAACCGATAGAAATCTCTAAAAAATTCGTTATTACCGTATTGGTCCCAATTTCGGGGTTAATAAATAATAAATTTTCAATAATGGTTATTGAAAACTTTTGTCTTTTTTTCGGCATATTTGGCATTATAATTTTTCTTTTGCCCTTATCTTGTAAATTATTTATAAATTTAACCTTTAAAGGTATTTTTTGATATGCTGGCCATTGATAAAATCTTTTTCCCGAAAAAAATTTTATCCTACATTATTTATAAATAGAATAGTGTTCACTTCCGGATTCTCTCATTCTGTGTAAGTTTCTAGTTCGAATCACACGTATCTCGAGATGTGCCGAAGATTTTTCTATTTTGGATATATTTGGGGTACTTAGCTCTGCTCAGGACTTAGTGCTTGCTTTTTCCATGGGTATGAGTAAGTATTTCACTTATATCTCGCGTATTTGCCGCTGAAGAGGGGAAAATTTATTATTAATTAACCCCGAAATTGGGACCAATACGGTAATAACGAATCTTTTAGAGATTTCTATCGGTTTGTTTCGAGACGCATAAATTATAATGGTTATTGAAAAGTTTTGTCTTTTTTTCGGCATATTTGGCATTAGAATTTTTCTTTTGCCCTTATCTTGTAAATTATTTGTAAATTTAACATTTAAAGGTATTTTTCGATATGCTGGCCATTGATAAAATTTTTTTCGGGAAAAAAATTTTATCCTACATTATTTATATATATATATATATATATTATATATAATATATATATATATATAATATAATATATATATATATATATATATATAAACCTGCATAGTAGCCATACAAACATACCAAATTTTCCAGTTTCTCTGGTGGTCGACCTATCTGTTTATACACACATCAAATCCAGTAACTTCAGAGAACTTGCAGCATCTAATTTGCGCACTATGATATATAATTAACAATTGCTTATGTTTTAATCAGGCTCGTACAGTCAGTAATTTCTCAGGGTAGGCAGTTGGTGACGTTTATGTAGTAAAACATGCAAAAAAAATAAATGAAACACAGGTGCTTGACTGAGTGGAAAGTAGATTTACTCCTGCCTTTATAGCACGTAAAGAAAATGTTGTTGTAGGAATGTACGCAGCATGTGTGCTACAGCAGTACTATGCGTAGCTTAAATACTGGGATTGAAAGGCAAGAGCGAATTATGCCTACCTAATCTACAAAAAAAATATATATATTTTGTATTCTATGTAGAGTAATCAGAGTAACCTTCGTAATTATATTGAATTTGGTGCATATTTTGCCATAAAAGAAAAATGTTACAATCGATCCATTTTATTCAGAGTAGGCACTGCCTACCTTGCCTGCGCAGGCGGCAGGTCCCTGGTTTAATGAAAGCTTGGCATGACTTTTACATGCCCGTTTATTCTTTACATCCTTGAAATAGCTGCAAACAAAGGGAGGCCTTGTACCCTCAAATTCTGCTCTTGTTTTTTAAAAAGAAAATCACAATACATTACACAATGTAGTCCAAGACGCACTGGTACATAAATTATTGCTGGAACACCTTTGATCGTATGTTTGATCAGCGGTGAATTAGTGTATAAATGAATAATAAATGAAAATAAGAACCATGATAACAAATGAGAAGGTTACTTACAGATATTATCTTGAAGAGAATCTAGTCTTCACTTGAAATAACTATGTGAAAATTTTCAGAGAATGTCAATCGGATATTGAGGAATGATCTTTTTCTGAAGATCTCTTGGCACCAACTCCTTCTTCTATGATTGTTCTCATCAATATATACTAATATATACACACTAAAACCTCGTTCAGATATTCCTTTTTCCATTAACTCTTCCAATTCTTAATGTATCTTTCTTGGTGTAGGCGTGACTTTTTAAAACAATTTGTTTCCACCCACTTTCAATTTTAAATCTATTGGACCAGGTTTTTCTTAATACCTCAATCATAATTATACATTGTTTTTTCTTCTGTGATAATTACATTCATATTTGATGTCTTTTTTTTTATGAGATTTCACCTCCCCCTTCAAAAAACTAAAACAAATATAAGCACCCTAATATTCATTGCAAAGATATTGCAATGGATATTTTGTTGAGCCTGCAGATTTTAAAGACAACCATTGAATCTATGTTGCAATGGTTCAAACTGAACCATCTAGTTATTGTATTAATTAAAAATATTTTACTTTCATTGATATTTTTTAAAAGTATATTGCAAAAACGTATTTGTCTCTTTCTAAAAAAAAATTGCCCCAAGAAATAATTGCAAACATTCTGCAGAAAAATTAAATTTTATTGCATAATGAAACGCTTTACGTATTCTGTTTTATTGCATTTCATATTTTTATTGACATTTTATTTTGAGTCGATAATTATATGGTCGTCTGTAAAAAGTTAAATACTTTCATAACCTGAAACATCACAACTATTTTGCTGTCAACATTCAAAGGTGTGTGTGTGTGTGTTTAGATTATATACGAGGTCTGTAAGTAAAATAATGAAACTCTTTCAGAAAGCACACAGGGCGTTGCATTCTTCACAGCAGTGCTGGAACTCAGAAACCGGAATGGTCTTAATCTTGTCTGTTACACCATTTTTCGTTTTCCATCGTATCAAAATGTCCTTTGGGGTGAATTTTCAGTTTGGGGAAGAGAAAAAAGTTACATGGACTCGGGTCAGGTGAATAAGGAGGTTGAGAGAGAACAGGTATGCTTTTCTGTGCCAAAATCTTTGTAATCGAAAGCGCTGTGTGACAAGGCGCATTGTCATGATGCAGCATCCAGCTATCTTTGATCAGTTTCCGTAGCCTTTCAAGAAATCAAGGTAAAAATGCCGATTCGTCCTTGAGGAACGAATTCACGGTAAAAATGCCGATTCGTCCTTGAGGAATGAATTCACGGTAAAAATGCCGATTCGTCCTTGAAGCCCGAATTCTTTGTGGACGATTTCATTGCTGTCAAAAAAGCAATGAGCATGGTTTTCATTTTCGATTTGCTCATTCTCGCTTTTTTCCGGCCGCAGTGAGTTTCTGGATCATACTAAAAAATCTTCTATTGATCACCAGTAATGACGTTTGAGAGAAAACCTGAGTCATTTTCAGTCCGTTCCAGGAGATCACAGCACACTTCCTTCCTGTTGTCTTTTTGCTCAGGGGTGAGATTTTAGGGGGACAACTTTCGCAGAAATATTCCTCATTCACAATTCGTCAAAACTTGATGAACGGTTAATGCAGTTCAAATTCAGCTTCTTTGCAATCAATCTGACGGTCAGATCGCACGAACTCATTGATTCACTCCACATTTTCGTCATTTCTTGAAGTTGATGACCTTCCTGACCGAGGGTAATCTTCAACGGATTCTCAGCCTTCTAAAAAGGCTTTGAACCTTCTGAAAACTCTTGCGCTTCATGAGGTAGTCTCCCCGTAAATCTGTTGAGGTTTTGCGCAAGTTTCTGTGGCATTGTGTCCGATTTTGAAGCAACACTTGATTGCGTAGCGTTACTCGTAACTGTGTTTGCTCATTTTTAGGACACACAAAACAAAATCACTTCGCAAAACAAGGACTCACAGTTCACCTGTTAACGCCACGTGGCTGCTTCTTCTTCTTCTTCTGCTGCTGCTGCTGCTGGAACTGAAGTCAAAGAGAGCGTTGATGTGGCAATACCGGGAAGAGGAACACCACAGTGTTGTCAGATCAAACGCTACGAGGCCCAGTCTCATTACTTTATTTACAAACTTCGGATCTTTTCCTTTTGAACGGCAGTTGTCAACACAATTTCTAGTTAACTAAACACTTTTAAACTTCGTATACTGGTAGAATGTGTTTATAAAACATCATTTTCTCTTAGTTTTATTGAGAAAATTCTATAGTTTGTAAGATATTTCGTCTGAAAATCCAAGCATTTCGGCAATTTTAACCAATCGATTACCTCCATTTAGGTAAACAACATTTGCTGCGTCTAAAACTGAGAAAACATCCTGTAACTAACCCTAATTTTTTTTTATTAATTGCTAAATTAATTTAATTGTTACGCGTGTAAAATTATAGAATTATTTTGTATGTTAATTGTTTAAATTATTTTCCATTGCTTAGTTTTTTACACGCGTAATAATTAAATTAATTTAACAATTAAGAAAATAAAATTAGGGTTACGGTTAGGGTTAGTTACAGGATGTTGTCTCAGTTTTAGACGCAGCAAATGATTTTAGCTCAAAAGAGAGCATAGGATTAGTTAAAATTCGAAAAATTAAACTACGTTAAACAAACAAATTACAATTTTCTCAAGAAAGCCAAGAGAAAAAAAGTTTTTATTTTGACACATTCTACCAGTATACGAAGTTTTAAAGTGTTTAGTTAACTAGAAATTGTCTGCCGTTCAAAAGGAAAAGATCCCAAACTTCGTACAAGGAGTTTTCATCAACTGATATAATGTAACAGGCATGTACAATGAGCGCTCAGTTTGGTCTACCACTGAAAGCCTGGCTTCAACGGCAGCTGAAAAATCTGGTGTTGAGACTTCCTATTGAAGGCAGTTAGAATTGGTTTCGCCTTGTGCGGGTGGATTTAGATTTTTAAAAAAACCCAAAAAAGTATATTTGGCATAACTCGAAAAAAATTAGAGAAAAAACATATAGAGTCTCTTACGCTTCTTTCCTTGATTATAATTAACCAAATGCCCATTCTGTTACAACTTTATAAATTAATACGCTAAGGCCGAAATGCGTTACGCTATCACGTGATTAGTTGAGGAGAAAGGTGAAGAGTGAGGAAGAGGGAAAAGGATAAAGACGTAGACAGAGGTGTCGACGACGTGAGGTAAAGGGAGCGTAATGTTTATTGAGTGGGTAAAAAGTTAGTTGAAGGGAGAGATATAGAGAAAGAGAGAGAGTTGGAAATACGTTTAGCAGAGGGGGGCGTTCGGGTGATGAGGTTAAAGAAATGCAAATGTGTGTGTGTGTGCGTGCGTGCGTGTGTGTGTGTGTTCGTGCGCGTGTGCGTGCGCGCGCGCGCTTGTGTGTGTGTGTGTGTGTGTGTATACAGAGAGAGAGAGATAGAGAGGAGGGGAAAGAGAGTAGTGACGCTATTACCAGCCGATGCATTAAGCTGTCATGTGGTTAGTGGAAATGAGAGGTGATGAGAAAGAGAAAAGGTAACGATGTGAAGAGAGGAATGGTTAGAGAAGTTTGAAGTTAAAGAGAGAAAGAGAGAGAGAGAGGGGGGAGAGATAAAGTGTTCAGCAGAGAGAAATTTTAGACTTGATATATTATTGTAACAAAAACAATAACATTTTAATATTCAATTTTCTTATATATCTTCTATCTGTTTATCTATTAATCTATCTATTTATATTGACAAATACATCGATGGGTGAACAGACGAAGGAATAAAAATAAAAATTAAAATAATAATAATAATAATAATAATAATAATAATAATAATAATAATAATAATAATTGCCCTGATGCAGTACCAGTCAGTGGCTCTCATGGCTTCTGATCTTAACTGATTGGAAGTGTTATCATGTACATTGTTTTGTCTTGGTATAAAAGATGGGCTACAGCAAATATTCTGCTCAATACCACAGATTTGTTTGTCAGTTGTTTGACCTTAACCAGTTGACCATGTCCCTTAGTGGCTGACGATATGTCCATCTCTGATCACGAGCAGAAGTAGTGGCAGAGCATCATAGCCATGTGTTGAGAGGGATTCTTTGGGGTTTGAATAATTCACCTCTGGAAACATGGGTGGTTCTTTCAACATCCTTAAACAACCCTTATTCAGGGACCTTTTGAGCGGGATGGGCTACTCAACCTGAAGAAATTTCTAACTGGGCCCCACCTGCAAGGTCATGTGCTGTTTATCTTGATATGAGATCACCATGTCGCGCACATATGGTTGTGATGCATGTGCCTGATGTACCCGGGTAGTCATGATGGGTATATTGGGCTTCGTATATTTTACCCCAGTGTCACTTTGATGGCATGAACTGCTCTCTCACTCAATAATAATAATAATAATAATAATAATAATAATAGGCTTATCATAGATAGTAAGATAGATTTTTCAATGAATGTGAAATAATTTTGCAAAATAGTCGTGGATGCTGCTAGTGGTGATGGTGGTGGTCATGGGTGGATAATGACAAGTGTAGTTTTTATTTAATTTAATTGAACTAAATTTTTTTTTATCGCCTGTCACTTAACGCATACAATTATTGATCGTCTGCTCGTTTGAAAATTAATATTTGTTTATAAACTATGGACAACAGACGATATAAGCTTGCAAAAAGGCAAAGACGTTAAGAGAAGCAGAACAAGCATGGGAGCATTAGCGTGTAGGAGGGGAAATATGAATCAAAGAGTATAGAGTGAGTATTTACAACAGATAAGGGAATCAGAGAAAGCGTTAAAAAAAATGTTAACATACGGTTGAAAGTTACAATACCAGTGACATGTTTTCAGAAATCATTTTGAAGCTCTTAGATTTATAAATCACTGAACTGCTGAGAGAATGGGAAGGTTATACTCTTTCAATCAATACCTTATCCTGAACTGGAAGGTATTTTTAAGTGAAAATAATGCAGAATATACAATTTATAAAGGAATACCAATTTTTATGGTTCTATACAAACTTACAACCATCTAAAAAATTTCGTATTTATCATGGAATTTCCATGAGTACCGCTACAGACCTTCTCTTCCCTCGGTTATGGAGTTATACTTACCAAATTTTTTCACTGCTTTACTTACATGATATCGATTGTCCATAGTCCACTATTACTATATTTGCTTTATTTCTGGATCCTATAATTTCGCTCTACTGGAACTTAGTAACAAAAATTGTCTTTTACTTATTTTTATTTGTCGCTAGCAGCATCGCCTGGTGTTGCTCGGGTTTGCTTCGATCCTTTAGAATTGGAATTTTTGAAAAGTAAAAATTGTGCATTATGTAGCTTGTTATTCTCTTTAAGTGAACATTTTTCTGGTTGAAATACACCAAAAATGGCGACAGAGCGGTCAAAAAATCGTAAAAAAATAAGGATTTTCATAGAAAAAAGCACCTTTTTGATGTAAATAATGTTTGGTGTTAATATGGTCCGATTTGAATCTTTTCTTCTATGGAAGGAAGAGCAAGCCTTCTTGTATCATACTCTCAATTTTGATCAACTTGCGCCGCAGGGTCTCGGAGGAAATAGTGTTAGTTGAAGGCTACCAAACCTGCCATACACAGCCAACTTCAGCTTTATATATAGAAAGATTTAAAATTTTTTATTTCTTTTTCTTATATTCTCAACGAGCACACCCTTTCAGTTACACCAGGGGTTCTCAACCATTTCTTATCTATAGACCCCTTCGATCACTATTTCAATCTGGAGGACCCCCATAGCCATACGAAGTTTAAAAATTAATTTTATAGATATTTCTTTCAAAATACCTATTTTGTTTTTCGCTGCAGTAATCCTAAATAGGCCAACCATGACACATAGACCGCCGCTGAAATTTCGCATCAAGGAGAAAATGACCATCACCTGCACATCGCCAACGTGTGTTCATGAGCTAGAAGCTTCCAGCTTGCCAAGCCTACTCCAGTTGCCCATGGGGACATAGCCATTGAATTTGAAGGAGTTGGAGAGCAGAGTCCAGATGAGCCGTCTGCGAAACCAATGCCCAACACTTTGCTCCAAGACCTCCTCTGCGGCTCTCGTGTGTGTGTATGTGTGTGTGTGTAGTAAAGTTCCTCCCAGAGTCGTGTAGATTCATAAGGGCCGGTTTCCTGGTTTCTGTGGTGTCTGTACACTCCACCTGTACAGGAGATCAGACCATCACGGGATTACTCATTTTTGCCCGTGAGCGAACTGAAACGTGATCACCACGCTCAAGAATACAACGCATCGCCTGGTCCAGGAATCGAAACCACAAACTTACTGTCATGAGTCCAACACCCCTATCCACTAAGCCACATGTCGCCATGTGTATGTATGTATGTATGTATGTATGTATGTATGTATGTATGTATGTATGTATGTATGTATGTATGTATGTATGTATGAGTGTGTGTGTTTATGTATGTGTGTGTATGTATGTCATTATGCAGTTTATTTCAAGATTTCTTGCCAATAGATACAGAATCGGTTTCTAGCCTAGATCCAAGGTTCCTTTATTGGAATTTCAACATCAACAACAGGGTATGTATGTATGTATGTATGTATGTATGTATGTATGTATGTATGTATGTATGTATGTATGTGTGTGTATGCATGTATGTATGTATGTATGTATGTATGTATGTATGAATGTATGTATGTGTGTATGTGTGTGTATGTATGTATGTTGTATGTATGTATGTATGTATGTATGTATGTGTATGTATGTATGTATGTATGTAATGTATGTATGTATGTATGTATGTATGAGTGTGTGTGTTTATGTATGTGTGTGTATGTATGTCATTATGCAGTTTATTTCAAGATTTCTTGCCAATAGATACAGAATCGGTTTCTAGCCTAGATCCAAGGTTCCTTTATTGGAATTTCAACATCAACAACAGGGTATGTATGTATGTATGTATGTATGTATGTATGTATGTATGTATGTATGTATGTATGTGTGTGTATGCATGTATGTATGTATGTATGTATGTATGTATGTATGAATGTATGTATGTGTGTATGTGTGTGTATGTATGTATGTATGTATGTATGTATGTATGTATGTATGTATGTATGTATGTATTATGTATGTATGTATGTGCAGATGTGTATGTTTTATGTATGTAATCTCATGCATATAGTTGCATATATAGACATGCTCATATATATTTAAATGATAAACTTCTGGAAAGTTTTACAGATTTTTACAGTTCCAGTGATGGATTTGATCTGTAGTCTTCGAATCAGCTTTCTCCTTTCTGGTGTTGAGAAGCCTAATTTCTCGAGATTGGTATTTAGGTAGTGTGTTACGTATCCCAGGGTGCCAATAATTACAGGTGTACGTATGTATCGTTAGAAAAAGAAATTAGGGACAACGAGGAAAAAGAGAAAGCAAATTTGTGAACGAATGATAGAGGTTAATTTTGTGGATGGTCATAATGTACTCAGTTGCCAGTATCAAATTTCGGTAAATGGCTGAAAAATTTAAGTTTACTGCCAGCAACGACATTGAACAAATGGGAAAGACAGGTGAAAGTTAAAACAATAACAACAACAAACAAGCGAGTGTTAGGAAGACAATAAATAAAATCATAAAACTATTATTAATAATAAAGATCATAATATTAGTATAATGATAACAATAGTATGAAAGATAAAAATGACGGTGGGAGGCAGTGTGAACAGGAATACTGAAGGGGACGTGATGGTCATGGTTGGAGATATGCAATGATAGCTGACAGAAGCATTCTGTCGACCTTAGAATGTGACATGCAGAGACATAAGAGAGAAAAGAAACAATGAAAAAGGATGGGGAAAGCTAATGGGGGTGGAGGTGGGGGTACCTTAGAAAGTTGATATAGAACCTGAAAATTTAGAATTTAACTGAAGTGTGGCCAAGAAATTTATAAAATATGCAAGATTTGAATGGATATATAGTTGATAATGCCATAGGGTGAATTGAAGAAAAATAAAATTAAAAATTGATGATGATATGTATGAATATATGTGAGTATATATATCAAATGGATGTGTTATAATACTATTCCGCACATACAATAATAGCTACACCAACAATCCAATATACCTCCATCATCAGCTGCCCCACGGACATCATTATGGTTTCGACACCTGGGCAGTACCACTCAATCCAGTGGTGTCAACAGTGTTGGCAATAGGTGTTGTTTGAGAATAAATATACCTAAGAAATCAATCACCACATTCATTCAATCTTAATTCTAGGAATTAATTCTATGTATATATATATATATATATATATATATATATATATGTGTGTGTGTGTGTGTGTGGAGGTGATGGTGAGGGATATACAAATATTTATGTATATAAATATGTGTGTGTGTGTGTAATATGCACCATTGGCATAGTCAGTGACATCACACAAATGGCTAAGGAGCCTTGTTGGAATTTGCCATTAGGTTCCCGCCAGAGTCTAACAGCATATTCCCTGAATTAGCGTGGCCACAATGTCTGTCCTGAGCAACAGCCCCAAAGCAAAAGAGGCCCACACTAATCATTCTTCTGCTCTTATAATCTCTCTTGACTACTGCCACGACAACATCGTTTTCTTCGTCTGCCGCAAAGGCATTTTTTTCCAAATACGCCAGTTAAGCTAAGTTGAACTGTCTAAAGTCGTAAGACACCCGCTGTTTTTGTCCTGTTATTACTATTATTGTTTTTTGTATTTATATTCGTGTGGCATCGTCCGTTTTCTGTCCTTGTTTCGTATACATTCGATCCTTTTTCCAAGAAATCTAATGCTCGTAGCTTAGTTTTTCCTTGGGGCTGGCCGGATCGGAGCGATCTCAAGATTAATCAGCCGAAATTGCGAGGATGATCCGGCTCTTGACTGAAGATTAGAGGCTTCGAATGACCCGTCCGCTTTTTGTGTTGTCTCTTTGAGTGTTTTGCGTTCTTGTCCCATTTTGTATTTTTATATATATTTTTTATACATATATTATTGCGGCGTAACGTATATCTTGTTCTCTTATGTATGTAAGCATTCCACTATTGTACGACTTCTACACACACTTTCTCTATACTTCACTAGTCTCTGTCTTTCTCTTTTCTTGCCTCTGATTCTGTGGTCTCCTCTTCCCCCACTCTCTCACATTTCTCTGTCTTTCTCACTTTGCATCTGATTGATTCTGTCACCAAGCAAATCCTTGGCACGCTCTCTTTCTTCTCCCCTCTTTAATTCCTTCTTTCTCTCTTCTCCCCCCCCTTTGGTGCCTTTGTCCCTCTTTTTCTCTCTCTCTTTGATTCCTTTGCCCCCTTTTTTCTCTCTCTTGTCCTCTCACGTGAGCGCCGGTCAACTAGCCTTTCGGCTTCTGACCACCGCCACGACAACATCGTTTTCTTCGTCTGCCATAAAGGCATTTTTTTCCAAATACGCCAGTTAAGCTAAGCTGAACTGTCTAAAGTCGTAAGACACCCGCTGTTTTTGTCCTGTTATTACTATTATTGTTTTTTGTATTTATATTCGTGTGGCATCGTCCGTTTTTCTGTCCTTGTTTCGTATACATTCGATCCTTTTTCCAAGAAATCTAATGCTCGTAGCTTAGTTTTTCCTTGGGGCTGGCCGGATCGGAGCGATCTCAAGATTAATCAGCCGAAATTGCGAGGATGATCCGGTTCTTTACTGAAGATTAGAGGCTTCGAAAGACCCGTCCGATTTTTGTGTTGTCTCTTTGAGTGTTTTGTGTTCTTGTCCCATTTTTTATTTACATATATATATATATATATATGATGTTTTGTTTGTTCCTTTTCGAGCCATGGGCCGGTTTCTCGGTTTCCTTGGCGTATAGGTTCCCTTCCTGGACGGGACGTCGGTCCGTCGCAGGTGAGCTGCAAGATGCAGGAGGAAAGAGTGAGAGAAAGTTATGGCGAAAGAGTCAGCAGAAGTTGGGCATTAGCTTCTGCCAGAGCCATGTAGAGCTGAGGTGTTTCGCTGGTCGGTGATTCGAACCTGCGACCCCCTGACCCCGAGTGTGCTGCTCTAACCACTAGGCCATGTACCTCCACATATTTACATATATATATATATATATATATATATATATATATATATATATATATATATATATATAATATATATATATATATATATATATATATATATATATAATATATATATATATATATATATTATATATATATATATATTATATATATATATATATATATACTTTGATACTTTGATAGGTTTCGGCCATTATTGGCCCAGGCCATGTCTAACTTAATAGCACCACCTGGTGAAGTCTTTCAAGTCAGAATTTGGGCACTATGGCCCACTCAAGTAGAGAGTTATTGTTTACAGAGACATATCCGGGTGTAGGGGGTTTATCCGGGATTTCTTGAAGGAATCTGTCCAAAGACTTCTTGAACCCTATAGGGTCAGTTTCTGTTTTAATGTGTTTTGGTGTAATGTTAAAGAGAGCGGGGCCAATTGACGTGAAATAATTGTGCCGTATTGTTGTTATGAGATGAGAGTGCGATTTTTGTTTTGGGCGGATGGCACGGGGCCCAAGCCTTGGATGTACCCTAAAGGTGATGCCAACATCATTTGGGCAATGCTGATGGAATATTTTCCACATCATGCAGATGATGTAGCGCTCACAACGACGTTGGAGAGAATAAAGTTTTAGCTTTTCTAGTCGACCCCAATAGTCGAGGCCTGTCATGCCATCTATCGTTTTTGTGATTGCCCTTTGAGGTGCTTCAACTTTTATGATACTTTGTATTGTGTGGGGATACCACAGTGGACAACAGTATTCAAGGTGGGGTCGGGCAAAAGTGGAGAAGAGAAGGATAATGGTGTGGATATCTCTCGACATACATACGTATGTATGTATGTAGAAACATTGTATGTATGTAGAAACACTGCCAAATAAGACTGGAGTCTGGTGCAGCCTTCTGGTTTCCTAGACCCCAGTTGAACCGTCCAATCCATGCCACCATGATGGAAAACAGACTTTAAACAATGATGCTGATGATGATGATGATGATGATATATATATATATATATATATATATATATATATATATTTGGTTAATAAGAAACAGAAGATAGAAGATACAAGAGTTTTCATTAATTACTATAATTATTTCAACCCATCTAGCCTCAATCCCGCATGGGTGGGATAGCCAACAACTGGTTCAGGAGCATTTGATGGTGCACAAGGGGAGGGGGCTGTATGTTTGCATTGGGCCAACAGCTGAGTCATTCAAGAACCGTTATTGCAACCATGTGACCAGCTTCAAGAGACTCAATAGAAGACACTCTACAGCTTTGGATGATTTAGTGGGGTGACTTAAGGAATTGAATAATAAAGCATGCAAAACCATACAATATCCTTTCCAGGAGATGCCACTCTACTCCAAGGAATCCCTGTCTATTCTGTGGGCCAATGAGATGATCATTAATAGAATTTCTGAAAGACTCTCAAGATATCTACACGCATATAAATGTTCTTTCGCACAATGCAGTGGAGATGAATCTGAGTAACTGTTAACACAATTTACTTTAATGTAAAGATGAATTAAGTTTAGCTTTAACCATTCCAAGTAACTATTTAACTTGCTTTGTTAACATGAGTGCACCAAACCACATGTGTGCATAAGCTTGCATCTTTGTGGATGCTTGTATGAGAGAATGTACATGTGCCATACAACTTACGCAAGAGCGTTTATACATCCATATCCATTAACAGTTATGTTTAATACTTTCTTTGCTGTATTGCATGTTCGTTTCTTTTTTGCATGTTATTTTATTATTAGATTCTGACAGAAACGTTAACACACTGGGCGAAGTGCTTAGCGGTATTTCGTCTGCCGTTAGATTCGGAGTTCAAATTCCGCTGAGATTGACTTTGCCTTTCATCCTTTCGGAGTCAATTAAATAAGTACCAGTTAAGCACTGGGGTCATTGATATTGACTTAATCCCTTTGTCTATCTCTGTTTGTCCCCTCTATGTTTAGCTCCCTGTGGGCAATAAAGAAATAATTATATTCTTTCTGAGTGGCTGTGTGGTAAGTAGCTTGCTTCCCAACTACATAGTTCTGGGTTCAGTCCCACTGCGTAGCACCTTGGTCAAATGTCTTCAACAATAGCCTCGGGTTGACCAAAGTTTTGTGAGTGGATTTGGTAGAAGGAAACTGAAAGAAGCCTGTCGTATATGTGTGTGTGTGTGTGTATGTGTGTGTGTGTGTGTGTGTGTGTGTGTGTGTGTCTGTGCTTGTGTGTCTGTGTTTGTCCCCGCCCAACATCACTTGACAACCAATGCTGGTGAGTTTACATCCCTGTCACTTAACAGCTCAGCAAAAGAGACCGATAGAATAAGTACCAGGCTTACAAAGAATAAGTCTTGGGGTCGATTTGTTCGACTAAAGACAGTGCTCCAGCATGGCCACAGTCAAATGACTGAAACAAGTAAAAGAAGAAAAGAAGAAAAGAATATAAACAAAGCTGTAATCCTTTAATTTGCTGCTTTTTTTTTCTACAAATTGAGAAAATACGTTGCGGAACTGATATTTTAATGAGTTGTATTTATCACCCAAAGAGATACATCTGACCATCGTTGGATGCTCCTGAACCAGTTGTTGAGTATCCCGCCCATGAGGGACCAATGCTAGAGGGGTCGAAAAATTTGCAGTGATTAATAAAAACTTTCATATTTTCTGTCTCTCGTTAACCAGATACATAACGAACACTACGAAAGTGACCGTGCTTCACCAGTAAGCTACCAGGTATAAACCATTTGTTTTATTATCTAACATATGTGTGTGTGTGTGTAAAATTGAGGATAAAATTGTGTTGGACTCGTATATGTATGTGTTCACTCCTGATATATATTTTTATACATCAATTTATAAATTGACTAGCAGAATTGCCCGGCGTTGCTCGGGGCTGAATTGCTTGAAAGTACTGTTAATGATTGCACTGAATTATGATGATTATTCAGGCAAATATTGATATAAGTTTACTGTGGGAGATAAGGACTTAACGATCAAACGTGTGCCATTGCATTGTTTGGGGGAACCAAATTTCTGATGAGCATTATAGGGGCACCAACTTAAGTTTGAGAAGTGTGGTGGTGGTGGTAGTCCGGGGTGCTCAAAGGAATTGAGTACCTCTATTGGATAGTTGATGACGTCCTCTGGGTCAGGAGTTGTATCGATAGACTGATATACATAGACTTCCCCAGGAATGAGTTTTAGCATTTCATCATTAATATGGTGAACAGTTTTATTCCTCGGGGCCAGAATAGCCCTTGGCCAATCCAATCCATATTCTGATAATTAGCTTGTAGATCTGGGAACACTGCATCTCTGAGATCAGAAGGCGTCTTAACAAAGGTACAAATGGAATCGATGGCAATATTACCATTTTCATCCCCTGGTATTTTGCCTTCGCCAAGTGCAAGGAGGGTGAGGAAATGCTGCTGATGTGATATACGTCGCATATGAGCACGCATATTGGTGTGAAGTTTGAGAGTTACTTCCCTTTATTTAAAAAATATGCATTAAAATGGAAAAAATGATGGTAAATTATTTGTAAAATCATAGACTCATCGTAGACGCGCGTTAATACCCAGAAGGGCTCGATATGAATCACGACTATAAGATACCCGGTTTTGGTTAAACTGCATCGCAAAATGTGGGAGTAGTTAGGAATCTAAATCGGAGTAGACAGAACACACAACCTTTCTTTTATATATAATTTTTCGTCCTAAAAAACTTTGTATGGATTGAATGGTTACCTCTATGGAAATATATACACGCACATTATACATACATGTGTGTATAGATGAATATATAAATACATTTAAATATCTATATACACTTTTGAGCGATTTCTGTTTCTTAGAGATAACTTTAGATCTTTTTTCGTCCTAAAAAACTTTGTATGGAGTGAAAGGTTACCTCTATGGAAATATATACACACACGTTATACATACATGTGTGCATAGATGAATATATAAATACATTTATATATCTATATACACTTTTGGGCGATCTTGTGCTACTTAGAGATAACTTTAGATCTTATTTCGTCCTAAAAAACTTTGTGCGGAGTGAATGGTTACGTCTATGGAAATATATACACACACATTATACATACATCTGTGTATAGATGAATATATAAATACATTTAAATATCTATATACACTTTTGGGCGATCTTTCTGCTACTTGGATATACTTTAGATCTTATATTCGTCCTAAAAAACTTTGTATGGAGTGAAAGGTTACCTCTATGGAAATATATACACACACATTATACATACATCTGTGTATAGATGAATATATAAATACATTTAAATATCTATATACACTTTTGGGCGATCTTTCTGCTACTTGGATATACTTTAGGTCTTATATTCGTCCTAAAAAACTTTCCTGTCACACACTCACACACACGCACACACACACACGCACTCTCTCTCACACACACACGCACACACACACACTCACACACACGCACACACACACAACACGTTAGCTTACAATTTTATTTATATATTTGCGTGTCTATGTGTGTAAAGAGGAAGTGGGAATGCAGAGTGAAAGAGTCACTCACTACAAAAAGTGAATTATTTTCACTTTAATCGTTGCACACTTGCAAAGAGAAAGGAGGAGAAATTAGGGTGATAGCGTCAGTGAAACAGTTCGCTCCGTTTGTGTGTGTGTGCGTGTGCGTGTGCTGTAGCCCACACTAAGAAAAGCACTTGACTTAGACACCACAATGTGAGTTTTCTCTAAATTTTGCTTAATTGGGATTGAAATTTTAAAAACTGGACCTGGCACGACCCGATGCATTCTACTCTTAAAAATGCTAGGTAAATTGTAATTGAAGAAATCCTATATTGTAGATTTCTATAAGAGACAAAAGGAGGCAGATAAAATCTGCCTTTTATAATAAGAGATATATTTAGATATATATCATCATCATCATCATCCATCATTTTGAATCCACATTTTGTCCCCATTAACAAGGGTGGCTGGATCTACTTCAATGCCATAGCAACTGCCCATACACCATCTTGCCATCTTGCCCACTTTGGGGCATCCTCCCTTCTGAAGCCAACCCTTCCAGTATCCTCTTCCACCTGTCCCCTCCACATTTTCCTTGGTCTGCCTCACTTTTGCTGTCCATTCAACTCAAACTCTAGCACCCTTCTCAGAACATGCTCCTCATCCCTCCCCAATACATGCCCATATATATATATATATATATATACAGAGACAGACAGACAGAGTACTGATAAAATTGAGTCTAATGATATTATGTAACAGGCATGTCCAATAAGTGCTCAGATAGGCTTACCACTTAAAACTCTGGACTACAACAAAAGTGGTGTTGTAGCTGCATGGTAATGAATGGCTATAAGTGGATCATCATTGAGCACGTAGATATATATATATATTAGAAGGAAAGAATGAAGAGGTAAACAGTTGGTATCAGTTCAGCCCCAGTGGACCAAATGGAGGTTTTAAAAAGCAAATAATCTCTCTTTGACAGATGTCCACTCAGTTTCTGTCTGTTAGGTTTCAATCACAAGGCTTTGGTCAACTTAATGAATGGCTGAAGATGTCTACCCAGAAATTTATTTCAAGAAGTAGTTTTGAAGTAATATTCTTAATTACATAGACTAGTCTGTATAAAATTCTTAATTACATGGGCTAATCTATATAGAATTCTTAATTACATAGGCTAATTGGGATAAAATTCTTAATTACACAGTCTAATCTGGATAAAATTCTTAATTATACAGGCTAGTCTTCAATTTCATGACAAGTTCATTATCTTCAAAATTTCTTGGTTCGAATAATATTTGTTGTAGTGTATCACTTTATTACAATTAGGGAAGATTCAAATGAAATCTTACTCTTTAGTCATTGTCCTAAATAAGTCATTTTATTTGTTTCCACTTAAGGTCGTTTATATACTTTTTATTGTCAATTTTTCTAATAACAAAGTAACTAATACTTAATTTCATTATCAGTTATAACTTAATTATGTCTGGGGTTTATGCTTTTTTTTTACCCCCTACAAAGATATATTAATAATTTCTGAATTTAGTAGAAAGTAAATTAAATGAATCTTGCTTAATTTCTTTAATAATGTTATACTGATTTGAACTTGTCTTTACAATATATTTGGTGAAAGCTTTTCTGATGTCTTTTTTTATTTATTTGTATTGATAATTTAATTAATTATTTGTGTTGAAATTTAGATTTAAATAATGTATTGGGTCATCTCATAAATAATGCGGTTTTTTCAATTGCATGAACTAAAAGTCGGAGGGGGATGGGATAAACTACCCTCATCAACTTGCTTTAAAAGCAGGTAGTAATTCTACCTTGGCCTTGTTCTTAGTGCAAGTTTTGAAGAGTGCAGTACGATTTTAACAGTTATTTTTTCAAGGCTATAAGGGAAGTGACAAAGGAGCATATTCGGCATATTTTGTTTCATGAGTTCAATAAAGGTAAAAACGCAACGGAAAATGTGAGGAATGTTGATGCAGTATTTGGGGATCGGACAATAAGCGTAAGATAGTGTCAACGATGGTTCCAGATATTCCGAGCTGAAAACTACAGCCTAGATGACTAGCCTCATTTTGGAAGATCTGTACAGCTCTACAAGGACATCCTGCAAAAGCTGGTGGAACAAAATTCCATCATAACTGTTGAGGAACTAGCAGAGAAGCTTTGATTTGGTCATTCCACCATTCATCAACACTTGCATGCCATTAGAAAAGTCAGCAAATTGGGTCCCTGGGTTTTTGAGTTTAAGCATGTACAGAGAGTGAATGTGTGCTCTTCTTTGCTGTCACATCTCACAAATGAATTTTTTTTTGGACTGAATAGTAACTGGTAACAAGAAATGGGTTCTTTATAAAAATGTGAAGTGCTGAAGACAGTGGGTAGGGAAAGGGGAAACACTGGTATCCCAGGCTAAAGAAGGTCTTCACCCATGTAGGGTGTTGTTATCTGTTTGGTGGGATATGAAATGTTTAGTCCACTTTGAACATTTAAACCCTAACCAAATGATAACAAAGGAGATTGACTGTGGGCAATTTGTGCAACTTAAGTCGGTGCTAGAAGAAAACTGACCATCTTTGGTTTCAAGACAAAAAGTGTTCATCCACCAGGATAACGCTTAGCCATGTACAGCAAGGATAATATTCCAAAAGCTGGAGCAGTTTGAATGGGAAAAGATGCCCCACCCACTGTATTCACCGGACATTTCCCCATCTGATTATTATTTATTCCTCGGTCTTTGAAATCATTTGAACAGAAGAAATATGAATTCTGTAGAAGAGGTCAGGACAGTACTGGGGGAGTATTTTTCATCATGGACAAGTGAATTTTGGAAGTCTACCAGATAGATGGAAGAACATTGTAGAAAATGAAGGAAAGAATATGTTTGATTAAAAAAGAACTTTGTTTATCTTCATTTTGAAAAATAAAATAAGTATAAAAAAACGCATTATTTATGGGATGACCCAATAGTTCTAAGGAAATGTTACTGGAGATTATTGACCTATGTTCAAAGCTGTTCCCTCTCTAATCAGTCTACATTATTTTCGGAGATGATATAACCAAGAGTACATTCTCCATTCTACATTCTTCCACTACCTGATTAACTATAGAAGTAACATGGCCACTACTCACTCCACTAGATATTTTAAGAGTCTCTGGTAATTTCTGATAGACCAAGAGCTTTCTCTGCTTTCAAATCCTTAATTGCTTAATCTATTATACTGCTATCTGCTAGAGTGGTTGGTGTCTCTGACAGGTTCACATTTGGAGATTCCTCTCTCTCCCCCATATATTCTCCATGTTTAGAAGCTTTACATAGTAGCAATTCCATCTCTACACATTGCTCTCTCACAAATCTTGGCTTTCTCTGAGACACTTTCTTGCTCTCTGGAACACTTCAGGTTTCTGGTTCTTACATCATTAAACATTGGCAAATCTTTTTCTTTCTACTTCTGCTCTTTGATCCTGGTGGTCAAACTTCGTGTGTCTGAAAGTTTCATGGATAAGATTGTGGTTGTCTTCATTTACAGATATTTGACAACAAAATCCACAAGTTTGTAATCTATGCTGTCAGTTATAGTAGAAGACACTTGCCCAAGTTGCTACACAGTGAGACTGAACCTGAAACTGTGTGGTTGGGAAGCAAACTTCTTACTACATAACCATGCCTGAACCTATATTCATTGAGTCTTTATAAGGAAAAGGTAGATAGTGACTCCGAAGTCTCAGCTTGCTCTCCTCTGTTTGACTGTCTAACAAAGGTGAACAAGTTAAAACTTCGAAGTCACTGACATATTTCTCCTTGTAAGAGTTTAATAAACATGTTCTCTGATACAATGTATTGATTAATCCTTCAGTTTAATGTTTTTGCATCTAACTTGATCTCTCCACCATTCCTACACCTTGCCCCTCATCTTTCCTGAGCCACTTCTATTTCTACCACCTTAGCCCCCTCCATACTGCTATTTCCCCATCAGCCCTGCCACCATCCTTGTTCTTCACACCCTACATTCACCTCTACCCTCATCTCCAACCATTTGTCACTCTCTCCTCACACTTTTATGAATCCACTCTCTCTCAATTCCCTTATGCGCACCTTCTTGCTCCTTGAGGGTTAACTCTGGCCCTGTTATTGCCATTACTTTCTTTCCAGCTCTACATCCCTCTCACCTTTAAACAATGTAGAGTAACCATGTAACTTCTCTCTATAGCAAAACACCTGTACTTGTCGATCTATTGTATTTTAGCCTCCTTACACCTGGCAAAAAGTCACCACCCCTTCTCAAATATTTTCCTCCCCCACACATTAGGTGCTACACACTGACATTTTACAGATGGAGCTATCACACAGACGCCCATGACGGGGCATATGCTAAACACAGATACTCCAGACAGTGCAGATGTTATACAAACAGACCCTTAGAACAGTGCTCCCCAAACCTGTTATTCAAATGAGGTTTCCCACAGACCCCTTTTAATATACTTTATATATATATATATACATACACACATACATACATATATATACACATACATATATATATATACACATACATATATATACATACATATATATATACACATACATATATATACACATACATATATATATACACATACATATATATACACATACATATATATATACACATCATCATCATCATCATCGTCGTTTAACGTCCGTTCTCCATGCTAGCATGGGTTGGACGGTTCGACCGGGGTTCTGGGAAGCCAGAAGGCTGCACCAGGCTCCAGTCTAATTTGGCAATGTTTCTACAGCTGGATGCCCTTCCTAACGCCAACCACTCCGTGAGTGTAGTGGGTGCTTTTTACGTGCCACCTGCACAGGTGCCAGGCGGGGCTGGCAACGGCCACGGTCAGATTGGTGTATTTTATGTGCCACCGGCACGGAAGCCAGTCGAGGCGGTGCTGGCATCGGCCACGAGTCGGATAGTGCTTTTTACGTACCACCAGACCAGGGATCCTGGCTGGTTCTATTCGATTTCGATTTCGCTTGCCCCAACATGTCTTCACAAGCAAAGGGGTTGGCAAGGGTGCCTGTCGTACGGTCGCATTGGAGTATTTTACGTCCCACGGCCACGAGTCGGATAGTGCTTTTTACGTACCACCAGACCAGGGATCCTGGCTGGTTCAATTCGATTTCGATTTCGCTTGCCCCAACATGTCTTCACAAGCAAAGGGGGTTGGCATGGGTGCCTGTCGTACGGTCGCATTGGAGTATTTTACGTGCCACGGCCCCGAGTCGGATAGTGCTTTTTACGTACCACCAGGCCAGGGATCCTGGCTGGTTCAATTCGGTTTCGATTTCGATTTCGATTTCGCTTGCCCCAACATGTCTTCGCAAGCATGGGGGGTTGGCATGGGTGTCTGTCGTCGGATGAGGTTCTATATCGACTTCGCTTGCCTCAACCGGTCTTTGTGTCCAAGGGAGGAAGGCATTCATAAGTGGGCTGGGCTCACTTGTCCTGCCTGGTCTTCTCACGTACAGAATATTTCCAAAGGTCTCGGTCTCTGGTCATTTCCTCAGTGAGGCCTAAAGTTCGAAGGTCGTGCTTCACCACCTCGTCCCAGGTTTTCCTGGGTCTACCTCTTCCACGGATTCCCTCAACTGCTAGGGATTGGCACTTTCTCACACACCTATCTTCATCCATTCTCGCCACATGACCATACCAGCGCAATCGTCTCTCTTGCACACCACAACTGATGCTTCTTAGGTACAACATTTCTCTCAAGGTGCTAACGCTCTGTCGAGTATGTACACTGACATTACACATCCATCGGAGCATACTGGCTTCATTCCTCACGAGCTTACGCATGTCCTCAGCAGTCACAGCCCATGTTTCGCTGCCATGTAGCATGGCTGTTCGTACACACGCATCATACAGTCTGCCTTTTACTCTGAGCGAGAGGCCTTTAGTCACCAGCAGAGGTAAGAGCTCCCTAAACTTTGCCCAGGCTATTCTTATTCTAGCAGTTACACTTTCAGCGCACCCACCCCACTACTGACTTGGTCACCTAGATAACGGAAGCTATCAACTACTTCTAGTTTTTCCCCCTGGAAAGTGACGGAAGTTGTTTTCTCTGCAGATTTTCGGAGGTTAATGCTCCCGAGCATCTGCCACATACAAAAACTATCTTCCCAGTTAGCCTACCTTTGACATTGCTGCACCTCTTATGTGTCCATAGCTTACACTGGGTACATCTTATAGAGTTTCTACCTACACCTTTTCTACAGATCGAGCAGGGCCATCTTCCTGAATATTTGTGGATTGTCTACCTTTCTACTTATTAGTACTTCGGTTTTAGCTAGGTTGACTCTAAGGCCCCTTGATTCTAAACCCTCCTTCCACACCTGGAACTTCTCCTCCAGTTCTGATAGTGACTCAGCAATAAGAGCAAGGTCGTCAGCGTAGAGGAGCTCCCAGGGACAGCCTGTCTTGAATTCCTCCGTAATTGCCTGGAGTACTATGATAAATAGGAGGGGGCTGAGTACTGAACCCTGGTGGACCCCAACCTCTACTTTGAATTCTTCTGTGTACATGTTGCCAACCCTAACCTTACTTACGGCATCTCTGTACATGGCTTGCACAGTCCTCACCAGCCATTCATCTATCCCTAGTTTCCTCATTGACCACCAGATAAGGGATCGGGGGACCCTATCAAAAGCTTTCTCCATGTCAACGAAAGCCAGGTACAGGGGCTTATCTTTGGCTAGGTATTCTCCTGCAGCTGCCTTACCAGGAATATAGCATCAGTGGTACTTTTTCCTGGCACGAACCCAAACTGCATCTCATCTAAACTAACTCTCTCTCTAATTAGTTGGGCTATGACCCTCTCCGTAACCTTCATTACTTGATCCAACAGCTTGATACCTCTGTAATTATTTGTATCTAGGGCATCACCTTTACCTTTGTAGCAGTTGACTAGTATGCTGCTGCACCAGTCATTGGGTATGACTCCTTCGTGTATCACCTGGTTGACTATACGGGTGACTAGGTTATAGCCGACACTGCCAGATATTTTGAGCATCTCTGCAGTAATTCCTGATGGGCCTGGGGCTTTCCCTGTCTTCATGCTTCTACACATACATATATATATATACACATACATATATATACACATAAATATATATACATATATATACATACATACACATATATATGTACATACATATATATACGTACATACATATACATACATGTATACATACATATATACATATATATATACATATATACATACATACATATATATATACACACATATATATACATACATACACATATACATATATATATATATATGAAATTTTGAATTTAGGGTATGGACCACCACCACCCCCAGTACAAACTTGGCAGACCACCAGGGGCCTATAGATCACAGGTTGGGAACCACTGCGCTAGAAGCTGTGGTTATTACGCATACAAATATTCAAGACAGTGCACAGCTGCTAAACACACACACACACACACACACTGTGTAACTACCCACATTGTTCCAAACAAAGCCATTCATCTAGTTATCATGAAGCTATTCTGTCCAACACTTTACATGTCTGCTTCTTTGCTGTCCTGTTTACAAAGCTTTCAAATTTTGGCACAAGGCCAGCATTTTAGGGGAAGGGTGAGGGTTAAGTCAATTACTTCAACCCCAGTACTCAGCTGGTACTTATTCTATTGACCCCGAAAGGATGAAAGTCAAAAATCAACCTTGGTAGAATTTGAACTCCAAACATAAAGGCAGACGAAATGTTTCAATGCATTTGGCCTAGGATTCGAACAATTCTGCCAGTTCCACTGCCTGATCCCTTATACACAATAACTGTTTCTAAGACAGGTGCAGGACCAGAAATTTTAGTGGAGGGTGTCAATCATTAAATCATCTCTAGTATTTAACTTATACCCTGACCTCAGAGGGACAAAAGGGTATTTTGACCTCAGCAGGATGTGAACACAGAGCTTGAAGGACCATGATTAAATACTATAAGGCATTTTGTCTGGTATTTTAACCAAAACTGATTCCAATATTGGCAGACAGTTATACATTTGCAGGGAAGATATAAGTTGGTTAAATGTACTCCAGAATTTCTCTGGTCCTTTATTTTATCAACCTTGAAAGGATAAAAGGTTCAATTCACATCAGCAACAATGTAAGGGGCCACAGCATATAATAGGGTGGGAAACCAAGGGTCTATGAATTATACTAATTTACTGCCCCAAATATATGCTTTACTTTAAATATACATATGCTGCTCTAAAAATATTTTTTGCATGGCTGTGTGGTAAGGAGCTTGCTTCCCAACCACATGGTTCTGAGTTCAGTACCACTGTGTGGCACTTTGGGTAAGGGTCTTCAACTATAGCCTCAAGCTGACCAAAACTTGTGAGTGGATTTGGTAGATGTAAACTGAAAGAAGCTGGTCGTATATATATACATTCTTTTATTTGTTTCAGTCATTTGACTGCAGCCATGCTGGAACACTGACTTTAGTCTAGCAAATCGATCCCAGGACTTATTCTATCGGTCTCTTTTGCAGAACTGCTAAGTGATGGGGACGTAAACACACCAACATCGGTTGTCAAGCGAGGTGGTGGTGGTGGTGGGGGGGGGCAACCACCCACACACAAATACATATATATATATATATAATTTTAATCCAAAAGGGAAACAAAAAAACAACAACAACAGGAACAATTACAGTATTATTATTAATAGGCGCTCAGGAGATGGAAGCAGGGAGGTATGACGTTTCGAGCGGAGCTCTTCGTCGGAAACATAAAGAAGGAAGAGAGAGGAAAGAAAGATCCCAGAGCGGGCAACAGGGAAAGAGAAAAAAGACGACTGGTGTTTACGAGTTGCACATGGTGAAAAACAAGAGCAAAGTGGGTTTTTAAAGGCAAAAGAGTGGAGACAAGGTTGGTAACCCAACAGATGTGTGTGTATGTGTGAGTGTGTGCATGTGCGTGTGTGTATGTGTGTGTGTGAGGCGAGATGAAAAAACAAAAAAATATGTGTGTGTTAGTGTGTGCGTCTGTGTGTAGGCGTGTGAGGTAGGGCGAGACTAGTGGTCAGCTAGCAGACGAGGTCAGTACTAAGAAAAAGAAGGAAGGAGGAAGGGAGGGAGGGGAAGGGGTGGGGGCGTGTGTTGAGTAGTAGTGTGTGTGTGTGTCCAGTGTCGTGGTGGTATTAATGAGTAGATTGAATGTGTGTAAGAGTGATGTATATATATAGGCAAGGTGTGTATATGTGTGCGCGTGTGTGTAACGAAAAAGGGGGGGGTTAAGGAAAAAGGACTCCAGCTGAGGGGAAGATGGAAGAGTGGTACCGCGGAGACAGGCGTGGGAAAACCCAACGACACGCGACGGTCCCAGGAACGGGCGGGAGGTCTCGTCAGGTCCAGGGCGAGGTGTATGCGGCGCGTATGCACGCGAGCCGGCGCAAGTGCGTATGTGCGCGTGCCTGCGAGTATGCGCGTAAGTATGTATGTGTGTGGATGTGTGAGTGTGTCTGTGTGTATGTCTGGGTGGCAGTGTGTCCGATGAATGTATGTGAGTATGTGTGTATGTATGTGTGTGCATAGATGTATGTCCGTGTGTGTGTGGTGTGTGTGTGAGTGTGTATGTATGTACGTGTGGGTGTGGGGAAGTGTGTGTATGTGCATGTGTGTGCGCGTACATACAGGTGTGTGAGTGAGTGTGTGTGTATGTATGTGTGAGTGTGTATGTATGTGTGTGTCGGATGCATGTATGTGTATGGGTGTATGTATGCGTGTGTGTATGTATGTATGTGTACGTGCGTGTGTGTGTGTGTATGCGTGTAGGTGTGCGCGTGTGCATGCATGCATGCATGTGCGTATGTGTGTGTGTGTGTGCATGTGTGTGGGTATATATGTATGTGCGTATATGTGTGTGTATGTGCGTACATGTGTGTGTGTGTATGCATTGTGTGTATGTAGGTGTGTAGGCGTGTGTGTATAGGTGTATGTATGTAAGTATGTGGGTGTGTCCGTGTATGTGTGTGTATGTATGTGTGTGTATGTCGGTGTGTGGGCGTGTGTATATGTGTGTGTATGTAGGTGTGTGGGCGTGTGTATATAGGTGTATGTGTGTATGTCTGGGTGTGTCCGTGCATGTTTGTGTGTGTGTGTATGCATGTGTATGTGGGTGTGTGTGTACGTGTGTAATGTATGTGTGTATGCGTGTGTATGCGTGCGTGTGTGTATGTAGGTGCGTGTGTATGTGTGTGGGAGTGTAGGTGTGTGTGTGCGTGTGCGTGTTTATGTTGGTGTGTGCGTATGTGAGTGTGAGTGTATGGGTGTTTGTCATGCATGTGTGTGCGCGTGCAGGTGAGTGTGTGTGTAAGTATGTGTGTGTGTATGTTTGTGTGAGTGTGTAAGTGTGTATGTCTTTGTGTATGTATGTGCGTATAGGAGTATGTGGGTATGTGTGTGTATGTATATGGGTGTATGTATGTATGTGTGTGTGTGTGCATGTGTATAAGTATATGTGTGTGTGCGTATGTGTGTATATGTGTATGTGTGTGTGTTTATGTATGTGTGTATGTATGTGTGTAGGCGTGTGTGTGTAGATGTATGTATGTATGGGTGTGTGTCCGTGTGTGTTTGTGTGTGTGTGTAGGTAGATGTGTGTGTCTGAGTGAGGGTATGGCTGTGTAGGTGTGTGTGTGTATGAATGTAAGTGTGTGTGTATACAAGTGTAATGTATGTATGTAGGTGTGTGTGTGTGTGTATGTGTACGTGTGCGTGTGTATGTGTGTGTGTGTATGCGTGTGAGTGTGAGTGTATGGGTGTATGTCTGTGTGTGTGTATGTCTGAAGTAGGTATGTATGTGTATGTATGTATGTGTGTGTGTGTGCAGGTATGTGTGTGTATGTGTGTGTGTGAGTAGGTGTGCGTGTATGTATGTGGGTAGGGATGCATGCGAGTGTGTGGGTATGTATGCATACATACGTACGCGCACATCCGAAGCAAGCCCACACGCACAAGCGCGCTCACGCACACAACGCACAAGCAGTACAACGCAAGCCCAAGGGCCGACCAAGCCCCCAGCGCGCGCCAAGGCGCGCGAGCGCAAAGGCCCTCGAACGCCCCCGCTACGCGGGAACCGAGGATCCATCAGCCAAAACCGGAAAGCAGAAAAGAGGGGGGGCTGCCTGGATGCAAAAGGTGTATGTGTGTGTGCATTCAGTGTAAGGGTGTGCATGTGTGGGCATGTATGTATGTATGTGCCTACATGTATGTTTGCATGTGTGTGTGTGAAGTATGTACGTGCGGTGTGTGTGTGTGTGAGTGTGTGTGTATGTATGTGCGTATGTATGTGTGTGTGTATGTGTGTATGTATGTCTGTGTGTGTGTGTGTGTGTGTAAGTATGTATGTGTGTGCGTATGTATGTATGTGTGTGTGTATGTGCATGTGGTTTGTATGTTAGTGTGTGTGCTAGTATGTCTGTAAGTGTGTGTGATTAAATGTGTGAATGTATGTACGTAAATGGGTCTGCGTATGTGTGTGTGTGAACAGGCGTGTGGGAGGTAGGTGGTTGGGTGTGTGTGGGAGGTAGGTGGGTGGGGTGTGTGCGTGTGGGAGGCAGGTGGGTGGGTAGGTGTGGGTGGTGGTGCAAAAAAAAAAAAAAAAAAAAAAAAAAACGATCTCAAGAGGAGGGGGCTGTGTTAAGTCCGTGTGGGGTGGTAGTTTGTAGGGTGAAGATGTAGCGTTGCTCCAAGTGGAGCCTGGAAAGTGGGCGACCTTGGTGGGGGGCGAGACCAAACACTGAGATGTCATCTAGGGAATGGCCGGCCGAGCGGAAGTGGCGTGCGACGGGAGAAAGAGAGTGTAGGCGAACGTCCCTTAAGTGCTCAGTGAAACGGTCGGACAACCGGCGTCCCGTCTGTCCTACATACAGCATCCCGCATAGGTTGCATTTAATGCAGTAAATAAGGCCAGACGAGGTGCACGTAAAGGAGTGCCTAATGCGTACAGTGTGCAGGTTGGAGCCGGTGACAGCGGTGTGTTTGGTGATGAAGGGCAAGTGTTGCAGCGGGATCTAGAGCAAGGAATGATCCGTGTGGGGCTGAGGGGGAAGGAGAGAGGGTGCTGTGGACCAGGAGGTCACGCAGATTGCGGGCTCGTTTGAAAGAGGACAGGGGTAGGTTAGGGAAAATGGGCGGGTGGTGGGATCAAGCTGGAGGCGACGGAAGGCACGTAGTATCTTGCGACGAAGGGGTAGGGTAGAGGGGTGGAAAAGGAGGGGGAAGGGGGTGCGGTTGGGGGGTGGGGGCGGGGGAAGGAACAGGGCGGTAGTGCGGTCGATGCGACGGGCGCGGGTGAGGGCATCAGAGAGGAGTATGGGTGGGTAACCTCGGAGTCTGAACATGCGGGCCAGGTATTGAGATTGGGTCTCGAAATCCTGGTCGCGGCTGCACAAACGTCGGAGGCGGAGGAACTGGGAGTAGGGGATGGCTCGTTTGGTGTGGAAGGGGGGGAGGAAGAGAAGTTGAGATAGAGGTGGGAATCCGTAGGTTTAAAAAAGGCGGTGGTGGTGAGAGATCTGGAGGGGTGATCGATGCGGAGAGAGATGTCAAGAAGTTGACAGAGGTGTTGGAGATGGTGGAGGTGAATTGAAGGGAGGGGTGAAAGTTGGAAAGGAAAGAGATGAATTGGCAGAGAAGTTCACGGGAAAGGGAGGTGGCACCTACGCAGTCGTCGATATAGCGACCGTATAGTTCGGGGGTCGGCCCAGAGAACTGGGAGAACACTTGGGCCTCAATGTAGCCAAGAAAGAGACTGGCGAAATTGGGGCCCATCCTAGTTCCCATCGCGACCCCGGACACCTGTTGGTACGTTTCCCCCCCTCCCCGCGAACGTGAAGCAATTGAGGGTGAGGACGAGCTCGGCCAACGGAGAAGGGTGGGGGTGCTGGGGGTGGGGTCGGGACGACGGTCGAGGAAGTGTTGGAGGGCTAGGAGACCGTCATTGTGGGGAATCACTGTGTACAGGGATTTTACATCTAAAGTGAAGAGGAGGTGTGAGGGGCTGGAAGGGAAGGAAAAGGAATTGAAGAGACGGAGGGCGTGGTTGGTGTCGTGTATGTGGGATGGGAGGGCTGCGACTAAGGGGGACAGGATGCGGTCGAGGTATAGGGAGATGAGTTACATACATGTATTTGTGTGTGTGGTTGCCCCCACCACCACCACCACACCACCACCACATCACTTGACAACCGATGTTGGTGTGTTTACGTCTCCATCACAGTCATCTCAGCTAGTCATCCCTGCTGAGTTCTAGAAGTGTATAACATTTCTCATCAAAAAGGAAAGCTTCAATTTTCTCCGCTGTTGCAATGTAAGGGAGATAACACCTGTAATAAAATCTGATGAGGAGCTGAAAAAAAAGGAAAGAAAAGAGGAAGTCTTGAGACATTTTTTGAATTTTTGTTAATGTTTTATTAGATAAAACTGATTGTAATTTGGTTACGTTGTTGGATATTTGCACATTGTGGATGGTAGATGCTTGATGAGCCGTTACTGAGGGGCAGTTACCAGCAAGAGGAGTGCTACCAAAAACTTGAAATATATAAACTACCAAATAAAAATCCATAGAAAAACGTCAAAAAATGTTCTGTACAAGTGTGTGCCTTTTTGGAATTTCCATTCTTCATCTAATTAGTGCGAGGAGAGAATGATGGAGGGGGGAGGGAGGGAGGGAGAAGAGACTGAGACAAAGAAACACGGTAACAGACAAACAGACAGAAAAATTGATGGTGATGGTGGGGGGGAGGGTTCATTAGTTGAAATATGATGTAGTTGTCATAGTAATCAGTCTGATGTAATCTTGGTAAAGAGAGCCGATGAATGTAGCCATTATGATGGAGGTTTAAGGGTTTAGCATTAAAGAAGGCTATGTCCAGCTCCCACACAACTCTGCCTCTACCCTGGTCACCAATTCTACACTAGTACGATTATAAATAATATAATATATATATGTGTATATATATATATATATGATGGAAAAAAGAAACAAAAAAAAAACCCTTGTCATTTACACTTAGATCTGTAATATAAAATCAATTTTCCAAAGAAACTGTCAGGGCTTGGGAAGAGGTCTGTGTGAGAAGAGAAGAAAAATATGAATGGTAGCATCCGCTAACCTGATCTATATCTATCTCGAACAAACTCGAGCCAAGATAGAAGTGCAGTATTGATCAAGAGGCATCAGAAATTGCAGCTAATCTGCTACGAGTCTGCGATGAAAGCTTCAGTTCATTCTACATTGGTTTTTTTTTTTTTTCTTTTTGCAGGAAAAGAAGAAATCTTTAGTTGTTGGATATCAAAAGAATTTGGGTTTTGTTTTTTTTTTATAATAAATGATTTCCTATTTATATACAAACTAATTCTAAAATAGTTTATCAAACCAACGACCAAGTAAATATGAAGTTTATGAATTGTTTTGTCGTTTTTTTTTTTTGTTTGCTTGGTTTTTTTTTTGTTTCTTTACAATGAATATTAATATAAATGGCATGGACAACAGAAATAATAATAATAATAATAATAATAATAAACCTTTCTACTATAGGCAGAAGGCCTGAAATTTTGGGGAGGAGGGGCAGTTAATTACATTGACCCCCAGCGCATGACTGGTACTTAGTTTATTGACCCCGGAAGGATGAAAGGCAAAGTTTATCTCGGCAGAATTTGAACTCAAAACGTAAAGCCAGATGAAATGCCACTACGCATTTTATTAGGCAATGCTAACCATTCTGCCATCTCATTGCCTTTGATGATGATAATAATAATAATAATAATCAGACAGAAGAGGTAAGTAGTCTAGAAAAGGGAAGGTAAATGTTGAGATAGAAAAAAAAATATTGATGATGATGATGACAGTATAACAATAACTTTCTTTAGACTGTTACGGGGCATAAGATTTTCAGGAGAGAGAGAGAGAGAGAGAGATGTAATATTTGTTGCTTGCTCCAAAGGTATTAGTGACATAACTGGAACTGGCAATTCATGTTGTCTTAAATTCTTTGTAAATTGAGAACACAGGAGTTACAATCATATTCCATAATGATGATGATAATTTCAAATTTTGGCTCAAGGCCAGCAATTTTAGTAGGAGTGAGAGGAAAGTCAATTACACTGACCCCACAACTTGGCTTGTACTAATTCTATCAACTCCAGCAGAATTTGAACTCAAAACATAAGGAGTTGTAAGAAACACTGCAAAGCATTTGTCTGGCGCTCAACCGATTCTGCCAGCTATAAACTAATTGCTTCAAATTTGGCACAAGGCCAGCAAGTTTAGAAGAGAGGAGACTAATCAATTACACTGACCCCAGTACATAACTGGTACTTTATTTTATCGAACCTAGAGGGATGAAAGGTAAAGTTAACCTCGGCAGAATTTGAACTCGGAATGTAAAGCGTATGAAGAAATGCCATTAAGCATTTTATTCAATTTCGCTAATGAATCTGTGAGCTTACAGCCTAAATGATCCTTTCTATTATCGGCACAAGGCCTGAAATTTGTGGGGAGGGAGATAGTTGATTACATTGACCTCCAGTGCTCAACTGGTACCTATTTCATTGACCCCGAAAGGATGATAGACGAAGTCAGCCTTGGCTGGATTTGAACTCAGAACATTAATAAGTACAAAATGCCGCTAAGCATTCTGCCCAGTGTGTTAACGATTCTGCCAGCTAATCACCTCATTAATTATTTCCCACACATTGGCACAAGATCATGTTTTTGGTTTGTTTGAGTTTTATTTTTTATTTTATTTTTAGGGATAAAAGTTGAATGACCCCTGATGTAACACAACTGTTAGATTTATTGTCCCTGGAAGAGTGTAATGCAAAGTTGGCCCTTCATCCAATCCTGGAAAAATTTGAACTCTCTCAGAATGCAGAAGAAGAATAAAAAAAAAAGAAAGAAAGAAAAAGAAGACAAAAACAGCAGAATGCCATTGATATCCAGAATGACCAATTGTACAGTGTGGAGGAATCGCATAATGGTTGTAATTAAGAAAACGGCAAGAATTATATGTAAAGTCATTGTTATTGCAGTACCTGGAAATATTAAAATTAAAATGAAGGGGTGGAAGAAGAAGAAGGAAAAGTCTCTGGATTGGATACAGGAGAATTACAACAGGAATACTCCAATATCTGCTAAAATATAAACAACATTAATTCGTTTTGTATGTTCAGAAACTAACATGGGTCCATTCGCAGTGTCTTTTCATATCTTTTATTTCACAGACGTCTGTCACTTGTCAATATGTGGCATCAATTGAACAGATTAACAAAAGAAATCACAAAAAATGTTATCGGCAACACTAAAAAAATAAATAAATAAATAAATAAATAAAATAAAAACTTTATCTAAAAATGACCTGTTAGTATTCTTGTCTAATCCATAACAGTCGATACTCATTTGGATAAGGAATGTAGACTCATTACTAACTGTTACAACTAATTAACTTCTTAGGTTTACATAAAAACAAAATAATTCAATGATGGCCAACCATCATCATTTTTTTCTTATATATACTCATATATACACACACTTGATAAATTCTTATAAAGATTTTATCCTATATTTAAATTTAAAATTTAACCGGCATATATATATATACACCACCTGTCTTTGTCTTTTGTTTTTTTTGTAAACTCTCCCTATATATATATATATATATATATATATATATATATATATATACACACACACACACACACTTGTTTTAATGTCTAAATTATAATAAAACCTATTTTACAATAAACTGAAGGATTATTCAATACTTTTTGGTGGAGTACATTCTGTTATGCTTTTATAAGAAGTGGGTAACAGTGGAACTCAAATGTACCACAATCTGATGAAAGTTAGCAAATTCAGAACTTGGAGGTCAGTGTCACATCTCCTCTTGTAAATGTATAATATGATATAATATATATAGTCTGAAGTGGAGGGATACTACCCTCATGGGCCGAACTTCTGCAGGTAGAGGTGAGTAGGGATAAGGGCAAGAAAGGGTTGTAAGTTACAAGGGTAAAAAAATAATGATGTGAAGAGTTTAACAATACAAGAGGACCTCCCAGTGGACTGTGTGGTACATGGTTGGCTAATTGGTCTCCTCAACACCTAACTAGATATAACAAGACCTCATACATCAAACATTACAGCTAAAGCTTGGTGCTAGGTATTTTCTTAATCTGCCAGATCCGACTGGACTGGTGCAGCCTTCGGGCTCCCCAGACCCCAGTTGAACCGTCCAACCCATGCTAGCATGGAAAGCGGACGTTAAATGATGATGATGATGATGATCTTAAAAAAAAGACTTGTTTACAACATGAAGCTACCTTAGTATTTCATTTTAAACCCTAGATAAAGAGAGTTAATCTCAATATATTTTTGTACACCAATATTAAAACTTTCAATAAGATTATCGATTCATTTGAATATAAAATATATCATAGCCTAAACTTGGAGGATTTTAAAGAAAATCAAATGTTTACCATTATTATTATTAAGCTAAAAACATTGTACTTTAGTTAGCAGGGATGACTGTATTGTAGCACCAGTACAACTGTTCATCAACCTTCCTGGTACCATGAAAAGAAACACAGTCTGTAAATTGGTTAGTGTGAAGAAACACATGCAGTTACAGAAACCAGACCAAAGCAGGCAATGGAGCCTAGTACAGTTCTTTAGTTCATTGGTTTCTATCAAACTGCCCAACTCATGCCAGCTTGGAAAAACGGACATTAATTTATATCCTGAGGTTTGGTGATGACAAATCTCTTCAAATCTCAAGTATCTTTTTCAAGCTTCTAGCAGAATATAGGACGGCCCTTTTCTCCAGGTCAGCATTGCAAACCTCAACCCTATTATCTTTTGGCCTCTTTAACAGCAGTTTAGACGTTATGCCAAATGCATCAGTTTCTACAGAAACAATTGCCACCTTTGTCTTTCAGAGTCTTTTCACCTCTAGACAAATCCTGATATTTCTCCAATTTTCTGATAATTATTATTTTTATTTATTTACCTGAAGTGGGAGAGAAAAAGCAAAGAGGATAGGATAAAAACTATTCCATTTACCACAGTTTAAAATCCAGCTAGCATAAGAACTCTGGATATTCCAGTAGTAAACAAGTTACCATCCCACACTAAGATTCCACTGAAATGAAAGAATAATTTTCTATTCCTGATAGTTCAAACTTGACATTAAAAAAAACAGAACTGATTTTAACTATACTAACATTTAAATGAGATTCGAAATGGAAGAATATATTAATATACTGAGGTTATATATCAATACAAACTGGTGCGTGTGTGTGTGTGTGTGTGTGCAGGCATGGCTATGCAGCAAGAAGTTTGCTTCCCAACCACATGGTTCCAGGTTCAGTCCCATTGTGTGGCACCTTGGGCAAATGTCTTCTGCTAGAGCCTTGGGCCAACCAAACCCTTGAGAGTAGATTCGGTAGATGGAAACTGAAAGAAGCCTCTCATGTATGTTACCGTCTCCTTGCTTTGACATTGCATGGTAGTTGTAAATGAATGCCACCATCACACACACAATGTCCTTCATTCCCAATCTACCATGAAAATATGTCTGGCCATTAGGGAATATTACCTTATTTGGAAACAGGTGAGGGTTGGCATAAAAAAAAAATCTGCCTTAACATGATTCTGTCTGACTCATACAAGCATGGAAAAGGGGACATTAAAATGACTTTTATTGTTAACTAGTAGCAAAATCCTTAAATGTTACCCTCAAATTAGCCATGAACTGAGGCAAGTCTGTATGAAACCTTCCAGAGATTACAGCTCATCTTTACCTTTATAAACATGACAACTGGTGCTTAAGAAAAAAACATTTACTATTATTGTTATTATTATTATTATTATTACTGTTGTTGATGACGATGATGATGATAGTGTTGCTGTTGTTATCAGTGAGCTAATAATTCATAAGTTAGCTACCACATGTTTCAGTGATTGAGATGTCACCTTCACTTGTCATTTATAAAACGAAAAATATCTGGGAAAAAGTGATAAAGACATGCAGTTCTAGCAGCAAGACTAAACTATTGAGAATTCACAAAGAGAGAGAGAGAGAGGGCGGGGCGGGGGCGGGCAGGACATAGAATCTGAACAAAGAAAAAAAAACTAATACTTACACAACCTAATCAATATTCTTTAGCTACAACTACATTTCATACACACGCATACACTAATTCATATACACATACATATCTAAAGATAAAATCATATATACACACACACACATACAAATATATACACATATGCCCCATATATATACATATGTATGTATATTTTTAATAATCAGCAGAAGTTACAGAGTGACTCAAGAGCTGAGAATTTCCTGAATTTCAAAAGTGCCAACCAAAGAAATTCTCATCCCCCAAGTAACTCTGTAAGTTGTGCTGATTATTTATATTAAAAAAGAATATATATATATATACTCAATATATATATATATATATATATTCAATATATATACTTGCGTTTTAAGTTTTTTTCTTGTTTGAATCACCAAATTTATATATGCATACAGACACACACACACATATATAAATTAGGAATATGAATGCATATATATATATATAATATATATATATATATATATATATATATATGATTAAAGAAGAATAATGGAGAGTTAGTAAGGATATAAAATTAATTTATTAACATACTGCCAAAAAACCAGCCTATGTACATTTCGATTCAGTCCTATATATATATATAACTACAAATTCAAAGATTGGAATAAATCCAAAGAATAGAATAAAATAGCATTTTGAATTTGCAATTATACATTGGACTGAACTGAAACGTACATAGGCATTTTTATTTTTTGGCAGTATGTTAATAAATTAATTTCATATCCTTGCCAACTCTTTTTTGTTCTTTAATAATATTTATACTTATAACAATACCAAATATATATCAAAAAGATATTCCTCAACACTGTTGGTGATTAAACCAGTGAAATTTCAGATAAAATAATCCCTTATGAGGATAAGATATCCTCACATTGACTATATATATATATATATATATATTCAATATATACTTGCGTTTTAAGTTTTTTTCTTGTTTGAATCACCAAATTTATATATGCATACAGACACACACACACATATATAAATTAGGAATATGAATGCATATATATATATATATATATATATATATGATTAAAGAAGAATAATGGAGAGTTAGTAAGGATATAAAATTAATTTATTAACATACTGCCAAAAAACCAGCCTATGTACATTTCGATTCAGTCCTATATATATATATAACTACAAATTCAAAGATTGGAATAAATCCAAAGAATAGAATAAAATAGCATTTTGAATTTGCAATTATACATTGGACTGAACTGAAACGTACATAGGCATTTTTATTTTTTGGCAGTATGTTAATAAATTAATTTCATATCCTTGCCAACTCTTTTTTGTTCTTTAATAATATTTATACTTATAACAATACCAAATATATATCAAAAAGATATTCCTCAACACTGTTGGTGATTAAACCAGTGAAATTTCAGATAAAATAATCCCTTATGAGGATAAGATATCCTCACATTGACTATATATATATATATATATATATATATATATATATACATATACATATATATACATATACACACCCATATATTTCTAACTTAACAATTGTGAAGAATTATCACATGCAACTGCACAATTCTAAATGCACCAACTCTTTTGCAGTTATTTATACACCACCATATAACATCAAAGAATTATATTGCCAACGCGTTCTTGAAAAAGTTAAAAAAATAAAAGCCTTCTTTCGGAAGACTTTGTCGCTGATTTGTAAACATTTGTATATGTGCCATATGTTGTGGTGGTCATTGAAGGAGCCAAAACAGTGACCGTACAATCCGGTGAGAGGGAAAAGCCAGCGCTTCCATTGTACATTCAACCCAAATATCCCTGCCTCCAACTAAGTTCTTTTCTTACTACCAGGTGCGTAAGAGCTTGGAAAGATGTAACCTGACAACAGTGACCCAGTCATGAAATAATGTCCATTCTTGGATATAAGGCTCAAAGAATTTGTGACACAACTCATGTCTGCTAAATTGAATTGCCAAACCCAGTCAATCAGCCCCCAAAAAAGAGAAATTTCTTTTTTAAATGTTTTTTTTTTATTTTTGTATTAAATAAAGTTAAAAGCAAAGAGAAAAATAATAATAATAATAATAATAATAATAAGTTTCAAATTTTGGCACGAGGCCAGCAATTTTGTGGAGCGGGAAGGGGGACAAGTTGATTACATCAACTCCAGTATGTGACTGGTACTCTATTTTATCGACCCCCAAAACGAGGAAAGGCAAAGTTGACCTCGGCAGCATTTGAGCTCAGCACAGGAAGAAATGCCACAAAGCATTTCATCTGACATGCTAACGATTCTGCCAGCTCATTAATTAACATTGACACAAGTACTTGACTGGTACTTTATTTTATCGACCTCCTCAAAAGGATGAAGGGTAAAGTTGACCTCAACAGGACTTGAACTCAGAATGTAAAAAGCTGGAACAAATATCGCCAGCCGTTTGGTCCAATGCTCTATCGATCCTGCCAATCCACCACCATACATATAATAATAATAATAATATTAATAATAATGCAGAATTCTTGTATTAATGTGTGTGTATTAGTGCCTGTGGTTCTGTGAGTGTACGCCAGGTCTGTTGTGTTTTTGTGCAGGCATTTGTGAATAATTTTCTTTTATTCTTTTTTTGTCATCTTTTTTTTTAAATACAAAAATATTAGGAAATGGAAACAAGTTTAGCCATTGAGACACTATCAGAGTGATTTCAGTCAAATATCAACATACACAACCGTCTCTACACATGCCCTTATACATGCACACACAAACAACAACAATAATAATAATAATAATGATAATAATAATAATGATGATAATAATAATAATAATAATAACTATAATTTTGACGGTAATGATGATGGTAATGAATAACAATAAAAGTGTCTCCTTGGTCATTGTCTTTGAGTGACAAACGTTAAGGTATATTCACAAAGCAGTCATTTGGTGGCCCTCCAGCATGAGGCAGAAACACCAGTCATTTCTCACGTGCGCACACATACACACACACACGGTCATGATGAATACAAAAAAAAAAACCAATGAATGAGTCAGTTGACACACCTTTAACCAACAAGAGAGAGCTGGTTGGTGGCAAACAGGTGAAATCAATGATGAAATCTATTCTTCTTAATTGAGAGAAATGTGACTGGTTTAGTTGATGTTTGGGATATAGAGAAGAAAAGCAGACATCCAAGAACTGTTACAAAGTTGCTGTTCTTGGACAGAAGTGATTCTTTCGTGTGTTGAAACTCTCCGATAAATTGGTTTAGTCGCTGCTGTTGCTGTTGAGATAACTGAGAGCATAGGTTAAATGTTATCGTCTTAGAACGGCACCTATTTTGAATAGCTCGGTTGAGGCAAAGATCTCAGAAATATTATGGATGGATGAGAGAATGATAGTTTCTGTGGCAGGTTGTCAGTCCAAGATGTGGAAAATCAATTCAAGGCTAATAGGTCCATCTTGGCTGTGTGAAGTGGCATTATGAATCACAGGAATAAGTTCACTATCCAGGTCGTTCATGTAGAAGTCAGGTAGTTTGGTACCATTTGATCCAATTTCATAACCAACCTGAAAGTTCAAATATAAATTCCTATTAATATCAACATTATGTGGAGCATTAAATGTAGAGGATATGCAAAGGCGGGAAAGAAGCGAGGAGAACAAGCACCATCGGATGTATACTGTTTAGGGGCATAAATGAGCTGAGAGAAAATGGGGACAAGAGGAATCAGGGACACTAAGCAAGAGAGGTGATTGTAATTGGTATGGACATGTGATGCAATTTACAAAAGTAATGAAGGCTGCTCTCACAATGCTGAACTTCATAAAGGTGATGAAGAAGTGGGGAGGGTCATAAAAATGTGGCAAGACAGTGCCTGAGAACAATTAAATATGGTAAAAAAACATCTCATAATTCTGCTTGTCACTCCATTATTTAGCCCATCTGTAACGCTCCCATGTGATTAGCTGAATGGGTGGAGGGGAGGAACAGGAGGAGTAGCAGGGAGAGGAGGTGGTGAGTGAAATGTGTAATTTGTTTTCTTTTTTAACTAAGTTTTTTTTTCCCTCTGTTACTTATCCCGTCTGTGATGCTTTCACGTGATTAGTTGAAGGGAAAGGCAAAGAGTAAAAGAAAAAGGAGAGAGGAAAAGAGGGTAAGGCAAAGAGTGACAGAGAAAGAGGGAGAGTGCTGTGTATTCAGTCCATAAAATTGTGCATAAAGTATATAAGGTGTGTGTATATATATATATATATATATAAAGTGCATTAAATAATCAACATATTCCAATTTCTTTCACTTTCCAATGATTAGCAGATGAGAGACTATCCTTCCATAGAGACACAACACAGGATACACTTTCAGGCTTTTTGAATAAAGTTTACAGAAATAACCCAATAGGTTCACCATTAATTCCATAAAATATTCACAGGTCCTGCTAGTGTCATATGATGATCATCACATATCATCATTTAACTCTTTATTTAGCATTCAAACTGGCCCGAACATTCTGTCTGTCTTTTTGTTCAAACTGGCCAGATCCAGCCTTTCACACCTACCCTACATTGTCATCCTTAAAATAAACACAAGCATCATATCAACATTTCTAAACTGCAGAATAATGCATGATTAATTCAAACCAATGTGAATAAATAAACATCACATTTGACAGAGTAATCTGACTGCAAAAGGGTTGACGTCTACATTGTTTGCTTGGATGGGTCTCACAGAATTCTTTGAGACAAATTTTCTACAGCCTGATACCTCTTCTCCTGCAGCCATTCCTCACCAATTTCCAAGTGAGATAATATTTTCCTCATGGCCAGACAAGTTTTTCAGGGAAGACTAGAAACAAACAATTCTATTTCTATGACAGTCACTCTCATTTACAATCATGTTAACATCAGGGACACACACACAAACCACAGCCTCTGCCTACCAAATCCACTCATATGGCTTTGCTTAGCTTGGGCTGTAAAAGGAGACATGTACCCAAGGAGATGCACAGTGGGACTGAACCTAAAACCTGTTGGTTGGAAAGCAATATATAAATGAACGTGTGTGTGTGTGTGTGCTCGTGCGTAGATATAATTATACAAACCCGTTCTGACTCGATGTTGACTCGGAGACCAAGTTTAGAGATGGAAGACTCTTTCAATCGGTCTAAATGTGGCGTGAGGGCAATACAGCAGGCTTGGGCAAGTGTTTCAGCCAAGCGGCTAAGGTCAACTGGCTCTAGACGTGACGAAGTTGACTCCTCGTTCTGTATCAAGAAGACCTCCGTCCATCGGATGGCTCTGCATTCTCCAATGTAATCGGGGCTGTTATGAATGTGTATACTCTCCACACCATCTAAAGACATGTTATCAATGACACTGCATAACCTAAACGCAGAAATCAAAGAAACCAAATTAATTTTACAAAAACACAATAAATCAGGTTTCTATCAAATAAAAGGGAAGACGAAAAAACAGAAATCGTGAAATTTGTCTTTGAATCTAAATGTTTGAAATCCATCTCTATTTCACCCTCTCTCACCTTCCCATCATTATCAAAGGAATAAATGATCCAACTCCACTGCAAAATGACTTAATAAGAGGACTTCTATCAGATGGTTCACAAGTTCATACCTTAGCATGGTGCTTCCATTGATTCAGATTACTTACCAAGAATCTTACCTTACCATCCAGGGATAAATTTGTTTCAATTTCTTTTCTCCCCCATTGTTAGGGAATAAAAAAACAAAGTGTTGCTAACTAATTCCAAAGTCTTACTTGATGATCCAACTGATGACATCACAGGTCATGTGATCTTACGTTTAGACCCTCCCCCACCCCCAACTTTCTCTCGTTAATGCCCATTTAATAAGGATCACAACAGTGTGAATAATCCATGAGAAGCAACATGGAGGAGAAGAGCTCTAAATTCAAAGACCTTAAATTTAAGTCACTTTTAAAATAGAAAATAAAATTTCCAACTGAATTATCAGTTATCAATTAGAGAAAAAGAATCCAAAACAGAAAATGTTTAAATGGTTTAAACCCTTTGCTGGCACAAAGCATTTTTGTCCTAATAGTTTGTCCTAATAGTTTGTCCTAAACATCCATCGCTTGTTCACAGACATTTTGTTTTGGGAGGTTAATTTGGTTTTGTTGGTAGCTAATAAGTGTTGATACTATATTAGTTGGTGGTTAATATATTTTTTTGAGACCAGGCGAGTGTCCTACACATCACATATGATGCACTATATATGTGTATATTCACACTGGTTTGGCACACCCTGTCAGTTATGACAATGGGTGTTCCAGCCGGTCTGATCAAGGGAACAGCCTGCTCCTGAAATTAACATGCAAGTGGCTGAGTACTCCACAGGTACACATGCCTTCAGGGAGAGTCAGCATGACATAGAATATGACAAGGCTGGCCCCCTTTGAATTACAGGTACAACTCATTTTTGCCAGCTGAGTGGACTGGAGCAACATGAAATAAATCAAGTATCTTGCTCAAGGACACATCAAACCACTGGGAATTGAACCCACAACCTTACTATTGTGAGCCAAATACCCTAGTCACTACATAACATGCCTTCTCATATATTCACATTGCCCCTTGAAACAATGTCTTTATTTCATAGGTTTTGAGTAATATAAAGCTCCCCTTTCATAAGGCCCAAGTTACTCTGGTGGCTGAAAAAGAATTGGGAATGTGTATCAGATATGATGCAGGGATGCGAGGGAACTGTGTGCTGCACGTATTACATGGGATACATGAGACAGACAAAGGGTTAAGCAAGCAATAAAAGGTCGTGGTGGGGTGGTGGTGGGGGGGTTATACCGCTGATGCTGATGCCTGTTTACTCACCCTATATTGACATTTTTGTCATCCTCTACCCAATGTACAAGAACAATTTCGTCAGGAATGCTGTTAGCCAAACTGCCACAACCAATGGTGTATGCCGTCATATCTTTCATAGATTGTTTCAGAGCAGCCATAGAATCTGGACTAATTTGAACCATTAAACCATCTTCTACTATTGATGACTTGGCTGTTAAACCAGAACTCGTCTTCAAAGCTCCATTGAAAACAACAAAGCTAGCACCTGTCACTGTAAAACAAAATTAGAACAAAATATGAAAAATACAAACAATTACGTAGTCTGAAAACTGAATCAAATGACTGAGGTTCCAACCAGCTCCATACATATACCGTATGTGTGTATGTATGTATATATATATATTATGTATATATATATTTATATATATACATACATACAAACACACATATATATGTACATATAAAACCATGTAGTAAGGATCTTTAAGATCTAGGCAATTAACTGAGTAGCACTAGGAATATCAACAATATTCCTTATCAATCAACCAATTAAAAAAACAATTAATGAAATAACTAATTCATGATATTAAGCAGTCTGTAAAATTAAATGTTTGTCCTAAATGCTGCGTATTTACCAGAGAGTAAAATAAAAATGAATAAGAATGAAGGAAACTTTTCAATTGTAAGTTGATTTCATTCTGGTTCATTTATTTTACTTATACCATGTTACGTTATGTTTCATTAACATAAGATGGTTATTGGTTACATAATGTAAATTACATAATCAAGACACTGTCCAATAATCAGAGATGTGTAACTATTATTTGTAAATATTATTGGATTGAAAACATGACAGTATACACCATTACGGAGATGGTTTGTGAGTTCCCAAAGTGCTAGTCACAGGATGTTATATAAATATCTGATAGCAAATTAACATAGCACAGAATAAGTTGAAGCAGAAAAAAGGAAGAACGTTGTCAAAATGTCTGTGAAAAACATGTCAGGGTATTTTTTGACAGGTTGTTTCTTCTTATCCGTTGATATCTTTTGATATTTGTTAAGCTTTGAATGCCACAGATATACACATGAATATTTTAGTATTTTTCAATTATTTCTTGAATGAATTCTTAGCATATAAATCTACCAAATAGTATTCTAATGATAGCTCATGCACTTTTGATTGATGACAAAAAAAGGGGGTTATGCAATTGTTTTAGTATATTTTTTTTTAAGCCACAACCAGATTCTGGTGAACGATTTTAAGAGCTGCAGCATAGAAGAGGAATTAGAAAGATAAAATTATATATCAACAATACACAGTAAACTATCGAAAGAATTTCAGATCTTTTTTTCCCAAGAAATTCTTTACAATTGTACCGAACATTAACTGTACCAGTGATTAGAATAGGTAACTCCTAAAGATTCCACCAGACATAATATGATTCTAAGTAATTAATGGTTACATGGTTTATTCCATATTAGTCTAAGACATTAGTTAAAAATACACTCAAACAGATGCCACTCTTAAGCAATCCACCTAATATGTTTAGTGATTACAAAATGATTTAATTGAATGCCAATAACTTAAATCAATAAAAAGATTGAGGATCTGAAAGAAACACCACCAGGTATTTTTAAAAAGAGATCTGAACCTGAATGTTAAAAACAATATTTTAACTGGAAATAAAACTAATTACTATTGCTTTGTGTCCATTTCATTAGAACTTGTACTTGCATCAGCATTAATTGTTGGAGCAGCAATTAATCAGAGATGAAAAAACCAATATTAATAATCTAATTATGAAGACAGACTATACTACCAATACTAACCGCTTAACAATGAAAGAATACATCATCAATATATGACCATCAAATGATGAAGACAGAATATGCTAATAAGCTAACGATGAAGCGGGAAAAGTACCGATTCTTTTTTAGATGGAAAATGAAATGTCTTTGACAAAATGGCAGTACAATGTCTGTAGCAAAATAATTCATGGAGTTGTAGGTCAAGCTTTTAGTAATATGCTTCCCAAGCATGTGGTCTCAGATTTAGTGCCATTACATGGCACCTTGGACAAGTATCTTCTTCTGTAACCCTGGGCCAGCCAAAACCCAGAGTGGATTTGGTATATAAGTATGTTTTATATGTCTTTCCATCACGTGATGATTGTGAGCATCACTATCATACGAGTGAGGCTGTTCGTTTCCTATCCTTCATAGAAAACATGTCAGGCCATTGAGGAATATTATCTAATTTGAAACAGGTGAGGGTTGGTGACAGGAAGGACATCCAGCAGTAGAAAATCTACCTCAGTACATTTCATCTGATCCATGCAGCATGGAAAAGTCAGCTTTAAAATGATGATTGATAATTAACAAGGGTGGTAGACTGTAATTAACATCAACATGTACACCTATTCCCCCAGTAAATTAGTTCTCACAGTAACAAAAGTCTAGTTTTCCATTTCCAAAATCAATTTTTAAGTTATTCATTCCCAATGGTTTACAAATAGAATTCTTGTTTGGGGTTCCTAGACTTGCAAGCCACATGATGACCTCAGTAGTGCTGGTGCCGAGATAGAAATAAAAGAAAAAAGCCCTCAATACCTGCTGTGAAGTAGTTGGTGTTAGAGAGGAGATCCAGCTGTAGAGACCATGACAAAGCATGATGCAGTCCTTGGCATCGTTGGATTTGGTCAAACTGACCAACCTGTGCCATCATGGAAGATGGACATTAAATGATGATGATGATATTGACACAAGAGATGTTAGATATAAAAAAAATAATCAAAACACAAACAAAATGAAACCTCCTTCAGTAAGAGAGAGAAAATTAACTTTTGTGATTAAAGGACAAACCACCCCCATCTCATTAGAGTGCTTGATGTAACATAAACAGCAGACAGACACAGAAAACTATTTTGAACAAGAATCAGGTGTAAATAGCAATCATTCAATTAAAGTGCAAATCTAATAAAGTCAAAATATACTTCCTCTAGTTGAACAAGTTCCAGGAATCACCCTGGTCCCCATAGCAACAACACAGAAGTATTACCGTATTGTGTAGCAAAGCATGTCTAGGTAGAGGGACAAAGCCAACCAACCAAGGGATGGGTTAAACTTAGATATGATTTATCTGAAGTAAACTCTACAATGCACCTTTTAACCTTAAAAAAAAATAATAATAAATAAGCAAAATAAAACTGTCTGACGGTGGGGCAGGTTGTGGTTATGTCAGGAGAAGATGACTAAAGTAGAGTTCACAGACTTACATTTTAGCTGTGATAAAGCATCAATACCTAGTAGGTGTGCATGTGCACTAAAGTCTCCAGTTTTCACATCACTCTCAACAGAATATGTACCTAAAAATGAATATCAAAACACTATGGTATTTAGTAACTTAAGTCATTGGGTTTCTAATACAAACTAATACAGAAATATTTTTGTCTGAATGTTTCAATTATTTGAAATATTTTGTCAAATTTGCTTAAGTGAGAGAGAGAGAGAAGCAAATTTTTTATACTGCAAAATCTAGATAATGGATCACTCGACAATAAAAAAGCAACGAGAGTAAACTGCAGCTTTTGTACCTGAAGAAACGATCAAAATATCAATTATTAATTAATATTTTTCAAATCAAAAATCATTAGTATAACATCTGCAATTAAAATGTAATTAAAATAATCAAGCCCTCAGCAATAGATCATCATTATTATCATTACCTTTTAGTCTGTCAGGCAACAGATCTAATCACAAATATTATTGTACAGATAAGACAGACTAATCATGCATAATTAATTAATTGTAGAAAAGGTTATTATGAATAATTGCCCATTTTAGATGAAAACCGTTTCGACATTTGTAACATTGCAATCACAAAAGCTTGGAATATTTTCTCTAAATATTCTCAAGAAATCTGCTGACAATTACAGCGTCTCTAGAAGTGATAGAGATGTTCAAAACAAGTACCAATCCACTTGGCACTACAAACCACTGACATGCCACCATGCAACAATTTTTCTCATCACATATGAAGTTACCTTCCTACAACAAATTAGATGTTTTACTCAGCTATTTCACACCAAGAAGGTTCGTTCATTTTACATCCAGCTTTCCATGCTAGCATGGGTTAGACAAATATACTATTGAGGCATTATTTGACAGCTGGATGCCCTTCCTGTCACTAACACTTAACTGTTTTTTATGAGATTGCTTATTTCACACATCTACACATGTACAAAGCAAGCAGACAATTTCTTGACAGACATGACAACATGAAGAAGGCAAACATAAGCAAATACATAAGTATATATATATATAATATATATATATATAATATATATATATATATATATATAAGGAAGGAAGGAAGACAGACACATGCACACACACACTTCTATCTGTCAAAGCCACTTACAAGGCCTGGCCAGCTTCAAGCTCAAGGGACCACACAGTGGGACTGAACTAAACTATTTCCTAAACCAATCATTATCCAAGTTATTGAGAATGTGCCTATGCAGTCACTCATATGGCTAGAAACAACAGCCAAATCTTCCACAGCTTACACCCTAGTAAAGACACCTTACATAATGTGGTCCCAGATACACGAAGAAGACAAAATGATCACAGTATGAGAGCCTTTAATGACAGGTCTGCTGAATCAGGGCTGGCCTTGGGCTAAACAACAATTAATTACTATCCTTACTAATTGAATGTCAATCGTCATCTCTTCCAGTCCAGTGTGGCTCAACGACACCAGAAATTCTAAGCTTTCTCTTTAGACTGACATGAAATTAAAAATGGTAAGAATAAATGTAAATTAAATAGAGACAAAGGATTAGAGCGAAGTTCTTGCACTGCATTTGGAGCAGAAACAGATGACAAACAAGGTCTTATATCTAGGAAAGAACTGGACCCAAACTCTAAAAACAAATTATCATCATCATCATCATCATCATCATTTAACATCCATTTTCCATGCTGGTATGGGTTGGACAGTTTAAGAGGAGCTGCACAAGGCACCATTTGTTTGTTTTGGCATGGTTTCTACAGCTGGATGCCCTTCCTAATGCCAACCACTTTACAGAGTGTACTTGGTTCCTTTTTATGTGGCATCATCATTAGTAGAAACCACTGAAAGCTTTCAGAGTAGAACTTGTAACCTGAGCGGTAAGAATAAATGGAAAACTGTTGAATGGAGACATATATATATATATATATATATATATATGCAACATAACATCCACAAGCTCTCTCTCTCTCTCATATATATATATGTATATATATATATATATATATATATATATATATATATATACATTTAATATGTTATAGTGTTATGGAAATATTAGTAATCATAAATTTTGTTTTTAATTAATTAGACTCGTGGTATGCAGTGCTGATGAGTTTTGCAGGTGCTCCCAGATTTGTGGAATTAGTATCTGACAGAATGAACTTCACCAAAGGGGGCACCAAAAGACACAGTGGTGGCAGGTTGACCTATAGAAATGGCAAGTGAAGCGTGAAGGGTTAAGCAGAGTGAAGATGAGGTAAAACAAGTAAAAATAAGAAAACTTGACTGTGATGATGGGGGGATGGGGCAAAAAAAACAATGAAATACAGTTGAAAACAATGATACATTTTGCTTTTTAGATCGAAACAGAATTTCATAAGATGACACCAAAGATTCTATTACGTTAATAGAGTTTAAGAGGGAACCAGGAGGTAGTTTTAGCCACAATTAAATGACTAATCTAAATTAGAAAGATAGAATCCATAATTCTTGCAGGCCTTTCCTAAACTGGGATTAAGGAAACAGTTTTCTGAACAATACTTTAAATTTGGGATTTGAGAAATAGACATAGAAACATATTGCCAAACTAGTTTAAGATGTGATGTCTAAATTCTAAGCACAAACTGCAAGACAATTTGTATCTACTTCCATGTGGAGTTAGCAACAACTGGTTACGTCAGCACAAGCGTGCTTCAAGGCTATATCACAGAAATATGCAATTTTGATGTGAACCCATGTATTGAAACAGATTTTGTTGTATCTCAAGAGGACACATCATTGAAGAGACTGTGAATAGCAATGAAAGGACTTAGACAAATGTATTGATAGATTAATCAGACAATTAATCAATTAATTAATTAAATAGCTAACCGACAGATGAATAATAAGAAAGAAGTGAGAATGAACCAGTGCATGTGTTTATTATTGGCATATTGACCCTCGTGAGATACAACAAAATAATATCTAAATAAAACAACCAATATTTAAATGAAAAATAGTTAAATATAACACTAATACCTAAATAAAACATTAATATCTAGATAAGGATTTGAAAACTATTTAGGAGACAACTGAGGGGAGCAAGACGTCTCTTCTTATTTCAAAGCTTGTATTCTTTCTCATTTGTTTACCTTTAGTTTCAGAATCGCCAGCTGAAATCTTCTGCTGTTTGAGTGATAACTTAATTAACTAACTAAATCATTAAAAAATAAATTTTAAAAAATTAATTTTAATACAGAACAAACGTCCACATAGCAATTACCTCCCTTGGTATTTTTAAATTTTTACATTCCAATTTCTCTAATTGAAAAAATAATGTTGATCAGTAAATTTAAATATTTGCATGAATTATAAAAAGCACCCGATTCATTAGACCAAACTCAGTCATCGTTATCATTTAACATTCATCTCCCGTGCTGACAAGTCAGAAGTTTGCACCAAAATCTGTTGTCTGCTTTGGCTGGATGCCCTTCCTAACACCAACCACTTTACAAAGTATGCCAGGTGCTTTTCATGTGGCACCAGCACCAGTGAGGTCACCAGGTAACTTGCAAGACAATGATCTCTCACCTGAGAGGAGGAATGAAATTGACGGGTGTGGCTTAGTGTCAGGTGATGAAAAGTTAAGACTATGATTGAGAGCAGCCCTGGAATGATCACTGCTTTGTCAGTGAAATACACATAAAAAACAAAAGCTTGTGTGTGTGTGTGAGATTGGTAGAACAAACATAATAACTGGAACCCAATGAATATCTATTTAAGTACTTTTAATTAGTAGTAGTTATTAAGTGACTTCTGTAAGGTGCATACAAGTGCCTTACATGAAACCATCGACTTCTGAGTCACTGTGTATTAAAAATGTGTGTGTGTGTTACGTTTATATTAGTGGAGGCGCAATGGCCCAGTAGTTAGGGCAGCGGACTCATGGTCATAGGATTGCAGTTTCAATTCCCAGACTGGGCGTTGTGAGTGTTTATTGAGTGAAAACACCTAAAGCTCCATGAAGCTCTGGCAGGGGATGGTAGCAAACCCTGCTGTGTTCTTTCACCACAACTTTCTCTCACTCTTACTTCCTGTTTCTGTTGTACCTGAATTTCAAAGGGTCAGACTTGACACACTCTGTATCATGCTGAATTTCTCTGAGAACTACATTAAGGGTACACATGTCTGTGGAGTGCTCAGCCACTTGCATGTTAATTTCACGAGCAGGCTGTTCCGTTGATCGGATCAACTGGAACCCTCATTGTTGTAATCGATGGAGTGCCACAATGTTTATGTTAACCAAGATAAACCAGAGTATGGAGTTGCATTGTTGTGTGTCAAAAACAATGACTTAGCAGTTTTCTAAATGGTGTTTGATACAATAAGCAGCAAACTGAAACAATTGGATGTGGACTTCGAAATTGGTGTCCCAGCATCGTTTTTATGAAATATCACACAGTAAATTCTTTGGCTTAATATTATTTTATTAATTATTATATTTGTTGAAAAATTAATGCTAATTAACTATACAAATCACAAATAAAATCACACAATAAAAACAAATTAAAAAATAAAAGATTTAATGACATAATTATTATCAAACTGAATAAAAACAAATTTTGGAAAGACACGAATTGCTCATTTAATGTAAATAACTCACCTTTCCTCGGTTTGTTCTGAATGTTGATGGCTTGGGTTTGGTAATTTCCATCATCATTTTGAATACATACAAGATGTGAGTCGGCCTCTGCACTGAAGTTAGCTGCCAACGCCATCACATGCTCGTTACTGTTCATTACCACTTTCATTAACTATAAATACATCAATAAATTGTCAATATGAATAGCAAGGAAACAATTCCCCTCTTAAAGACACATTACTGATTAGTAACGATAATCAATTATAACACTAAGTCAGTTAGGAGTCATTGAGGCAGGTTTTTACACTTGGCTGCCCTTCCTGTTTCCAAGTAAGATGATATTTCCCCATCATTAGACATATTCTCACAGAAGGCTGAAAACGACACTGCTTCTATGAGGGTGATGCTCATTTACGACTATCACACGAGGTCAAGACAGGGAGACATTCATGCATATATGATGGGCTTCCTTCAGTTTTCATTTACCAAGTCAGCTCCTAAGATTTAAGTTGACCTGGAGCTGTAGTAGAAGATACTTACTCAAGCTACCATGCAGTGGGATTGAACCCAAAACTATGTGGTTGGGAAGTAAACTCCTTGACAACACAGCTACATTTGCACTTCTAATTTGGAAACTGAGGAAAAATATTTCAGTTGAGGAAGGCGGTTGGAAGTTACAATTGTTTCTATCACCTGTGAAATATTGGAAACAGTAACAGGGTCAAAAGAGGTTGGCCTATTTAGGTATGGGCCCCACTAATATACTTAAGGTCAAAAGGGGTCAGCCTACTGAGGTACGGGACCCATTATTATATTTATACAGCCACAGGTGGATGTAAGACCAAGAAGTGAGAGAAGAAAGACACAATATTAAAGTAAACAGCTCTTACATCATCATATCGATTTCGAGGAAAGTTAATAACAGTCCTTTTATCTTCCATGTGTATTGTAACCCCTTTAATTTGAGGTAACATATACTGGTAGTTGCGGAAGTCAGCCAAGAGATTCATTATTGTATGACCAATTTCACAAAACACTGGCTTCCTATTCCGGACACTGATTAAGGGACAGGGGTAATCTGCAAATAAAATAGAAAGATTAAATAGGATTTCAAAAAAAAATATATAAATTAAAACAAAAAAAAGATAACACACATTGAGGTTTTCACCAAAGCACTCTCCTGTTTTAAAAACTAGACAATAGTAATTATAAAATATGCAGGTCATAATGAGTTTGTAATAATTTAGTAGTTATTAATTATAAAAATTTCTTTAATTAATAATAAATCTCTGAGCGAGGTATAAACAGTGGCTACATGACATTGTGAAGTATATTTGCCACTTAAATGTGACTAACCCTTAAGGGTTGATTCTACTGTAGCAAATATTGATAGTGCCCATGCACAGCAGAGTCCAAGGTCAATTTGTGCCAAGTGGCTTCATGCTGAGTGCTTTAGCTTCTTTATTATGGCAACACTCCAGATATTTATTGATCACACCACGTATATATATTCTTTCTTTTATTCTTTTACTTGTTTCAGTCATTTTGACTGTGGCCATGCTGGAGCACCACCTTTAGTTGAACAAATCAACCCCAAGATTTATTCTTTGTAAGCCTCGTACTTATTCTATTGGTCTCTTTTGCTGAACCACTAAGTTACAGGAGCATAAATACACCAACATCAGTTGTCAAGCGATGGTGGGAGGACAAACACAGACACACAAACATATATATATATATATATATGCTAAATAAAGGTAAGTGCTTTATGACTGTGAAACCATTGGTCATTGTATGACCAGACATAGTGCCATGCAATGGAACTGGACCTGAGGCCACATGGTAAGACTCCAAGGTTCTAAACAACACTAATCATACAATTAAAAATTGGACTAAACCAAGAATAAAGTATTCACTTCTTGGCTAAAGAGATTTCAATAGGAAAGTAAAGATTGTGTTTAACTAAGAACAAAACATGACGTTTCTAGAAAGATTTGAAACTTTTCTAGTGTTGCCCTCACAATTTACCTACCACAATGTAAACAATCTATACAAGCTGAGAATATCCAACTATTCAACTAATTCAATTTCTCTATAGCTTCTTTCAGAGACAGGAGAAAATATCATTTACACAAATATCTAATTCATCAAGACTTCATTTCAACCTTTAACATTCAGATTTCTCTGTCAAAGATAATAACTTATTTATTCCCAATGTTTTGAATTAGTTATGCATTATCTTATAGCTTTGAGATTTCAATGAGGCGATATTTTATTTTTAGAACAACATTGTAGGGTAGGTGTGACCTGGCTAGTTTGAACGTAAAACAGGAAGAATATTTGGGCCAGGTATGGATGGTTTAAATGCTAAAGAGCCAAACAATTTACATTATTATTGTAAACTTCACTTTCTGTTTTCACAAAAATAATAAACGTTAGAATAGTTTTCTTCATGGACTTACATCTATATTCAGCACCAAGCCTCAAAAGTAATCGAATTGGGAAGACTTTTGCCCAAGGTGCTTCCCAAGTCTGAAGAAGAATACCAAAAAGATAAGGAGGACTAGGTAAAGTTATTTTCTGTAGGCACTGGAAGGTTGGTCTGATATAGAGGAAGCCACCATGATCTCGGCTCCCCAGGAAACTCTGGTTGAATATTGTGTGACCCATATCTGATACAGGATTACCTGAAATGTAGAGAGACAGACAGAACACATTTAATGCAAACAGTCAAATAATTACAATGAAAATCTAATAGCTAGTCATCTAGTCAGATAATAACATAGATTCACTAATCCACCACAAGGTCCTTGTTACAATGCAGGGGCTTGTCTACCTCATGGACCCTGAGAACTATGCCAATGAAATACAAGCCCTTTGTAGGGTGTCCAATGCTGGACAAATCAACTGTAAAAACCCTGCCAAAACAGACACAGTAGCGTAGGGTAATTTTCTACCCGGCTGGCTTTTATATATTTCAGTTGATTCAAACTTGGAAATGTTAATCAATATTGTATTTTGTCTATGGAAAACAACAACTTCCAGACTAATGTGGGTTCAAAGACACACTGGATTCACTGGAATAAGGGGATTTTGGGACTACCAAGCTACCCTGGGTTAATGAATCTAACAAGAGGTTTTGGCTCTTGTTTATAAAAATCAGTAAACAAATTATTTGCTGATCTGTACCAAAATCTGCCAATCAATAATAAATCATCCCATACACAGTGAACTGTGAGAATCAAAACAATAACAGAGATATTAATTCTTAATACATTCCAGCAGATTCAAGCAGGAATATGCCAAACACTGTTGTGCTTTGTTATTGGAATCTATTAACAAAATATATGTCACCATTTTGATTCTTGCTGATCACTATAAACATGGCTTTTATGCCAGCATGGACAATCAAAAGATGATGATAATACAAAAGTATCAATAATTTTAAGCGGAAATAGTTATTGGTTAGATATTTTGTCACAAATACAAATGGTAATAAAAAGAAATTTCAACACTGGTGATAATAGTAATATTAATATCAAAGATGATGTTTACAAAGTAGACATTTCAAGAGACAAAGATACAAAGAATCGTCATCGTCGTCGTCGTCATCGTCATCATCATCATCATCAAAGACCTGTTTTCCATGCTGGCATGGGTTGGACAGTTTGAGAGGAGCTGGAAAGCCAAAGAACTGCACCAGGTTCCAATTATCCATTTTGGTACGGTCTCTACAGCTGGATGCCCTTCCTAACACCAACCACTTTACAGAGGGTGGACTGATTGCTTTTTACATGGCACCAACCTCAAAAGTAACACTGAAGTTAAGAAAAAACAAAACAAGCAAAAAAACAACAACCTGATAATGACTTACCTTTGTAAGCCTCTTCATAAACAGTATGAAAATGCCAAAATATATCTTTTGGAATCATTTTTTCATCCTGAAAGCATTCCAGTACAATAACTATTTCATCTTGCCCCACTGTACACATGCCTTTAGTAGTGAAAGCCCAGCAGGTCCGATTTACACAACAGTCCACTGAAAGAGAAATGGAAATATTAAGAGTCTTTAAACAGAGTCTTTGTATTTTAGACGATAATTAGTAAGTGAATATGGGTGGATGGTAATTAGAAAATTGTTAATTATAAACAACCTGATGGCGCCCCAGCATGGCCACAGCCTTAGGGCTGAAACATAACAGAATAACCTCATTTCATTTACTAAGAAAATATTAAATGTTATACAACCAGTGGTTCTCAACTAGAGACCATATGACCGTTGGGGGTTCATATAAGATTTTCTTATCACAATTTACAATAATAATAATGATAAATGCCCTGATGCAGTACCAGGCAGTGGCTCTCATGGCTTCTGATCTTAACTGATTGGAAGTGTTATCATGTACGTGTTTTGTCTTGGTATAAAAGATGGGATATAGCAAATATTCTGCTCAATACCACAGATTTGCTTGTCAGTTTGACCATAACCAGGTGAGCATGTCCCTTAGTGGCTGACGATATGTGCATCTCTGATCACGAGCAGAAGTAGTGGGGGAGCATCATAGCCATGTGTTGAGAGGGATTCTTTGGGGTTTGAATAATTTACCTCTGGAAACATGGGTGGTTTGTTCAACATCTTTAAACAACCCTTATTCAGGGACCTTTTGAGTAGGATGGGCTACTCGACCAGAAGAAAATTCTAACTGGGCCCCACCTGCAAGGTCATGCGCTGTTTATCTTGATATGAGATCACCATGTCGTGCACATATGTTGTTAAGCTTCTGTCAGATCCACTCATCATAAAAGGTATTGCAGCTACAACATTCTCTCAGGCACAGTTTATCTTGGACAGCATCACCTCTTTGTCTTTTTACAATGACAGAGTGTGATTTGAAGGCAACCCAGCAGCTATTTCTAGCAGGTGAATCAGCAACTGAGAGCAGCAGTTCTCGACCTTTTTAATATCTGAGCCAGATTGAAAACCTGGATTTATTTAGAGGCCACACCAAAAAGAAAAAAAAGTAAAACAAACCACTTAAAGAAAAATTCATATTCATAGAGACAAGACTGTTGGAAGCCCCCAGGAGAATGGTTGGGGGACGCATGCAGTCCAAGGAGCCGCTGTTAAGAACAGCTGACCTAGAGGCTCCCTTGGCTGACCTGTTGTACCAAACAGCCACTCTCAAACTACAAACAAATCAATTACAAAACTACTTATATACTTACACTGTACAATTTTCACACTCACAAAAAGGTTATTGTTTATTGAAAATATCACAGGTTCATGTTCATCACCTAGATAGAAAGACATGAATATAACACACGATTAGACATCGGAATATAATTATATATAATTGATACAAAATGTCACGCTCTAATAAACAGTAGCTAAATAGATTACATTGAAAGAAAAACCTTCACACAGGTTTAAGTAGAAAGATGTCATCAGTTGAGATCTCTTTCTCTCTCATATAACTTTATAAATAAGGGCAAAAGAAAAAAATCCCTATGCCAAATATGCTGAGAATAGACTTTAGTGATGATTTAAAGTCTATTCTCAGCATATTTGGATTAGGAATTTTTTTCTTTTTCCTTATTTATAAAGTTGTATATAATTTTCACCTTAAAAGGTATTTTTTAATATGCTGGCCACTGATAATATTTTTGGAAAATTTTTATCCTATATTAGATGTGTATGTGTATATATATATATATATAGATTAAATTAGAGATAAAACCACTATTAGCAAATCAAACAGTGAAAAACATAAACCAAAACATAGAAATAAAATTGATTAATATAATTTACAAAACATATAAAATATAAAATTTAAATTATTTAAATTTAAAGTTAAAAATTTATAAATATAAATTAATAATTTAAAATTTTTAACTTAAAAATTTTAAATTATTAATTTATATTTATAAATTCATATATATATATAAATTTATAAATATTTATAAAGTTAAAATTATTAATTTATATTTATAAAGTTAAAATTATTAATTTATATTTATAAATTTATATATATATATGAATTTATAAATATAAATTAATAATTTAAAATTTTTAACTTTAAATTTAAATAATTTAAATTTTGAATTTTATATATTTTGTATATTATATTAATCAATTTTATTTCTATGTTTTGGTTTATGTTTTTCACTGTTTGATTTGCTAATAGTGGTTTTATCTCTAATTTAATTCATATTTATACTGTAAAATTAGATTTAATCCTAAATCTAATTTTTCCCTGTAAGTTTGGATTTACTCCCTAATATCATTATTATTATATATATATATATATATATATATATTATATATATATATATATATATATATATAATGATACAACAGTGCTTATCACCTGATGATGGGCAGGTACACAGCAGCAGCTGGATCATATTTATATGCTATGTAAACCATAGTCGTAGTCATGGTCATTGCTGGTGCCATATAAATGGCACCTGCCCCAGTGGCACGTAAAAGCACCCATTACACCCCTGGAATGGATGGCATTAGGAAGGGCATCCAGCAGTAGAAACCACACCAAATCAAACTGGAACCTGGTGCAGCTCTCCAGCTCATCGACTCCAGTCAAACTGTTTGACCCATGTCAGCATCGACAATGGACATTAAATGATGATGATGATAATATTTTATTTAATAGTATGATGTGCAAAACTCAGCAACTAACAGCTGTTACTAATGCACAGAAACAATTGTTGCATCTGTGATCAAACCCTGTTCATTTCATCTTGCCTTTTAAATTTCTTTTTATATAAATTCTGCATACACTAATCAATTACCTACAATATATACTTATATAATGTATATAATACATATGTATATATATATTTGTGCCAGTGGCACATAAAAAGCACCATTCGAGCGTGGTTGATGCCAGTGCTGCCTGACTGGCTTCCATGCCGCTGGCATGTAAAAAGCACCCACTACACTCTCAGAGTGGTTGGTATTAGGAAGGGCATCCAGCTGTAGAAACCTTGCCAAATCAGATTATAACCTGGTGCAGCCTCCTAGCTTGCCAGTCTTCAGTCAAACAGTCCAACCCAAGCCTAAAGTGTGACAGAGGCTACAGTGTGATAGAGGAACAAGCACAGATGTGTTACATTAGAGAAAACTATAAACAGAAATTTATATAAATACCAGGTAGTAATGGACAAGCAATGAGATTTCATTTGATTGAGAAAGGACAATGGCAAATAAATATTTAAAAGGTGACTTACTTTTAACTTTAGTTAAAATTTGCTCCACATCAGGATTCTCATCAAACACATAATCTACAAATACAAAAACAGAAAGTGTCAACATGTTTAATAACATGGTGTAGTTTCTAGAGAAAGTTTTCATCGTCATCATCAACAACCCTCTGGACATTATTGTCTTGAGTCCTAAGACTCTTAGGCCCAATTACCTGGTTTCCATAACATTTAAGTGACTGAGATCACATCGTTCCTTCCTGATCAAAAGAATAGTCTGTCGAAGGGTGACCCATTTCTACACCTGAGTGGACAGAGCAAAGTGAAATGAAGTGTTTTGCTCGAGAACAAAATGTGTCACTCAGTCTGAGAATTGAAACCAAGAGCTTATGATGGTGAGTGTAGTATCCTAACCACTTGGCCACACACTGCCTTTGCCTACAAAAAGTTAACAAATCCTCCCAATAATCTACAAAGCTGCACCATTTCCAACATCATGTGTTCAGTTTTTATAGAAAGTCAATAATCGAAAGGAATCATGAAATACTTCAAAACATCAAATTTTGTAACATTTATTGTGATATTTATCCCCCTTTAAAAGTTAATATTGTGTCGGAGTCCTGCTAGCGATATAAACACAAGTGCATATATGCACCACAAGTCCATATGAGAGGTTCTCTCATGGTAACTAATGCAGTATTTTGTGTTCTTACACAACATCCACTTTTAAGTGGGGATAAATATTATCTTCTGGTATTAACACTGCTTCTGTTGCTATTATTTTTTAATAATCCCACAGGCTATTTGCAACACCAGAGCCTGACAAGACACCGAGATTCTCTGTAGATTGCTTGCAGAGGAATCACTGCTATCTCTAGCTTTTGTGTGTCTACTATTAATAAGGCCAAGGAAGGCTGAAATTACATGATCTGGTAATCCTAGTGGCGATGGTGGAGGATTATCTCCTGCTAGCAATATAAACAAGAGTGCATACATGCACCACAAGTCCATATAAGAGGTTCTCTCAAGGTAAATAACACAGTATTTTGTGTTCTGACACAACATTCACCTTCAAGCAGGGATAAGTATTACCTTTCGTTATTAATTATTTATTGTGCTTTTAGTATAATACTAGTAACATACAAATCATTTATTTTTTTCATATTAGTCAATCATCATCATCATCGTTTTAATGTCCCCTTTTCCATGCTCGTATAGGTCAGGAATTTATTGAAACAGATTTTCTGCAGCCAGATGCTCTTACTGTAACTAACCCCCCAACTGTTCCAAGTAAGGTAATGTTTTCCCCTTGACCAGACGTATTTTCACAGAGGATGGCAAACAAATGACACTGCTTGTATGACAGTGACTGTTGTTTACAGCTACCGTGTGATGCAAAGACAAAGGAAACACAAACGTCCACATGCACACGCATATGTATACACAACAGGTTTCCATCCCCATCCACCAAATCCACACACAAAGCTTTAGTCAGTTAGGGGGCTACATTAGAAGATGCTTGCCCAAGGTGTCACATGGTGGAACTGAACCTGAATCCCTGTGACTGGGAAGCAAACTTCTTAACCACACAGCAAGGCCTGCACCTTATGAAAATATACTTTTTCTACAAAATACCTGATGCTTACCATCTCAAGTAACCTGTGCATAATATAAATACCAGTGCTGGTGCCACATAAAAAGCACCCAGTGGAGCACTCTGTAAAGTGGTTAGTGTCAGGAAGGGCATCCAGCCATAGAAACCATGCCAAGGTGGACAATGGAGCCTAGTATAGCTCTCTGGTCTTGCCAGTTCCTGTCAAACTGTTCTACACATGCCAATACAGAAGAGAGTGGTTGGTGTTAGGAAGGGCATCCAGCTGTAAAAACCCTGCCAAAACAGACACAGTAGTGTAGGGTAATTTTCTACCCAGCTGGCTTCTGTCGACCATCCTACCTATGCATGCATGGAAGACAGACATTAAACAATGATGATGATGCTGATTGCCAGTTCCCTAATTCTCAGTCCAGATCATTGTCTGATGTTATCTACCAATAGATAGATAAAAAGCTCGATCAGTATTTTAATTGCAAAATTTCATCTAGACGTATGAAAAATTGCTTTTAATTAAAATGAATTTTTTTCTTATTTTAAACTAAAAATATTTCCATGCTTTCATCATGTTTAATTAAATTGCCACATTCACAGAGATGAAAATCACAAAATATATTTACCTTTCCCACTACTTGACAATAAAACAGGTGGTAATCCATTTTCCGGGATGTGACATTTATTTCGAGGGCTGTTTGCTGACCGCAAACAGCGTGTGCGAGGAGTTATAGATTGATCATTGCCTACAAAGTAGAAATGATAACATATTAATAGATCATCATCGTTTTAACAAACGAACAAAAAAGAAAAAAAAGATAAGTAAAGGAGTGAAGTTAGTTGTGTCTTGGGAAGGTCATTGCACCAATGATAACACATGCACTGGTTCAATAAACATGCACTACGGTTTGCTTGAAGCTCACCATCCTACACATCAATCCTTGGATCATTCATTCATTCATACATACATACATACATACATATACACACACAATCAGATGCACTTGACATATGATAATTAAACCACATAAGTTTCAACTCTAATGTTAGTCACATTATGCTATGACATGATAAAAAGTTCCTTTCTCATATATATATATATATTATATATATATATATATATAAAACCCTTAATTCTGAACTAGGACTACGTATATCTTAATCATTAAGGATACCTGAAGACAAATGATTGGACTGACCAAAATGTAAAACAAACAACATTAAACACAGTTAATTATTAAAAAGTTTACTGAGAGTAAAGAAGTGCAGTAACTGTAGTTGGCTCGATGTATGTACAAATAAAATCTGACGTTAAGCTTCCTTAAATACTTATTATCTTCCTTCCAAAATGATATTAATTTTATATTTTGTATCCTGAGATGTTTAAAAAGTAAAATCACTCACCCTGAGTTATCCTTTCTACTTTTTTCTGTACTCGTCCCGTCCGTCTGGGGGGTAAACGGGAATCTTGAGGGTGATCGGCTTCTTCAGTTAGATCACCCCCAGGTCTAATACCATCTGAGAATATGACTTGTTTTGGTTCTCCCTTTCGTTGGCTTCCTGTATAACAAAAATATTGCCTGGCATCAGTCTACTGTTTATGCTGGTTCAGTAAGGTCAACAGAGAAATGAAAACTAGCAACGTTACAACACACGCACATTTATATGGAATGATGAACCTTTGAAAGTACAAATGAAAGGAAAAGAACTCAATACAGAAAGTAGAGTGTGTCTTATATTAGAAGCTGACATTCTCGTGACTCTAGGTTTCACATTATTAACAGTTATTCAAATGACTAAAAATGAGAAGCAGCACAGGTGCATGTGTGTGTGTGCGCACGCGCGCGTACGCGTTTTTTTTTCTTTTTTTTTCTTTTATCTTTTTTCTTTGTGTATAAAATATTTGCAAATGCTGAAATATACTTAGTCATGAATAAACTTAGTTTGAATTACTTGTTGAAGACCATCAGAAAATGTATCATTTAGCTATTGAACTATGCAGAACACCTGTTCATTTATTCATATACTAACAACTATGTAATATTTCATGTCTTCAGTATCATATGTGTAAAACACATGTAAGCAAGGAAGATGGTTATCATTAACACCACTTGAAGTGTTGATATCTAACTGAATTTTTTTTTTCTTCCATTATTTGGTCATTTTCCATAAATCCTTATGTAGAAAATAAACTGTTTTAGCCAGCTGGCAGGTGGAAATTCCTCAATCAATACCAATGAAAGGTTCTCCACCAACAGTTCAAAATTGGAAAAGGTTGTCAGGGACTGTTATATGCCTTCACATGATGCTGATGACTTGAGAACATCACATGTACATAAATAAAAGACTATATCACATGACCTGCATGAAAACTGGACAGATGAGCGTCTGATGCATTTTCTGCAACCCATCAAAGCTTGATGATCAAGCATGTTTCAATGTGTTTACAAACTATCATCATCATCATCATCGTTTAACGTCTGTTTTCCATGTTGGCATGGGTTGGACGGTTTGATTGAAGTCTGGAGAGCCAGTGGCTGCACCAGGCTCCAATCTCACATGGCAAGGTTTCTACAGCTGGATGCCCTTCCTAACATCAACCACTTCAAGAATGTAATGGGTGCATTTTATGTGCCACTGGCACAGGGGCCAGTCAGGTAGGCCTAGCATCAATCATGTTCAGATAGTGCTTTTTACGTGCCACCAGCACGGGAGCCAGTTAGGGAGTACTGGCATTGACCACATTTGGATATTTTTTCTTATATACAGTCATGCTGCTTCTCTACTTTAACCATTTGATTTGGCAACATGAAACTCAGAGCTACAATTCAAGACACTTCAACTCCTATTAATCTTATACATATATTTCTTCATCATAATTTTATGTCCACTTTCCCATGCTAGCAAGGGTTGGATGAGTCATGAAGATCCAAGTCAATTCACATGTGGATTTACTGTCCTCCTGGAAGAATAGGGACCATGTCTCACACGCACATTCCATTTTTGGTATGGTTTCTATAGCTGGTTGCCCTTCCTATTGAAGTCATTATACAGATTGTGTTGGGTACATTTTATCATGGTACCAGCACTAGAAAGGTCACTTGGTCTCCAACAAAACTAAAGAGCTCCCTGCATGTTATCACCATTCATCCATTCATTCACTAGCCCCAAAGGGTTCGTCTCCCCAAGCCCCACCCTCCAGCAACACTAAAGAAAGTTCCTTCGTCTCTAAATTATTTCTGTTCATTTATTCCTTGTTTTCCCACACAACCAAGGGAGAAAAGAACTACCACAATAAAAGAAACAGTAGCAGAAGAGAACAAGAATGATACAAGGGAGATGAATATAGACAGCTACATGACAGTTGTTGTAAATGAGGATGAGCAGAAAAATATATGACAGAGAGGATTATAGCAGAGAGAAGGGGGGGAGAGCCAGACCAAGAAGATGACAGAGGAGAGAATGATACAACAGCTGCATGAGGGTTGTTGGTAAGGAGATTGAGTAGAAGCAGCTTGAGTGACATGATGGGAAAATTGATCAAAAAGGAACAAGATGACAGATAGAGTAATGAGAGAGATTAAGACAAATGAGTGACAGAGGAAAGAATAAAGTGAGAGAGTGTTGGATAACAATAAAGAAGTTTAATGATAGAGAGAGACTCATTAGACAAACAACAAATAAACTGGCAACAGTCATTATGATCATCATCATCATCATCAGCAGCAGCACTGTCTTTTCATTTTTCCATGCTTGCGTGGGTCTGCAGGTATTCTCCAGCATAGTGATTCATCACTTGCTGTGCTCGTCTGTCATCTCTTTCATGAGATTCAGCCTCTTTAGATCAGTCTTCATCATTTCATCCCATGTCTTCCTAGATTCCATCCACTTGACACACTCAGTACTTCTTTATACAACTCACACCTTCCATATATGTATAACCCCTATCAGCATAGTCTTCTCTCTTGTACCCTACAGTTGATTCCTCTCACATCTAGTTTATCCCTCAACTCATTTTTGAAACCCTAATCATACAAACTAACATTAGACTTCCAGTACACCTCCAGCAAAGCATACTGGCCTCATTTCTTTCCAAATTCTCCACATTCAAAGCCTATGGTTCGCTACCAGGCAGCATTAAAATTTTACACACAAGCACCTTTACTCTCAGAAAGAAACCCTTTGTTGCCAACAGAGGGAATAATTGCCCAAACTTTCCCCCATTCTTATTCTAGTTACCATACTTTCAGAATACTCACCTTTTCTGCAAATTAAGTCATCTCATTAGCAAAAACCATCAACTACTTCCAGAAACCCATTCTTACTGTTAACTGCTATTATTCCTCTGCTACACCATGAAGTCTACTTTGTCAATCTATTTGTGAGTCTACAATATCCCCTGTCCATAATTAGTTTACATCACATACACACCATATGGAATTCTTGTCTGCTTGTTTTCTGCACAAGGAGCTTGGCCACTCACCCTGATGGAATTACAGTCTTGTCTACTCTCATCATCATCATTTAGCGTCCGTTTTCCATGCTAGCATGGGTTCTACCAACTAAAACTTTAGTCTTAGCTAGATTTACTTTGAGGTCTTGTGATACTTGATTTTCATCCCTAAAGCTCTTATTAAATTTAGCTGTGAAAACTTTGCATAGGCAACTGATATACCTCAAAGTTATGGCCTGAAGGACTACAATAAACAGAAGAGGGCAATGAACCTATAGCATGTTGAATTCCTCACTGAATTCATTGCTAACTCTTACCTTGCTGATAAGATCCCTATACATGGCTTGCACTGCTCTCAGATTACAATGTGGACTTTTGTCAAAGGCCTTATCCAGCTGGACAAATATTAAAGCCAAATGGTTTAATACTAGCTACAAACTTCTCTCATAGCTGTTTCACTAGGGAAAGGACATTGACTGTACTCCATCCTGGTATAAACCTGAACTGCTTCTCATCTTGTTTAATCCTATTTATAATTCGTTGTGCTCTGATTCTGATAATGATAATCCATCCGGTTGTTTGTGTAAGTGTGTGTGTATATATATATATATCGACATTTTAATTTTCACTTATATGCAACCAAAGAACAGTAGACATTAAATTTTGCAGCAATAGATTTTTCTACAGCTAGAAGTTCTTCTACCTACCTCCAAGTAAAGTGTAACATTTCCCAACCCCTTTCAACAACAAATGGCCCTGGTATACTTTCCTGAAAAATTATTAACAAATGACTAGGTTTTTTCCTTTAATAATTATTTCAAATTTTTGCCACAAGGGCCGCTTTGGGTAGGTGAGACTGAGTTGATTACATCGACCCCAATCTTCAACTGGTACTTATTTTATCGACCCCAAAAGGATGAAATACCATGTCGACCTCAGCAGAATTTGAACTCAGAACATAGCAACGGGCGAAATACCACTAAGCATTTCGTCCACTGTGCTAACAATTCTGCCAGCTCACTGCTTTTTCTTTTTTCTTTAATAATAATCACTTTTCAGTTCTGTATTTATGAGATGAGGAATTATGTACATTATTTACATCATTTACATTTTGATGGATTTTGTCCTTATCTTGTTTATTAACAACAAACAAGATGAGGACAAAATCCATGAAAATGTAAATAATGTAAGTAATCACTTTTGTCTATAATTAGTGTGCTCATGTCAGGACAAGGGAAACACACACACTGTCACATGACAGGCTTCTTCCAGTTCCCATCTACCATATTTCACTCAGAAGGCATTGGTCAATCTCCAGCTAGAGTAAAGGACTAACCAACAATGTACACACAGCAGACACTGTTTTCTGCAAGTAACAAAGGATTTCTCTCTCAGAGTGAGTGGAAGAGTGTGTGATATTTGTATATGAACTGTAAGACTACTGCTTGATGGCGAGGCAGAGGATTTGTGAAGACTATAAAGTCATGAACTGAGCATGGTTTACTGGCTGAATTGGATGTTTGTGTTCCCTAGTGTTCCACAACCTTTTTACACTTACGTTACACTAACATTCTTTTCAAAATTTGGTAACACACCTGAACTAAAAATATAACTAAAAGTATTGGGGAAAAAAATTACATTCAGGTTACACTGTGGCACATCTAGCATCGTCTCATAGGAGACCAGTGTGTCGCAGCATACCGGTTGCAGAGAACTGGTGTACACTGATGAAGTAGAAATTAGGTGGGAGGATACAAGGAAGATACAAGAATAAGTGGACATAGTGTGCAAGGGAGAAGACTGTGATAGTATGGATATGTGAAGTGTAGGGCAGATGACAGCTGGAGAAAGAAGTGCAGGGTATGTAAAGTGGAAGGGACCAATGAAAGGGGAGAATCTAGGAAGGCATGGGAAGAAATGGTGAAGACTGATCTCAGAATGATGGACATCACAAAAGAAACGAGAAAGGATTGTTAAATAACTGGTGACACACAAAGTCCTTGAGAAGATTTAGTGTCATTCCTGCAGGCAGGGCATAGTGGACATCAGAACGATGGCAGCTGGGGGTGTACACACAGTGTGTGTGTGTGTGTGTGTGTGTGTGTGTGTGTGTGGGAAGGGTTTTTTTTATTGCAACTGAAAGTTTGTTTTGCTGTTTGAGTTGGATGCCCCTGCGCCCTTCAAGCATAAACAGGCCAAAAGCTTGCAGTGACCTGAAACTGGAATTGCAAGGCAAAGTCTCAGTTTCAATAAGTGTATCTCTTCTACAGTTCTATATTTAAGAGATGAGGAATTATGTACATTATTTACATTTGACGGATATTTGTCCTCATCTTACCCACAGGCATATGACATAGTGGTTAAAAGCACAGGCTATTGGCCCCAAGATTCCTAGTTTGATTCCAAGCAGTGGCCTGAATAATAATAATAATAATAGTGATAACATTGAAAAATACCTTAGGAATGAGAACCTAGGTTTTAAATTACCCCAAGACACCTGATGAAGGCTGGAGGGTATATCAGCCGAAATATTATGTTAACAACAAACAAGATGAGGTCAAATATCCGTCAAATGTAAATAATGTGTATCTCTTCTGTTAGTTCCTCTTCTACCCTGCTCTCACTTCAAACACTGTCCCACCCCTATCATACACTCACTCTCCAATCCCTTTTCTGTCCACTCTCTTGGTCATGTTACCTTGAGTGAATAGAGAGTTTACAGAGTTGAGAGAACTTTTTAGCTTTGTAGGTCACACAGCATCCTCAGTAATGTTGATGACAGGAGAAAATGGCACCTAGCACCCTCTGTGAAGTGAGGAGTAAGTGAGAGTAGACAACATAGGGATCACAGGATCCTGTCCAAAATAATGGCCACCCTTCTAGATCTGGTGCCACAATAATAAAGTGCAGCCAATACGCTCTGTAATGTGGTTGATGTTTGGGATGAAATCCAACCATGGAAACTATGTTAGCAATGGCACCTTTTGAGTGAGGTACAGTCTTTAAATCCATTTGCAATAATTGAAACTATATAGACGTAAGGATAGGCTGAGTATGATAACCCACTCGACTCATTCCTGCATAGAAAACCTCCATTAAAATTACGATGATACTGATGACAATATATACATATATGTGTGTGTTTGTGTGTATATAATGATGATGATGATGATGTAGAAAACTTTTGGACTTATGATATTTATCTAAATTGTAATGACATTTTAGTAACAACAAAAACTTCAAATGCTGACATTCAGAAAGAAAACCAGAACAATTTCTAAGAAAAGCAATCAACAGCAGCACTAATTAATTAACAATTATAGCAGCTAAACATTGAAAGCAAGTATTAATATCTTTCAAACATTATCATGCATGAAAGTATTACATTGTAAATGAAATAAAACAAGAAAAATTCATTTAAAAAAACAAAAAAACTGCTGCCACTGTATGAAAGCCAAAACATAATGCTAAAGTAGAACACATGGCAAGAAATATACCTTTTAAACTGAATTAAATTTCAACTTATTAAAAGAATATTTCTAAAAATCTAAAACTGGAAATATTCAACTAATTTTGCTTAAAGACTCCAGAAATATAAGCTATAACTAGTCCTTATTTTTTTTCTTTTTGCTCTTGTTTGAAGTATTAAAAATGTTAAGAATTTTTTAGGATATTTTAATAAAATCATTTTTTGATTGTAATGTCCATTTTTCCATGCTTAATGAGTCAACTGTAGTTTATTGAGGCAGATTTTCTATGGCCAGATGCCCTTCCTGTCACCAATCCTCATCTGTTTTCCAAGCAATGTAATATTTCCCCATGACACATTCCTGCAGAATATTGGAAATGAGTGACACCGCTTGTATGACAGTGACACTCATTTACAACTGTCACACGATGTCAAGATAAGGAGACACAAACATAAACACATTCACACGTACATGTGTGTGTGTGTGTGTGTGTACAATGGGCTTCTTTCAGTTTCTGTCTACCAAATCCATTCACAAGGCAGAAGAAGACGCCTGCCCAAGATGTCATGCAGTGGGACTGAACCCAAAACCATGTGATTGGGAAGCAATCTCCTTAACCACATGGCCATGCCTGTGTCACAACTGCAATGAAAAGGTTAGAACTATTCAACAAAAACAGCAATAAACTTTATGATAAACAAATCACTAACATAACCCGAGAAAAACTTTTAGTAATGTGTGTGTGTGTGGTGTGTGTGTGTGTGATCCACACTCCTGTTTTATGTTTTAAGAGAAACTGTGACCATCATAGCTACAAGAAGATGACAAGAACCACTTACAACATATCTACAGACATTACTCGATTCCACACACTTCCATCAAAAGTGTGCATTCAGATATTGTAGGAGACCAAACATACAATCTTGATTGTGCATGCGTGTGTGCTTGCGTGTAGCAGCACGAGAATACCTAACTATGTTGAGCAATATGAAACCCAGGCACAAACCAGACTTTATTAGAAGTCTGATGGCATTTGGATAAATTAGAAATTGATTCTGTTAACGACTGAACACATATAAATGTCAGTAGAAACAATTTAACATTGTAAAAGTTACTAATAAGTGAAGAATTTATAATATTTATATAAATATATGAATTATAACTTCAAGAAAGAAAATAGTAAATTGAAGTCGCATGCAACAATCAGAAAACATTGGCAAAACAAAGGAATGGAATAATTATGCTAAAAGTTTACAATGTAACGACCGTTGATGCAAGGAATGTCAGAATTCAGAGAAGAATCAAAGAATGAAAATTATCAGAATATAATATTTCTGCCAAGCATAACATATAACAGATAAAACTTTGCATGCTAGATTATCTTTGGTAGAATACCATAAAATAATAACAGATTTGTATTTCCCACAATCAAATAAGTAAATATTTTAATTAACATATGTTTTATCTCAATATCTTGAATTACCCATATCGAGAACTGATGTTTGATATCAAAGAGTAAATCCATGATAATTAAGAGCTCAATTAACAACAGGTCATTAAAGCCTGACGAATTATTAGATTGCAGTAAATCCAAGTAGGATCACCTTACATACAGTTACATAATCAGCTAGAATGGTTTTCTGATTAATATTACACATAAAATTCCTGATAATTTGGGTAAACACAGCTTTTAAATTAAATTAAATTAATAAATTATATATCACAATCATGTAACATGTACATTTAATGATGTTTATCTTAATGAAACAGCTGTTGAAAACAATGTCTGAACTGTTAAGTGAAATTTATATGTTTTGTACTTTTATTTTAAATATTTTGAGTTACATTAACGAATGACATGAAAATCAATCTTCTTTCCAACCAATTTTGAGAGCATTTGAAATGTCTGAACATAAAGATTTTAAAAATAGTTAACTCTGACCCTACACACAAACACTTCAAGATGCTGCAGCAGTAATCATCATGAGACATACTTTGTACAAGGCACTATTACAAACTAGAGATCCAGGTTATATAAATTATATAAACAGCTTTCACTGGATTATTTACGTAATTTACAGAAGGGTCATTCCAAAGAATCCCCATCTCCTCTTTTGATACATTTTTTTAAATCACATCACTGCAACATATAAAAGAAAAAGATCCTTTCAATAGATGTTTATTGTACAGATTAATATTGTACCTGCAGTCTTTGGGACTTTTTAAGTGCAGCCTTTGGGAAGAAACCTGGATTTTGCAGGAAAAGACATTTTTGCTGATCAAGCAGCATTGTATTTATTTATCATCATCATCATCTTACACCTGTTTTTCCATACCTGCATAGTTTTGGACAAGTTTTCTCCTAAACAGCATCTCACCACTTGATGCCATCCTCTACCATTTCCTTTATGCAGTACAGCTTCCTGAGATCAACCTTTACCATTTCTTTCCCGTATCTTCTTTGGTCTTCCTCTTTTGGTTCCTTTCATCTGGGTCACCTGGCACTTTTTTTTTTCACCCAGCTCTCCCCTTCCATACACAGCTTCAAATCCATTCCAGCCGATCACAGCTGGTTCCTCACAGACTCAGCCAACCTCTGCAATCCTTTATGCATCATCATTCATGCAAAACAAAATCACATCACACATCAAACAGAAGACTCACTGCACTCCCTTCCAGACCCCACACACAAAACCCCTGCATTCAAAACTCATGTTTTACTACCATACAATATTGGACTGCACAGACAAGCACCAACATTGAGAGGTCACAGCTCTAGTAACAGGGACATGTGAGTAGAATGTCACAAGAAAGAATTACAAGATGAGTTCTTCATGCCAAACCAACCGGCAGGAGACCTAAGACTAGACCAAGAATGGGATGGTTGGATGGTATCCATAGTCTCTGTTGGTCATTCCTGAGAATCCAGCCACAAAGTGTAATAACGTTTGTTTTTAATAGGACACTATGGAGAAGATGCTTCCATGAATACTAGGTAGAGAAGATGGATGGATGGAAACAAACACCTTACAAACTGACCTGATTCAGTTCCTAAAAGGTCAATTTATACATTTTATTTCTATTATCTTTATGATTATATTTTTCCAATAAATGCAATTACATTGTTCCACCTATTTAATTAAAATCCTTTTTAATGTGCCTTTATTAGATTATACTTAATTCAAGGTGGCCTTCAAATATAAAAGGTTCCCCCAACCTTGTTTAGCTGATTCAGTAAAGACAGACAGCTTAAATGTTGTGGCCAAACAAGGGACAATACTTCATTTTTAGTCAAACTGAAGTATTATACCAATGATTGTGTAAAAATACCTGTTTTTCTTGTTATTAGTGTCCATTTACTAAAATTATACATACATACACACGTGTAGCTGTGTGTATGTGAGTGTTCATATATAGCTTTGTTGTTTTAAGATCTGGTAGTACTGGTTAGACTATACTTACTAAAGAGGTCTTATAAAGCTGGAATATGTCTGCAGTTGTCAATTTACTTCCAAAGATCAGATCCCACTGCATACCCATACTCTATTTTATAGTTCATTTATTTAATTTAAACTTAGGAATAGTCCTCCTTGCCTTTCATAACTAGAGTCAATATGCAAATGACTTCTTCATAACCAGGTGTAATTTTAATGAAATTTTCTTGGGTGTGGGCTGGGAAAGGCTCACTAAAATTAATTATATCAATAGAGACTTAATAATTAACAGTATGTATTTAACAGCCCAGGGCTGAGCAGAAGCAGAATGACAGGCCTTACTCAAGAGGCACATTACAATGCCTCGGGTAGTAAGAGCTGAATTCATAACATGTTTTCAATACAATGGGAAGAAACTCTCAAGAGAGCTGAACAGCAGAAGGTCTTCAAAGAAAAAACCCCACTCTAGCAAGTGTTTTAGCCCTGGACAACTTCTTTACACTCTAAGGCACAACTCCTCTCCTGGGCAGCCTTCCGTTGACACTTTTTAGGCACTTGGATATCGGAGACTTGTGCATTTAAACTCCTTGGAGATTTCATCGAGTTTTGATTTCATCTGAACTGACTCAGCTTTCAGACTTACACTTAAAGAACAAATAATGTAAGTTGGTTGCCATGGTAGTGGTGAAATGTCAACGCTATCATAATGACTCACTCAGAGTTACTTCCCTTAGCATTAAATCACAATAAACACACACACAAACATATACTCACACATTAATATTCCACTACAATATCAATAACATCAATTCAAAGACAATGAAAACAATTTTTAAAAAAACAAAAACAATAATAATAATAATATTATCAAGCCTCTTTGTCACTCACCCTCTCTCTTGAGAACACCGACTGGAACCATGACGGTTGGCAATGGAACATGCGCATTGGCTTGTTGCAATGGTGGGATGGTGGAGCAGTACTCACTGGGGTTATTAGGGTTAGGACTTCGTCCAGACCGGTTCTCCGCTGGGAAAAATTAAGCAGGCAAGCCACGATAGAGATTCGTTAGTAAGCAGAGTGAAGAAGAGACAAATTAATAGATGTTGGAGCAATATGGCATAACAAACCAACTAAGCAACAGACACAAGAAAACAGTATCAAACGGGGAAAAAAAAAAAAAGAGAGAGGGGCAACAGCAGCAGCAGCAGTTACAGCAGCAGCATCACTGTACAGCTTCTTTAACCTCTCTCAACATGCAAACATGTGGTGGATTTTTGTCGTTTAACCCTTTCGTGACCAACCTGGCTGAAACCGACTCTGGCTCTGTAGTACAAGTGTCTTGTTTCTATAAGCTCTGAATTAAAATCTTCCACCAAACCTTGGTCACAATTTATGTTCCTAACACAAGCTGAATGATAACTACATTAATTTACTAAGTAATAGAAAGAAGCACAGAGCATCTCAAAATAATTATAGTATCGAAAGGGTTAAAGTTTTATTTTACCCAAGTAAATATTCTATAAGGATATATTACACGTGTGATTGATTTAACAAGCCTTAAAAATAACCAGTTGTTACATATTTCAGAGTTTGTTTTTGTTTTGTTTTTTCCAACAAGGATCAATTAAATTTTTTTGATACCAGCCATCCCAACACTGTCGCTAGATCTAGGGTACAAGCTTTCCCATTTTACAGGGATCTAAATTGAACCCTTTCATCAAAATTTCATGTTAATTTATGTTCCAAACACCAGCGTAACCATTTAGCGTTCTGATTAGTCTGTTAAATGTAATGCTTATTTATTTGAATGGTTTTGAATTAATCATGCATCATCTTGTAGCTTTGAGATTTTGATGATGTACTTGTGTATTTTAAGTATAATATTGTAGGATAGGTGTGAGAGGCAGGATCTGACCTGTTTAAACACAAAACAGGTCGAATAATTGGGCCTGAAATAGCTGTTTGAATACTAAAGGGTTAATAATAACAGTTACATCACTATATTCTTCATTATTTTTTTAAAATTAATTGAAACCAAGGCAGTGTATTTCAACAGAAATATGATAATAAAAGGGTTAACTCATTTAATACCAACCTTTTTAAGATTATCCTTGGTTCTGAGATATAAACTTTCGGTTCAAGAGTTAAAAACTTCCATCAAAATTTCATGTTAACCCTTTTGTTACCATATTTCGGCTGGAATACACTACCTTTGTTTTGCTTCAATTAATTTTGAAAGCAAGAAAGAATTTAGTAGAATAATTGTCATTATTAAGGTGGTGTTTGGAATATAATATAGAATTTTGATGAAAGGTTTTTCATCTGGATTTCTTTGAAACGTGAAGTTCATTTCATAGAACCAGGAGCAATTTGGAGTGGGTTGGTATCAAAAAGATTAATTTACATTCTAAATATCAACTTCATAATTACAAAATTAATTTTAGTAACTCCATAATTATTTTAAAATTAAGTGAAATAATGGCAGAGTATTTCAACAGAAGGGTAAAGACCTCCTTCAGTCATGAATGACCATGGCACAATTCCAGGCTGTTTATAGAAGCCCAGCATGCCAGCCTCCCCTTCTTCATGCCACTGATGTTATCCACGGGAAAGGCAAAGGTCAATACAGCTTGGCACCAGTGATGTCGCAACTCATTTCTACAGCTGAGTGAACTGGAGCAACATGAAATAAAGTGTCTTGCTCAAGAACACAACACACAGCATGGTTCAGGAATTTGAACTCACAACCTCATGATTGTGAGCCTAACACTCTAACCAATCAATCATACACCTTCTTACCATATTTCTGTTGACATATGGTAAGAAAAGGATTAATCAAGAAAGTAGTGTGTTTGAAGAAATAGTTCAAACTGGCACCGAAAAAGCTGAGTAAATGTTTAAGAAACCCGGGTTCTACTTTTAAAACATTCTCTTATTTGTAATTGTTCAGTAAAATAATAAACCTCACAACAGAGACAGAGTGATAAAAATATTCTGTTGTTGCAATGTAAAAAGTCTGATATTGATTCTACAAGACTAAAATATTCATGAGGTCTTGACAACAGGAAACTGGTTGGCAAAGCATTTTAATATTATGTTTCAAAACAACAACAATTATAGTTTGTAACATTGAAGCTGGGCCACCAAGTTTGGAAGAGGTCAGTCAATTAAATCTACTTGAGTATTTGAACAGGACTTATTTTCCTAACCCCAGAACAATGAAAGGTAAAGCTGGCTTCTGAAGGATTTGAACTCAGATCATATTGGATTACAACTAAATACGACAAAGCAATTTTACCAATTCTGAACAATTCTGTCCATCTACCAATGTCCAAGAATAATTCTTTCTAATTTTTGGCACAAGACCAGCAATTTTAAAGGAGACGTGGAAATCAATTACATCACCTGTAGTATTTGACTGGTACTTTATTTTATCAACCCTGAAAGGTTGAAAGGCAAAGTCAACCTTGGCAGTATTTGAACTCAGAAAGTAAAGAGCCAGAAAAAAATGCTAAGCACAAGGCCAGAGCAGGAGGGAAGGAAAAAGGTGATTATATCAATCCCAATATTTTGACTGATTCTTTATTTTATCAATCCTTGGAAGGAAGAAAGAGAAAATGGGCCTCAGTGAGATTTGAACTCAGAAGGTGACAGACCACAGCCAAATGATAATATAAAGAAACTCTGTGGAATTGCTGAAGATTGAGTTTTTTTTAATTCTGTCTGTGCCATCTTACAAAGAATGCAATGAAGACTTTGTAAAAAAAAAAAAAAAAAAAGAAGAGGCAAAAACCATCTGGTATTTGAAAGAATTGGTTCAAGATACAATGGAGACGAACAGTGGTTCATAACCAGGGTCCACACGGCCCTTGGGGAAACATAGAAGATTTTGCTGTTAAAATGTTATGTGCAATAAGTTAGTTACACTTCTACAATACACAAAATATTTAAATTTTTTTTATTCACTTCCAAATAATATTTAATTATAAAAATACAACAGGGTTTTCTTTATACACTGAATGGTAACGCCAGTCCAGTTGAGTAAAAAAAAAGGTATGAAAGGGGTCCATAGGTAAAAAAAAATGGTTGAGAACCACTTTTCTTGAATATTTTCTGTCTTCTACAGTAAGGCCAGTTGTAATAACTTTCACAACGTCATGGATTTTGAAGAGAATAGCTACAGTTGAGAGAACTAAACCCCACCACCAGTATTTCACTGGTACACATTTTAACAACCCTGGAAGATTGACTGACCAAGTGAACTCTGGCAGAATTTGATCTCAGGATACAGAAGGACAGAACCAAATCCTACAAAGAATTTGAACCTGGAACTCTACTGCTTTTTTATTTCATGGCCTTCTCGTCAGAATTAATAACAACAGATACACTATTACCACTTTAACAGTAAAGTCTACTGACACCACTACTCCTTAACAGACATGTCTACTAACACCACTGCCACTTTAACAGTTATATCAACTAACACTGCTACCCATCAATAGAAGTATCTACTCATACTACTACCACCACCAATTCAAGTGTAATGCTTCCCATTCGGCTATTAGTAAGAAAGCTACAGATGATCAAACTGAACATCACTGGTTTAATTAGGTCTTAATTATAATAAGACTAAGACCTGGTGTCAGTAATTATGACAGTATAAATGTTATAAAGTTTAACACAAACTACTTTATGATGAAAAGTACATAACATGCAATACAAATAGATGAATACACACACAAATATATATGTTGACTAACTATAGGTGTGTGTGTGTATGTGCTTGGGTGTATACACACACATTATATATATATATATATAATATATATATATATACACACATACATAATTTATATAAATGGATGTGTGTGTGTGCATATAAATGTATAAACTATGTATATTTGTGTTGTACACATATACACACCATAAGAGAACGAATGAGATTAGTTTTCGACTGGGAAAATACTTGAGAAATAATTATGAGCTTAACAACCTGATCAAATGCCATAAAAAGATTTAAGTAGCATTTAATCAATAACAAAATGTCCTCAGAAATCATAGAATGGCTTTATAAAGGATTTAGCAAATATTCTAAAAAAGGAAAAAATGGTTTCGAATTTTGGTTAAGTGAAGTGTTTGCTAAACAATTAGGTGGAGGACGATAAATGAAAGACAATAATCATTTTTGTTGTAGTGCGTGTGATTGAGATTCTTATGAAGAAGTGAGCCGAGGAGGGAACAGTGCCCATCTCGTTTGCAGGTACTCCAAGACTGAAGCATAACATTAAGGAAACAGGAACAAAAATTTTTCAGTAAAACAGTTTGAAGAACTAAAAGAAAGATAAAATATAAAGAAATATTGAAGCTTTCATGAGACAGGGTGATATCAACATCTGATGTACTTCAATATTGTTGATATCAACACAGGTATACACACTCTAGCATCATTGTAATACACCTGTGTATCACAGAAACACACTCCAGTATTATGAACACCAACACAGTGAAACCCTCAACTTTTTGTAGACACTGTAGAACCAAACTGGCCAAATACAGTCTGATAGAAAGCCCAATCATTTCATTTACTTATTTTGGATTACACTTTAATCGATACATTTCCTCAATTCACTTGACTCTCAAGAACAAGCACCAGATAATTTGGTAATAGACAAGTCCTTATTTCTCCTCTATTTCACAGTGAAACTAAAGCTAGACATCAGCTTTAAAGACTTCTAAGGGCTAACAAGATATTTACATTACATTGCTGACACAGAATGACACAAACCACAATTACTGACACTGGTGTGTTAGCTAGACTCCATAATTCTGGCAGATTAGTTCCTCTGACTCACCTTAACAGGAAATGGCACTTCAATCCTGTGAAGATTAGCAGGATGTTGGACTCTAATAGTGCAAACACTGACAGAATGCCTAACATATCATAAACAGTGTTAATATAAAATATTTCAGTACCACATTGCTGCGAATATATACATCATTATTTTCAAGTTTCTATGAAGTATCATGCAGGTTTATTACGAACACCAGACCATACTGACCAGATCACACTGACTGCAATTGACAGTAACCAAATCAAATTGGCAAGATAAGTGTCTCGCCTTTACTAACATAACAACTAGACGCCATAATACTGCATAAATTACAAACATAATTCAACATATAGGGACAGATTTGGCTGTGTGGTAAGAAGTTTTTTTTCTAACCACATGGTTATGGGTTCAGTCCCAATATGTCACACCTTGGGCAAGTATCTTGAGTCGACCAAAACCTTGTGAGTGGATTTGAGAGATGGAAACTGAAAGAAGCCCGTCATATATATATATATATATATTTATTTCTGTGTGCCTGTCTTTGTTTAAATTCCACACTGCTTGGCAACCTGTGTTAGTGTGTTTACGTCCCTGTAACTTAGCAGTTTGGCAAAAGAGACCAATAGAATAAGTACCAGTCTTAAGAACAAAAATAATGGGGTTAAATCATTCGGCTAAAAATTCTTCTAGGCAATGCCCCAGCATGACCACAGTAACATGACTGAAACAAGCAAAAGGTAAAAGCTACAAACATAAATGTCTCTGACAAATTGCTTACTGACAGCTTAATCGTGGGGCTTTTTTTTTGTTATTAATCTAGTCTTTGGAGATGAAACTTCTCTTTTCTTTTATTTTATGTATACAACTAACTCCACTACACTTTGAGGGAAAATAAAACCATTCGAATCATAGTCTACATGTGTAATTATAAACATGGCATAGACGTTTAAATAAAAACATGACACTCGTCTCCAAGAGTGAGGTCAATACTCCATCATCTTCATTAAAAAATTATGTCATCACAAAGAACCTCTAGAATATTACTTCACAACATATTTTGTATGTCTGCTGTCTGTTTGTCTTTTTGCAGACTCCTAAAACTCCAAAATAAAAAGATGGGCTGGTGCTTATCTTCAATGTTCGTGTCTCAGATACAAATCTCCAAAATCCCACAGGAGGCTGTGTTCAACACTAGGAGTCAAAATATCCTATTATCCTTACAGGGATGAACGGTAGTAACTTGTTTATAGTTTAATAAATTGGAGATTCAAGAGTCGAGGAACAGCAGACAGTTGATGCTGCTTCTGACACATTGCCAATTGCTGAGCCCTCTTAGCTGTGTATTGACTAGTTTATCAAGGTGGGTTGGCTGGCTTGAGCCAGTGCCAGCTCACTGGTCCCATGCTGGTGGCACATAAAAAGCACTGTTCAAGCATGGTTGATGCCAGTATTGCCTGAATGGCCCTCGTACCGGTGGCACATAAAAAGCAGCCACTACACTTTCAGAGTGGTTGGTGTTAGGAAGGGCATCTCACAGTTTTTGAGATTCTGATGATATGATTGTTCATTTTTAAAAAGGCGTTGTAGGGTCAGTGTGAGAGACCAGATCTGGCTGGTTTTAAGATACAACAGGTAAAATATTTTGGCTGGATATGGACAGTTGAAATGCTAAAGGGTTAAACATTTGGAAAATTTATTGGAATGATGTTCATCAACAGACACCATTCAAGACATTTTCTGAAGTAAAGTGAAAAGAGTGGCAAATAATATTGGCAAATGTGAAAAGACTGAGCCAGGAAGAGAACTATAAGATTGAAGTGTGGAACTGTTTCAGGCATTTTGTCAATCAGATTTTCACGGTTTTGTCTTCTTTTTAATTTCTCTCGTACAATCTATTTTGCCAATTGCTCCAATTGCTTATTAAATTGTAAATTATGTGCAGGAATAGAACTGTTTTAGCTCAACCAACTTGGGGGTAAGCAGGAGATAAAGAATATGGGAAATCAACAAAAGAGAACTAAAATGGTAATCGAAAGTTTTTAGCAAGAAATAACATTCAAAGGCTTACAGAAATTTTGGAAAATGAGAAAATACAATGTTTTGAAAGTAAATTCTTGGAGGTAGTGATTAGAAAAAAGTTGACAGTAGAACAGCTAACTTTGAAACAATGGCTTGGGACAAATAAGAATGGTTTTTCTGCAGAGTCTTTCCAAAAATCAAAGAACAATCTCTGTGAGAGTAAAAAAAAAAAACAGAAGCTGTAATTAGGTCCCTAAAGTATTAAATATCATCTTCATCATCATCACCATGATCAATCGAACCATGATAATACTACATAACAACTATGATCCATCCACCTGTCCATTTTAGACAACCACTATTCTTCGGAGGGTCACAGGGGGTAGAGTCCACAGGCAACTCCACCATAGGTTCCTATCAGAAGCAACTTTCTGGATGAATTTAGTCTTTCTCAACTGAACATCAGGTAATTCTAAATGTTTGATCTACATTCTATAAAAACAAAAAAAAAATGTGTTGAGAATTTCATTAGTTCTCAATGATTAGGTTCATTTTAAGACAAACTATTATCACATCACCATGGTACTGGATGGTGTTACATGTTGATGGTAACAATGCACTTCACATTGTTTCTGCTTTTGAATAATGCCACTCTGCTGGCTGGGTAAGCAGGTCAACATTCCCCCTGGTCAGAGGGTCATTCTGTCAAAGGGTCACCCTTTGAGTGGACGGGAAGAATGTGAAATGAAGTGTTTTGCCCAGGAATTTAATTCATTATCTAGCAATCATAAGTACAATACCCATACCAAAGAGCCATGCATTTGAGAATTAATGTCCCACCCTTAATTCCACAGAATTAAACATGGTTGTTATATAGTGTGAAATTATTGGAAAATATTATCTCAAAATGTTTCAAATGCTTTTGTCTGAAGATTCTCAAGAATCCTTGGAATAAAGAAACTGATTAAAAAAAACAAACTAAACCATGACATTCTTCTTCACCTTTCTAACACACACATACACACTAACCACATACAGGTGTGACTATGTGGTAAGAAGACTGCTTCTCAACCATGTGATTTTGGTTTCAGTCCCATTGCATGGCACCTTGAGTGTTTTCTACAATAGCCTTGGGCTGACCAAAGCCTTGTTAGTGGATTCGGTAGACAGAAACTGAAAGAAGCACATTGTGTATGTGTGTACGTGTGTCTGTATGTGTATGTATGAGTGTGTGTGTGTGCCTGTGTGCGCACATGGGTGCATGTGTGTTTGTCCCCTACCACCACTTGACGACAGTGTTGGTTTGTTTATGTCCCTGTAAGCTAGTAGTTCAGCTGAAGAGACTAAAAGAATAAGTGCCAGGCTTAATAAATTAAAAGATGAATAAACTAAGGTGGTACTCCAGTATGGTCACAGTCTAATGACTGAAACAAGTAAAACATTTAATGTCCACCTTTCCATGCTTGCATGGATCAGATGGAATTTGTTGAGGTAGATTTCCTACAACCGGATGCCTTTCCTGTCACCAACCCTCACCCGTTTCCAAGCAAGGTAATATCCCTCCATATATTTTCATGGAAACTGGAAATGAAGAACTTTGCTTGTATGATGGTGATGATTGTTAACAATCATCACATGTCAAGACAAAGCTAAACACACACACAAACACACACACGGTTGGCTTTTTTTCAGTTTCCAACTAGCAAATCCACTTACAAGGCGCTTCGGTTGGTCCAAGGCTACAATGCACTGGAAGTGAACCCCAAACCATAGGATTGCAAAATAAGCTTCTTAACCACACATACACATACAAAGACACTTCACATTTCAGTTTTCCAGTTATTTTTGGCAAACTTTCCCAACTTTTAATAAATACACAAATAACATCAATATTTTTGTTTTGTAAGGTGGCGAGCTGGCAGAACCGTTAGCATGCTGGGCAAAATGATCAGTGGTATTTCATCTGTCTTTACGTTCTGAGTTCAAATTCTGCTGAGGTCGACTTTGCCTTTCATCTTTTGGGAGGGGGGGGGGTGAATTAAGTACCAGTCATGTACTGGGGTCGATCTAATCAACTGGTCTCCTCCCCCAACATTTTAAGAGTTTCACTCTGAACTGATTCATTGAATGAATTAATAGACTAAATTAGGAAATAAATCTAAATTAAAGATAAAGCCTTTAGCATTATATGGCACCTTGAGCAAATGTCTTCCAATAGATTTGGAAGACAGAAACCAAAAGAACTTGTATCTTGCCTCGACATCACATGATCATTGTTAATGCAAAAACAAGTCTGGCCATGAGAGTTGGTGACAGGAAGGGCACCCAGCTGCAGAAAATCTGCCTCAACAAATTCTATCCAACCCATGCCAGCATGGAAAAAGTGGACATTAAAACAATGATGATGATGATTTAATATTCCAGCTGAAGTGTTGCAGATAAAAACAGTAGTATAGTGCCAAGTATTCTTGTGTTCACATTCCAAGTTCAAGCTCCACTGAAGTCAATTTTGTAGCTAGTTTTCCTCAAGAGTAAAACTGGCATCAGAATATACTGGGGTCAATGTCCCCATAAATAACCAATCTCGTACTCAGTTAAAAGTGATTAAACATTGTTTTAGGGATCTTAAAAATAACCAACCATATTCTATAGATTTAAGACATTTCTTTAAACAAAATGGGTTTAATATTTCCCTTGGCGCATAAAAGAAGGTGAGCTGGCAGAAGTGTTAACACAACGGGGAAAATGCTTAGTAACATTTGGTCCATCTTTACATTGTGAGTTCAAATTCTGCCAAGGTTGACTTTGCCTTTCATCCTTTTGAAGTCAATAAAATTAATGGGAATTTATGTAATTGACTTATCCCTCCAAATATTTGAGGGGGCGGGGGGCACAAAGACATAGAAACACAAATTAATCATGAATATCCCCTTGACTAGCCCCAAATATTCTAGGTTTTATTTTCAAACCCCTCACATCTACCCAAAAATGTCATTCCAAAAATTAAAAAAATCACATCATTGAAATCTCAGAGATACGAGATAATACAGGATTAATTCAAAGCAATGCTAATAAATAAACATTACATTTAACAGAGTAATCTGAATGCTTAAATTGAAAATGGACACCTTTTAGAGTGCAATCTAATAAAATGTTAACATGTGGCATGACCTGGTGGTCAGTTTATAGCAAGGGAGGTAATCTTTTCTCAATCAAACATGGTGAGATGAGAAGTTTGGATTTTCAATCAAAGAACAAGAAAGAAGATGCAAAGAATAAATATGAATCCAACTTTTCTGACAAGAATTCAACAATTAAACAACTGAGGCTAAATTAAAGAAAGCAATCAGGGTAATTAGCTCTTAATACTAAACAAGGAGTAACTATTTCAATTTCTTTTAAACACACTTAAAACAAATTGAAATAGTGATAAATATAGAGGTAGTTATTGAATAGTATTTATTATTATTATTATTATTATTATTATCATTATTAAGGTAATGAGCGGGAAGAATCGTTAACATGCTGGACAAAATGTTTAGTGATATTTTGTCTGTCTTTAAATTCTGAGGTCAACTTTGCCTTGCATCCTTTTAGGGGTCGATGTCATCAAGTAGCCCCTTTCTGCCAAATTTCTTGACCTCGTGCCTACAGTAGAAAGGATTATTAGTATCATTACGTTCTGAGTGGCGTTCCATCCATCTTTATGTTCTAAGACCAAATTCTGCCAAGGTTGACTTTGCCTTTCGTCTTTTGGGAAACAATAAAATAAGTATCAGTCATGTACTGCGGCCAATGTAATCGTCCTTCCTCTGTCCCCTCAAAAACTTCTAGCCCTATGTCAAAATTTGAAACCATTATTTCTACTACTACTACTATTATTATCATTATTACTATTTGCCACGAGGAACAAAAATGGGAGAGGAATCTCTCAGAATTTGAAGTAAAATGAGATTGTCTGACATGCTGGAGCATCACTAAATTTTCATTCTTCATTGGAATGGTAACTCTACAAACTATAGCTTGCTTTAAAAAGTAAAATAAAATATTTTTTAAAAACCCTTAAATATGAAAAAATATCCATGCAAAAAGGTTATGTGGAAGAGTTAGTGAAGGAAAGCAAAGGGAATATTACCAACACATGCACTGTATCAAACTAGCCATACAATGTGTAAATATTCTTTAAATATTAAAAAAGTTTTCAAATTGATAAAGGCTAGAAAAGAAATAGTCTCAGAAAAAAATCCTTAATTGCTGAAATGAAAATGGAAGTAAATGGAAGTAGAGCAACACACATGAAGTTGCTCATATGTGCTTCTGTTGTTGATTGTAATCATGCCTCACCTTTTAGTAGTAAGCGAAGTCCACCTCAAACTTTGATCTCTCCTACATATAAAGGTGCAACAATAGTAAAGATCTTCATTGTTGTACAATGAGGTTCTGTCAATGTGGTGACCTGTGATATTTATATTTAGAAACCAGACCCGTGTTTTCGTAAACAAATTAAAAATTACAAACCTAACAGTTCCTCTCCATCAAAGATTTTAGTGAGATAAGAACAACTGCATTTAGATAAGCTAATGAAAAAGCCTTTATATGATCACCTGACCTGTTAAAGATAGCAGTCACATTTCCCTCAAATCACATCCTACCATCTTAGAAATGGAAGGAGACATTGAACAATGTAATCATAGGTACACTATGCCATGAAAGAGCAGAATGATCACAGCTGAACTGTCTTTTGTGATAGGAATTTGCAGCAACAGAATTTAACATTTAAATAATCAAGGACTTCCTCCCACCCCACATTCAAAATATAGACTAGATCTTGAAATTAAATATTGAATTTTGTAATTAGTCAAAAGTAATCAATTTTATAACAAAACTTTGGTTTTGAGGAATCCTAAACTAATTGAACTTACTTCAACTTCAGCTGTTCATAAAAACAAAGTGCTTTTATTTATTTTTCTTTGATACTTACAAAAGATATCAATAACAAGCCTGTTTCATGTTGGTTATATAAATCCATGGTTGTAAGACTTGACTACAATTAGGACATCTTAGAGAAATTCGACAAACCACAAGACTGTCTTTGGGCCCCAAATGTGGGGAACCTCTTACAACCAAAGGGAACAGTAAAGGTCATTTCCTTTTTAAGAAGGGGCCCAGAAAATAATCACAGATATTCCCTGGACCAAGGACTGATGTACTAGTTGACCCTACTTCAATAGGGTTTGGCTGCAGCTCCCATACATACAATGGGACCTCCACCACACCATTTCCTACCAACAAAATTTGAGACTGCTTCCAAAGAAACGTCATTAACATAATTAGCAGGCTGACTAATTCGAAACTGCTCATAGTTCTCATTTCAAATTAATGTAAGGTGTTTTTTGTTTGATGGACTCTCAACATATTCCTTGCATGAATAAACAAGCATTACATTTAACAGAATAATCTAAATGCCAAAGGGTTAAGTCTGTAATCCACCCAAGTCATCCTACTTTCGTTAGCAAATACTGACCAATCCAGAAGTAAGCACTGACCATTGCAATTTTACACAATTCCCTCATAAATCCTGTTAAAGAATATTCCAGAATTTCTTTTCTCTTTCTCTCAACTACAAATAAGGAAGACTGTCTAAATCTTCTGATTAAGCACAAATCCAATAATTGAGATAATCTACATATATCTCATATTAAAAAGGGATTAATAACATCCAGTTTTACTTTTCAATACCAACATAATCTGTTTTTTTTGTTTTTTTCATTGTGGCACATGTAATAACCACTGGATTATCCACAAAGTTGCATTTAAATCCATTCATTCATTCTGTTTGATGTCTGTTTTCTCATGGTAGCATGACTTAGAAAGGGAGGTAACTGAGGCAGGAGGTTTTTTTTTTTATAAGTGGATACTCTTCCAGTTGCTAACCCTTACCAGCTTTTCAAGAAAGGGATTTTGTTTTTATTTCAAAGGAATTCAAAAGTACAGAGCCAGTGGATGATTTGTTGACAAGGAATCTCACCTGTTGCAGCACAAGTGGTGATGTCACTGTTTGTAGCTAAGCATCTGTAGCCATAGTTTATCATTGGTTGTAAACATTATGACTTATTATGTAGCAAGGAAGTTAATAATTGGTGTTGTAGTCATCTAATTTTTGTTAATTAGTTTTAATTAGCTAATACTATTTACAGAGAAAATGAAGGATAGATATATTTATCTGAGAAATTTTGTTGGGTTCAAAACAAAACTAACAGCCTAAGGAAAGTTTAATTTACTAAATAGTTTAGCAGGGATATGGAGGAGTGATGGGCAATGCCAGGACGAGAAGTGAAGAAGCAAGGGTGACATCAGGACCAGAAGCAAGGGGAAAATGATGTCATGAGATGAAGGGGCAATTTTGGACAGCCCTTTTCTTCCTGACAATACCAAGGTGAACAAACATATGGAAGGAATTTTTGGGTAGAGCAGTTACTGGCCAGAGGTACCTTCAACAAATTCTGCTGATCCTTGTAAGGTGAAACTAAACTATATTGACAAATAAATGGTAAAGTCTGCACTCTTATACCAAATAAATTAATAAAATTACTTGGAGAGACAAAGAATAATTGTGTGTGAAAAATGTGACTGATTCTTTGTATTTGTTAACAGGGCATCAATGGAAAGGTTCAATCACTAATTTCTGTGATAGTTAAGAAATTAAATTAATTATTTTTTTTTTTGAGAAAAACAAATCTGTTCAAATATATTCTTGTATAAATTTGCAATATTTTTAGTTTATTTTAAAGATAATTTTATTAATAAAACCTAACTATGAAAGGTGGAGTTGGATGTCTGGAGACATTAAGTTACAAAGAAACACTTGAGTTACTTTATTTAGAACTGAAAGAGGAAAGTAATAATGACAACACTGCTATAGATGTTGACATCATTGAACAGGATTCCTAGCTGCCGAGAGGAATAAATACTTCCACTTGACCTCTTTCAATTCCAAGTTTTCTACTCACTTAAAATACAAGAGCAACTCATTCGCCATGCTCACAACACTTGGTCTAACCTAAGCATTGTAATTTTTATTTTTAATCATCAACTTATATACAGCACCATAATTTATTTATTTACAGTAAATACTCTTTTAATTAAAAGTGGATCCAGATATCATATCAATAAAACAACAACATCCGTCTTTTCACTGAGCTGGTGGAGTCCCGCCAAAGCAATGGATTGGAAACAATACATGATCCCATCAAGGTGTGACGGAGAGGGTTTGAAGGCCAATCCCTCTGCAGAACGTTTACCATGCTGAGCATCAGAGGGACCTGTAGGTAGAAGACCATCAGGTTAACAGCTGAGGCAGCAAAGGTAGCTTCAAGGTTGTGAATGTGATGGCATGAACCCTAGAACAGTTCCCGAGGTAGTGATGACCAAACACAAGCTGGGGCTTGATTAACACTAGGTGAGAGGGTTGCATTGTCAGAAAACCCAAAATACCTAATGATCTCTAGAAACATTACTGAAGATACATTATTTATCATTTGACAGATATTTGTCCTCATCTTGTTTGTTGTTAACACAATGTTTCGGCTGATATACCCTCCAGCCTTCATCAGGTGTCTTGGGGAAATTTCGAACCTGGGTTCTCGTTCCTAAGGTATTTTTCAATGTTATTATTATTATTATTATTATTCAGGTCACTGCCTGTAATCAAACTCGGAATTTTGGGGTTAGTAGCCCATGCTCTTAACCACTACGCCATATGCCCATATTACTGATGATGTACAAAAAACCAAAGATGAATCAGAAGAAATGGAACTTACTCTCAACATATCATTAATCACTAATCAAGTACCGTAAAATGAAACAGATAAATCAAAGACCTGCGAATAAGATTTACAGTGATAATGATATCGTGTGGCTAGATTGATTAGCAAATGTCAGCAGGTAAATTCTGAAGAAATAACATTTTTCAGATCAAATTAAATAGTTACGACTTTTCTTTTGTTTTCGATTTTTTTTGCTTTGTTTCGTTTTTTCTTTTTTCTTTTTCAAGGAAACTAATCAAACAACACAAAGGTAATGTTAGCCACTGACAACAACCTGTGGAGGGGACAAGAAAAGGGAAAGGAAACAAGATAGGAGAATAGGACAGAATGAAAAAAATAGAACAAAACATGCTAAAATAAACAGGTTGCACATCAAACCTTTTACGTCTTCCTTACAACAAGACTTGGTTATAACAAGGTTATCAAGGGCCAGCTCTCCTGAGAGAAAAACAAAACAGAATGGCATGGAATAGAACAAAAAGCAGCAAAAACTAAAAAAGAGAATAGAATTAATAAGATAGGCGCAAGCGTGGCCGCGTGGTAAGAAGTTTGCTTCCCAGTCACATGAATGTGGATTCAGTCCCACAATGTCTTCTACTATAGCTTCAGGCCAACCAAAGCCTTGGGAGCAGATTTAGTAGATGGAAACTGAACGAAGCCTGTTGTGTGTGTGTGTGTGTGTGTGTGTGTGTGTGCATCTGTTTGTCCCCATGACCACCACCACTTGACAATTGGTGTTGGTGTATTTATGTCCACATAACTGAGCAGTTTGGCAAAGAAGTCCAACAGAATAAGTACCCAGCTTTAAAAAACAAAAAAAATAAGCGCTGGGGGTCAATTCGTTCAACTAAAATTCTTCAAGGCAGTGCCCCAGCATGGCCACAGTCAAATCATTGAAACAAGTGAAAGAACAAAAGAAGAAGAGAATTAGCAAAGACACACAGAATTAATTTTTCTCTTTTTGTGAGGTCAGAGAAAAATGAGAGAAGCGTCATTAGTTCAGCCTAGAAAAACATTGTGCAACCTGGATTCTTAACAACAATAACAACGACAACAACAACGACAACCACATCTGTGCATTGGTTTAGTAAAAAGAAAACATTGGAAACATTTCAAAGTTGTTGATGTCAAGGGATCATAAATTTCTTTGAGAGAATTAAATTCAAAACTAAAGGGGTCTTTCTCTCTCCCGAAGAGGAATTCATAGGACTCTGCAAATGTGCAATTTTATAAAATCTTTCATTTAGAAAATAATAAACTGAATAAAATACTCCATTAAATAAATGTAGAAATATTTCTGAGATTCTTTCTATTCATGGCAGGAGTAGCTGTGTGGTAAGTAGCTTACTTACCAACCACACAGTTCCGGGTTCAGTCCCACTGTGTGCCACCTTGGGCAAGTGTCTTCTACTATAGCCTCAGGCTAACCAAAGCCTTGTGACTGGATTTGGTAAACGGAAACTGAAAGAAGCCCATCGTATAAAATATGTGTGTGTGTCCAACATCGCTTGACAACCAATGCTGGTGTGTTTAGGTCCTTGTAACTTAGCGGTTCAGCAAAAGAAACTGATAGAATAAGTACTAGGCTTACAAAAAATAAGTCCTGGGGTCGATTTGCTCGACTAAAGGCGGTGCTCCTGCATGGACACAGTCAAATGACTGAAAAGAATAAAAGAAAGAATTATTTATTCTTGAAGCTGAAGCCAACTTAAACCATCAGAGTCACCTGACTGGCTCCCCATGCCAGTGACACGTAAAAAGCACCATCCAAATGTGGTTGATGCCAGCTACCCTACCCCAACTGGCTCCTGAGCTGTTGGCACATAAAAAGCACCATCCGAACGTGGCCAACGCCTGTACCGCCTGACCGGTTCCGGTGCCAGTGGCATGTAAAAAGCATCCACTACACTCTTGGAGTGGTTGGCGCTGGGAAGGTCACCCAGCTGTAGAAACATTGCCAGATCAGATTGGAACCTGGTGCAGCCTCCTGGCTTACCAGCCCTCAAGACAAACCATCCAAACAACAGCAACAACAATATTAGTTTCAAATTTTGGCACACAGCCAGCAATTTTAGGGGATAACATCTACTCCAGTATTCAATTGGTACTTATTTTATCGACCCTAAAAGGATGAAAGGCAAAATCCACCTTTGCTGCATTTGAACCAGAACGTAAAGATGGACAAAATGCTGCCAAGCATTTTGTCCAACATGGTAACAATTCTGTCAGCTCACCACCTTCAATAATAATAGTAATAACCCTTTCTATTAAAGGCACAAGGCCTGAAATTTGAGAGGAGGGAGATAGTCAATTACATTGACCCCAGTGTTTTACTGGTACTTAATTTACTGACCCAAAAAGGATGAAAGGCAACATCGACCTCAGCAGAATTTGAACTCAGGAAATAGCAGCAGACAAAATGCTGCTAAGTATTTTGCCCAGTGTGCTAACGATTCTGCCAGCTCACCACCATAATAATAATAATAATTCTTTCTGCTAAAGACACAAGGTCAGAAATTTGACAGGAGGGGACTAGTCAGTTACATCAACCCCCAGCATTTCAGTGGTATTTAATTTATCAACCCCGAAAGGATGAAAGGCAAAGTCAACCCCAACGAAATTTGAACTCAGAATGTAGCAGTAGACGAAATACCACTAAGCATTTTACCCGGCATGCTAATGATTCTGCCAGCTCGCAATAATAATAATAATAATAATAATAATAATAATAATAATAATAATAATAATAATATTGCAAAATGCTTAAGTTTAGATGTTACAAAATATACAAGAGTTAAATAAATCTGACCCCGAAGTTACATACAACACAACAGAGATATGTACATGCAATTTATAAATATCAGTCTATGTATGTAAGACCAAATGTCATAACGGAAGTAAACCAACATAAAATTTCGACAAACAAAAATCTAGCAGTTCTACTGTCAACTTCACAAATATACAAAGTCATTACCAACATGATTTATAATTAGTGTTAAATAAATATTAATCCATTAGAAAAAGAAAAGCCTGTATGTGTATGTATATATATATATATATATATATATATATATATATTATATATATATATATGTACATATGTATGTATGTATGTATATATATACATATATATGTATATATATATATGTGTGTGTGTGTGTGTGTGTGTGTGTGTGTGTGTGTGTGTATATATATATGTGTATATATATATTATATACATACATGTGTATATATATATTATATACATACATATATATATATATATTATATACATACATATATATTATATACATATATATATTATATACATACATATATATATATTATATACATACATATATATATTTTATATACATACATATATATATTTTATATACATGCATCATCATCATCATCGTTTAGCGTCCGTTTTCCATGCTAGCATGGGTTGGACGGGTCAACTGGGGTCTGTGAAGCTGGAAGGCTTCGTCAGGCCCAGTCAGATCTGGCAGTGTTTCTACGGCTGGATGCCCTTCCTAACGCCAACCACTCCGCGAGTGTAGTGGGTGTTTTTTACGTGCCACCTGCACAGGTGCCAGACAGAGCTGGCGAACGGCCACGAACAGATGGTGCTTTTACGTGTCACCGGCACGGGGCCAGGCGATGCTGGCAACGGACACGAACGGATGGTGCTTTTACGTGCCACCAACACGGGGCCAGACAGAGCTGGCAAATGGACGCAAACGGATGGTGCTTTTACGTGCCACCGACACGGTTGCCAGATAGAGCTGGCAAACGGCCACGAGCGGACGGTGCTTTTACGTGTCACCGGCATGGGGGCCAGCCGAGGCTGGCAACGGACACGGACGGATGGTGCTTTTACGTGCCACCGACACGGGGCCAGACAGAGCTGGCAAACGGCCACGAACGGATGGTGCTTTTACGTGTCACCGGCACGGGGGCCAGCCGAGGCTGGCATATATATATATATATATATACATACATATTTATATATATATACATACATATTTATATATGTATATACACACACATACATATATATTTATATACATACATATTTATATATACACACACATACATATATATTATATACATATATATTTATATATATATACATACACATAAACATTTATATACATATTTATATATATATAGACACACATATACATATATATTTATATACATATATGTACACACATATATATACACACATTTTATGTTATATATATATATATATATATATACAAATATATATATGTACACATATATATACATATATATCAAAAGAGTTCCATATAAATATTATTTCACTGTTTAGTCCAATGATACTGTTTTCCCAAAAATAAATTTACAATTAAACATGTTAAAATTTAAGTCTTAACAAACAACAGAAAAGTAAAACACACACAAAAAAAAACGAGGTGACATCGAAAAAGGAATCGCATAAAAGAGGAATTGAGGTGGGGGGTGGATGGGGAGAAGGGAGGGAAGGAGTACTCACTGATATTGATAAGTTGGTGGCAGGCTAAACAGACGCGTGCTTCTTTATTCTCCATGTACTGTAACTTTGTTTTCATGCTGCAACAGGCTGAGCAGAATACCTGAAGAGAAGAGTAACGATTGTTGAGTGTTTCCATGAGCCATTGTTGTCAGTTTCTCAGAAACTCGAGTCAGTGTTCAGAGCAGGGATATTAAAAAAAGAAAGAGGATATGAGATATGCATCAAGGAAGTCTGCAGGCAAAATGCTGATTAAAATGATTAGAAGTGAAAGAATATCTGCAGTATGAGGTTAGAGAGAGAGAGAGAGGTGTAAGAGTGAAATAGTTTTAAAGTTACAAAGTGGGGAAAAATGTTTGAGGTTATAGTTGAGAAATAATTAGCAATTATCCGAGAATAATTACAATTACATCGAATCTTTTGTTTGAATTTTGAAATTACTAAAGCTACTTATAAATATCTAAACCATAGAATATACACAATTACAAGCGAAACAGGATGCTATTAGATATACCTTACTCATATAATAATATTATATTAAGGACATTAGCAAAACATGGTGTATGTAGCTAATTTGAAGATGCGTGACAGTGTAAACACACAGCGAAGTATATTTTTATTATTAATGCATAATCTTGCTGTGGAGTGGAACTGGCCAATTTACACCTTGTTATTGATTGGCAGTATAAAACTGAACAGTCTCAGCTCTTAACTCGATCACTGTGAGGCTTAGATAACTGTTCAATTCAGTGAGCACTGGCAACAGTGGTAAGCACTCTCTGTACTGCAGAAAACAAGGGTTATATCCCTTAAGTTTCACAAGACAATATAGGGTTAAATATACTTCAATATACTGAATATAAAAGAATCGGTTTGAGGAGGATGCCTTTGCATATAGAAATGACTTCACAGCTAATAATCTGCCAAAATCTGTGTTTGCTGAGGTTAGCTCAAACAGAGACCAGTCAGTCAATATACACACATATATCTTACAAATAATAAAATGTAATATATGTCTCATCAGTTACACTAGGGAAAGAAGAGTAAAACAACAAATGAAGTGGGAGTGAGTGACTGTCAGAGGTGGTAAAGTAGGTGAACAACTTTTTGCTCTGAAGACACAGGTATTTCAGTCAAAATAAAACTGCAAATTTTTATCATAAATTGTATTTAGTTTATCAGTTACACAAACACAAATATAAGAATTTAAATGCTAAACACTTGATTCCAAAAAATACTATCACTCACATAACATATATATAGATGCTATGTGAACGAGAATATATATATATATATCACTGTGATCACCGTGACCGACCAGGCTATCAGATGTTGCTACACATCGCTGGTCACAATGCACTTTGCATTGTTTTAGCCTTCAAGTGATGCCACCCCGCTGGCTAAGCGAGCAGACCAACAGAAGAAAGAGTGAGAGAAAGTTGTGGCGAAAGAGTACAGCAGGGATAGCCACCACCCCCTGCCGGAGCCTCGTGAAGCTTTAGGTGTTTTCGCTCAATAAACACTCACAACACCCGGTCTGGGAATCGAAACCACGATCCAACAACCATGAGCCCACTGCCCTAACCACTGGGCCATTGCGCTCCACACACACACACATACACACACACACACACACACACACATATATATATATATACAGTAATGCCTTGATATAGAAGATAATTTGTACCCAGAGAATGCTCGTAAAGTGAAAACTTGTAAAGCAGAGCAATAACTTCCCATAGTAGCAACATTGTAAATCGTAATTCGTTTCCAGAAATATATTTCACCTATAAAATTTATAATACTCGTAAATGAATGGCAATAAATGTAAAGAATATTTTATGTAAAGTAAAAAGATTGTCAAGATCATTTATAATAAAAAATATTATTATAATCGTTTTCTGAATCATGCACACCATCACTTCCTGTAACCCAACAAATACACATAACGACAAAGACAATGGTAAAGACCCTGCTGGGGGTATAATAAAAAAGAAAAAAAGCTAATGAGGTAGTGGAACATCTACTAACTTTGCCACAAGCCCTGCAATGATGCCTGCGCTTTGTGAATCTAAATTTGGCTTCACATTGCATGCAATTGGGGGCATCTGCATCTGGAACCCACACAGGAGCAACAGCACCAATCTGAGAATGGGACGTCCTATCACCCTCTGATACTTCCTGGTCTTGTTGTTGCTGCTGCTGCTGCTGCTGTTGCAGCTGTTGTTGTTGTTGTTGCTGTGGTTTGGGTTCTGACTGTTGTGACTGACTCTGCTCGGAATGGTCATACTCTCCTTCCTCGCTATTTTCTACTCCGCCATCACCGCTAAGACTTGACTGTGAGGTGGTGGGTGAAGACGTCAATTCTTGTGAAGCATTCTCGACCCCTAAAATTAGAAAACAAATTCAAAATAAACAATAAGATAATTACAATAAAATTGATCATTTGAAAGTGTACAACTTTTATGTGGACACACACACACACGGAAGAGGTGCATGTGTGCAAGTGTAATTAATATACAAGATGCATACATATTACAGTCTGGAAGAGGCATTTTAGCCATTTAGAAGACACACAAAACTGTTATTGTCAGTTTTCATTTATTTTGTGAGCAGTCAGTATTTTTATTGTACCTGGTCACTAACACAACTCCACTGCAGCTGTTTGAAACTTAGTCCTTGGTCAGTTTTTATAGACCATACATATGTGTGTGTGTGTGTGTGTGTGTGTGTGTGTGTGTGTGTGTGTGTGTGTATTTGTATACACCTGTGTGTGTATATATACACATGGAAAGCATACTTTAAATGATGATGATATATACACACTTGTTTAGATTAGTAACAATTCATATACATATATATATATATATATACACACACATATATATATCGTGAAGTATATTTGCCACCTAAATGTGGCTGACCATAAAAGGGAAAATGCTACTATGGTTTATAGCCCCAGGAAGACATCTCCTCCAGCTGGCTATTGACACACTGTCTGTGCCCTATCAGTATTTGCAAAGGGAAGTCATCGTTCCCATCTACAGCCTGACGTGATACACACAGACCTGAGTTTCTGGATATTGACCCGTCATCAGCGCGTGACAACCACTGGCTGGTGATGGGAGATGATTTCTTAATGCAAATATATTTACTTTTTCCACATTTAGGTGGAAAATATACCTCATGATGTCGTGCTGCTACTGTTTACATCTCGCTCAAAGATTTATTATTGCTTGTTTCTCCTTTTTCAAGATCAGTGACTTTTCATCACTGAAAAAAAAATATATATTTGCATTGAGAAATCATCTCCCATCACCAGCCGGTGGTTGTCATACACTGATGATGGGTCAATACCTAGAAACTCGGGTCCGTGTATATCATGTCAGGCTGGAGATGGGAACAGTGATTTCCCTTTGCAAATACTGATAGGGCACAGACAGTGGGTCAATAGGCAGCTGGAAGAGATGTCTTCTTGGAGCTATAAACCACAGTAGCTATTTCTTTACTACCCACAAGGGGCTACACACAAAGGGGACAAACAAGGACAGACCAACGGATTAAGTCGATTACATCAACCCCAGTGCATAACTGGTACTTAATTTATTGATCCCCGAAAGGATGAAAGGCAAAGTTGACCTCAGCAGAAGTTGAACTCAGAACGTAATGGCAGACGAAATACGGCTACGCATTTTGACCGGCATGCTAACGTTTCTGCCAGTTCACCGCCTTAGCGAGTAGCTAAACCACAGTAGCATCATCCCTTTATGGTCAGCCACGTGCTGCTACTGTTTACATCTTGTTCAGAGATTTATTATTGCTATCTATATATATATATATATATATATATATATATATAAATCGTTGCTAATCCAAACAATAAGTTGTATAAAATTTTTATAAAAGCTGAAAATACAGAGAATGTATGAAGGTTTATTTAAATTTTAACACACAGATGCACACTTAACTGGTTTCACATTTGATTTTCAAAAGTGTGTTGTATGTGGAGCAGTGCTGTAAACTGTATCTTTTTCTGGCCATTGGCGTATATGAGTACACGCAATCGCATAGATACACTCTAATATATCAAGTAGAAAGAACAGTGGATCGAATCAAACCACAGCCCAGATCTGTAACCTCTCTACAGATGTCACAACAAATCATTAACTCCATACTCCACTCTATCACTAAAGTAAATATCCAGCCAATTGTTAAATATAGATTTAAGCTTAACAAACTTATGTAATCCACCAGTCTGTGCTGAAAACTCTAACCCATGTCTAAACATAAACAGGGGCAGCCAATATTCACTTAGATATCTTATAATATAAACAAGAGTTTTTTGTTTTTGTTTTTTGTGGGGGTGGCGGTGTTCCTTATGGATTCAAAAACTGAGATGCCAATTTTAACAAATGAGGTATCAACAAAATTCAGTAATCTTTCAACTACCAATTAAAGTATGTTTTCTGTGAAGGTATGCCATTTTTGGATGATAAATAAAATTAAATAAGTTTCCCCTTCATTTGGCAAACTGCATTTCCCACTACTCTTGACTGCTTCCAGTTCTAAAATAACTTGCTTTTATGCACGCACACACACACTCTAGGTAAAACTTCTGTACAAATTATGTTACTTCTTGTTGTGTGCATGTACAAAATTACAGCTCAACTTGAACTAAAATTATCGTTAGTAGATATTTTGTGAAGGACCCGTTCATACCGCAGTGTGAAATAATTTTGTTTCCACAGGTTTTTTCGAGTGCATTCAACATGTTGCAAGCCACTTCTTTATGGAAATAAAGGGGGAATTGGTGGTGGTGGTGGTGAAGTAATCAGAGTTTCCCACCAATGGAATTTTTGTTTCGCAGGATCTCTTTTTCCTTTTCCAGGTTATTTTCCATGCTTTCAACAAATGTGATATCAAAATCACATGTACACAGCTCCTTTCCCCAGAAAAGGAAAGATTTCACTGCTATTTCTCCCAAACTCTACTACGATGTAACAGCTATTGTAACAATAAATGTATTTATAGGGAAGATAAACATTTATGGTAGTGTACAAGAAATCATGTCATTCCTAAATCAAAGAAAAGAGGCTTTGCTCCATGGAAAGTTATGCCTTTTGTAAACCATTTTGTGAGTCACTTATAAGACCATAGAACAGTGAAAAAATGCCTGAAAATGTCCATAGGGAGCACCGTGTACTGGTGATTGTTTTCTAGCTGAGTGACCAACATGTAATTCACACAGCAGCAACCTATTGGCAGTTTTCATGTGGAAGTGGAGATCAATGAAACTTTGATTGTTTGAAAAAATATGCAAACGGTTGGCTTCTGAGCTAGCGAAATAGCTGTTAGGTGGTAGCAGAGCATGCTAGAAATAGCAGCCAAATCTTTCCTTTTCTGAGGAAAGGAGCCAATTATATATGATTTCAAAGTCACATTCGTTGAATGCATGTGAAACAACCTGGAAAAGAAAAAAATCTTATGAAACAAAACTGTGCTGGTGGGAATCTCCGAATTTCCCGGGAAACTCAGAGATCCAACTCCACCCCTTTTTCTTTCAGAAATAAGTGGCTTGTGGGGGGTTTGGAGGTCAGATACATTGAATGCACTAAAAAAAAAACCTGTGGAAAAAAATTATTTCACACTGAGGTACAAAATATTTAGCTTGCTTTTCTCAAAATTTCTTTCTGGCAAATCCACAGAGATAAAAAAAAACCCAGAGAGTATGAATCTTACAGAATTTTCTTATTTCTTTTCTCTTAAAAAAAAAGACTAAAATTTCCTTCCCCAACATCCACCCAGCACTTCCCCACTTTCAAAAAGCTACAAACTCTCAATGTTTCACTTTTAGCTTTCTGGAGAGCAGGAAAGTTTCTTTACAAATAATGTCATTTAACTGTTGTTTTTAGCATGTCAGGTTTTCTGGTGGTGGTCTGATATTTTTTATGTCTGTTATTTCAGTAGAATTCTACACATTCATGAAGAATCATACGAAAGTGAAACATTCAGAGCTTTTAGCTTCTTGAAAGTAGGTAGATGATGAGTGGGTGATGTGGGGGGGAAGGGGGAAGGGGTTTGAGTGTTTCTTTAAGAAAAAATAAACTTTATGAAGCAATACATAGGTTATGACCCTTCTTAAGAACAGAAAGCACTTTTATGCAAAGCCCTGCAAATTGTACCCCCACCCAAGTTCTCAACAGCACAATGCTTTACACTTATAAACACAGAACATGGCAAAGCTATTGACAGTTTACCACTTCTGATAATAACAGTATACAAACTGAGATATGAATTGCTCCTCATCAGTTGATTCATTACTACAAAATGAAAGTCTAGAATGCACAACTTCGAATTGCTATGATCATGAGGTTGTGAGTTCAATTCCCAGACCGGGCTGCGTGTTGTGTTCTTGAGCAAGACATTTTATTTCATGTTGCTCCAGTTAACTCAGCTGTAGAAATGAGTTGCAATATCACTGGTGCCAAGCTGTATCGGCCCCTTTGCCTTTCCCTTGGATAACATCAGTGGTGTGGAGATGGGAAGCTGGTATGCATAGATGACTGCTGGCCTTCCACAAACAACCTTGCCTGGACTTGTGCCTTGGAGGGTAACTTTCTAGGTGCTATCCCATGGTCAGTCATGACCGAAGGGGGTCTCCTCCTCTAATTGTTGGTTCTTTACAGTGATGCCACCAAAACAACAAAATGCTAATTTATCTCCAGAAACAATTGTGACAAGGCTGGTCCTTTGAAATACAAGTACAACTGAAACAGGAAGAAAGAGTGAGAGAAAGTTGTGGTGAAAGAGTACAGCAGGGTTCCCTGCCACCACACCCTGCTGGAGCCTTGTGGAGCCTTGTGGAGCTTTAGGTGTTTTCGCTCAACAAACGCTCACAATGCCCAGTCTGGGAATCGAAACTGCGATCCTACAACTGCAAATCCACTGCCCTAACCACTGGGCCATTGCACCTCCACACACACACACACACACACACACACACACACAGAGAGATACATACATACATATATATATATATATATATATATATACATATATAAAGTAAAAAGTAAAAGAGTCAAAAGGAAGAGTAAGTACGGTTAGGCAGCTTTTTAATTGCTACAAATATTCCGATGCATACAGATCCTCGTATATACAGGATTTAAATTTAAATTAAATTATGTAATGATTTACCTGTATAAGAAGATCTATATTTATCTCCTCAGGCGATACTCAGTTGCCGTCTCCCTAAGTAAATTTAGATTTCCATCCTGGAACTACCAGCTATTTGAGAATTCTAAGGGTGAACAAGCTCTATTTGTACTATTATACGTTCTTAACAGAACACACCTCAACTACATACATACATACATACATACATACATACATAGTATAGCTATAAATCCAACACCCATTACTAAAAAGGGGTCTTTAATTTCTCATTCACAAAGGCAGCACTACAAAAAGAGATCAATAGAATAAGAAATCAATAAGATAAAACAAATGCTAGTTAATAAAGGATATTCATATAATTTAGTGGAACAAGTTACAGAGAAACAATTTCAACAACAGCTTCAATAAAAGCAACGCCCACTCAATCTCCATCAGGTTACACAAAGTCTATAATATACGAGGCAAAGATTGGGAGCAGTTTAATCCAATGGTTTTCAACTGCAGTACAGATGACCCTTGTGGAGGGGGGGATATGACCCAGGCTAGGGTACATATGCCCCTTGGAGGTCCAGATAAGATCATGTTGTTAAAACTTGTGTGCAATAAACTGGTTTTTCTCTACAATGCACTAAATATTTTAATTTTTTTTTTTGTAATACAATTTCTTGTAATATTTAATTATGAAAAATCTTAAATTTTATATATTTCAATCATTTAGACTGCAGCTATACTAGGGCAGTGTCTTGTAGAATTTTAGGCAAACAAATCAACCTCAGCACCTATGTTTTTTAAAGCCTGGTTCTTATTTTATTGACCCTTGCCAAACCACTAATTACAGGGACATAAACACACACACACAACAGGATTCTATCTGTTCCCCTTTACCAAATCCACTTACAAAGCTTTGGTCGACCTGAGGCTATAAAAGAAGACATTTGCCCAAGGTGCCACACAGTGTGACTGAACCAGGGATCATGCGGTTAGGAAGCAAACTTTTTACCACACAGCCACACCTCGATTTTTTAAAAACTGAATCAGGCTATGGGGATACACCTGAGTAAAATAGGAATTAAAGGAGTCCATAGGTAAAAAAAGGGCCGAGAACCCATTAACAGAGAAATGTCATTAGACAAAACAACAACAATATACATTGTATCCAATTATAAATTATATATTCCATGTATATATAAAAAAAAAGAAAATATGGAGATTTAAAACCTCAACAATAACAAATCACAAACCAGCAAGTTTCTGAATAAACTTCAAGATGATAGGCACAGACACAGCTTTCCAACCAGGCTGGCCAAAGCCTTGTGAGTGGATCTGGTAGATGGAAACTGAAAGAAGCCTGAAATATGTTCATGTGTGTGTTTGTACCTCACCACAACCATAACATAGCAGTTCAGCAAAAGAGACCAAATAACAGTCTTCGAAAAAAAAAAAAAAGTACTGGGGTCTATTCATTTGACTAAGAACTCTTTGCTGCAGTGCCCCAGCATGGCCGTGATCTAATCATTGAAACAAGCAATAGGTGAAAAACAATAAATGAAATTTCCACATTCATATGTAACCAAAATAATTCCTAACTTCCTAACCAACTGTTTTATTGGACATACAAGCATCACACTTTCTTACCAACTTACTATGCATCTTCAATAACAAGTCATTTAATCACATTATACCATCCTCATCCTTATAACATTTTTTCCATGCTTGTATGAATTAGACGAAATTCAATGTGCAAACTTTACAGCTGGATGCCCTTCTTATCACCAACCCTTACCTGTTTCCTAACAAGGTCATATTTCCTCTTGTCCTTCAAACACAAATGGCCCCGTGGCTGGAACAACACCACCAGTATGACTATGACATTCGTTTACAATTACCGTGAACAGTTGAGACAAAAAATCATAAAGATACCAACTCACAAACACAACAAGCTTCTTTCAATTTCCGTTTCCCAAATCCGTTCATAAAACTTTGGTCAGCCTAGAGCTATAATAGAAAACACTAGCCATAGGTGCTATGTGATAGGATTGAACCCCAAATCACGTGGTTGAGAATTGAATTTCTTAATGACACAGCCAAGCCTATGCCTGACACAAAGACAGACAGAAATAGCCACAATTTGTTTATACAACTGTCTTAATTTACCCTTGAAGACTAGATGAGAATGGGTGATGAGGCAGAGAAAGGAGTACTACCCAGGGAGGCCTGCAGCATGAAAGATACATAGAAAAGTGGGTGATGATATAATGGATGTAGTGAGAGAAGTTATTTTAGTTAATTAAATTCACAACCAGAACGAAGAAGAAAAACAATCATTATGATAATGAGTAGCTCTGATCAAGAAAGACAAGATTAATTATGGTAGCTACATTAATAACAAAATATAGCACACACACACATACAAGCACACACATGTAAATCACACACACACACAATCACATGCACATACACTCATATCCACACAGAGCCTACCTAAGTCACAGACACCAGACACCGAAATTGATTGTGGCCTACAATAAATATGACAGTACCAACTATCCTTACAACAACTTGCAGATCAGTGAGGAGATAAAAACCAGGAAGGTACTGAAAGTAGATTGTTGCTCCAAACAGAAGCGAGGAAATGCGACAACCACCAAATAGCTGCAGTTAAAAGAAAAAACAAAACAATAAACAAGCTGCTCCCCCTCCTCCACACACACACTCTACGTAAACTAATTAAGGTTTACTAATGACTCAACAACAGATTGTAAATAGCTGCAAGCTTATTTTTATTCTTCCTCATTTCTTCAACCTTGTTCAAAGCTTAGAAAAACAAAATTAAAATAGCAATCTATATACCATACTCAAAGTAGATCAATTAGTGAAACTCTTTTAAACTGCAGTGTTCGTCTCTAGAAAATATCTTTTATAGACATATAGTGTTAAAAAACACAGAAATATAGCAGCAACAGAGAAAAACTGTCCAGCAGCCATGATGCTATTGCTAAATACAGACTTTTGCCGCTCTGAGCTTCGTCACTAGCAAGTATCCACTAGTAACTGCATGCTAAGAAGAATATTCTTCAAGCGCAGGAATGGTGGTGTGAGAAGTTTGCTTCTCAACCACATGGTTCTAGGTTCATTCTCACTGTGTGGCAGCTTAGGCAAGTGTCTCCTGTTATAGTCTCAGGCTGACCAAATTCTTGTGAGTGGATTTAGTAGACAGAAACTAAAAGTAGCCTGTTGTGTGTATGTGTGTGTGTGTGTTTATGTCCCTGTAACTTAGCTGTAAGAGAAATTGATAGAATAAGCACCACATTTAAAAAGAAAATTAAGTATTGGGGTCGATCTGTTCAACTAAAATTCCTCAAGGCAGTGCCCCAGCATGGCCAGTTTCATAACTAAAACTAGTAAAAGATTACAGCAATAACGTCATACAAACAATGCTCAGGTCATAAATGATTATTTCCAGTTAATCCCTTTAATCCATAAGCCAATAATCCTTTTTATTATTTTTTGTGTTAAACATAAGAGAACCCATACAAGAGCAACCGATCTGAGAATGGGACATCTTATCACTCTGTGATTCTTCCTGGTCTTGTTGCTACTGCTGCTGTTCCTGAATTTCCTGCAGTTAATAGAGGAAATGTGACCAATTTTTTACACAGAGAGAAGTCAGAGATAGCGGAACATGTTCTGAATAGCGGAGTAGTTGGAAGGCATTCAAGAACCCCCTGTCTCTGCTAATGACAAAATAATTGCATCGGGAGCAAAAATATGTGTTAGATTAAAATCAAATTAGCTGGATGACAATGAACAATGGGGGGGGGAGGTCTGGATAATAAAAATACAGGATATTGATTGTGGTTGGGGTATCTGAGGAAGAAAGGAACTAAAGTTACCAACAGCCACAGAAGTATGATGTACTTTTATATTTAACATTACCAAAAAATGTTTTTAATACATACAGACATGAATATATACATATTCATGGCTTTTACACATACTCACAAATATATACATGCAGCTCTAATATTTATACACACACACACATATAGATCATCATCATCTTTTGAAGGTCGTCATCCCTGCTGGCATGGGTTGGATGGTTTGACAGGAATGATCAAACCAGAGGACTGAACAGAGCAACAAAGTCTGCTTTGGCAGGTTTCCACAGCTGTAAGCCCTTCCAAACTGTACTGGGTGCTTTTCACAAGGTACCAAGACTAGCAAGGGCACCAAGTAACTCACCAAACAGGCCCCTTGACTGAATGGAGGTGTAATATTAAGGGAAGAGGCTTTATGTCCAGTGTTGAGAGGTTAAAATGTGAGAGAGGGACAGGAACAGGTGTCTTACTGCAGACGAGACACATGACAACTCCAGCTGGAATGAGAGAAAAGAGACGGGAGTGATGAGGTGTCAGATCATAGCTTTGGGGCAGAAGAAGGTGAATGTAAGAGAGAATGAAGAGGATTGGGTGGAAAGGCCAGTTTGTGAGATATTCACACACACACACACACACATCTCACTAATCAATCAGACATGACATGGTGTCACACCCAGGGTCAACTGCTGCAAGGGCAAAAGAGATGCAAAGAAAAGAAAACAACTACGGAACCACTGAGTTGTTGGACCAGTTTAAGGAAGTTACCATGTCCATGCCAAGACTAAGACATCCTCTCTAGGTCGTCTCTGTCCATTCATCACAGTATCACAGCACTGACCAGACTATCAGATGTTGTATATCACTGGTCACAATGCGTTTCACATTGTTTTAGTTTTGGAATGACACCACCCCACTGGCTAGGCATGCAGGCCAACACTCCCCTTCATTGGAAGACTAGTCTGTCACGGGGTGCACCTATTTACAGCTGAGTGAATTGGAGCAATGGAAAATGAAATGTTTTGTTTAAAAACATAACACCACCTGCTCTAACCACTAGGCCATGCTGTTTCTACATACATCATCATCGTTTAACGTTCACTTTCCGTACTGGCATGGGTTGGGGTTAGGGTTATTGTTTGACTGAGGACTGGCAAGCCAGGAGGCTGCACCAGGCTCCAATCTGCTTTGGCAAAGTTTCTACAGTTGGATGCTTTTCCTAATGCCAACCACTCCGAGAGTGTAGCAGGTGCTTTTTATAAGCCACCGGCATGGGTGCCAGTCAGGTGGCACTGACATCGGTCATGCTCAAATGATGCTTGAAAATAAAATGATGAGAACAAACAGCACATTAGCAAGGGAGACCCATACCCTTGTTCTAACATCACCTCTGGGGTTTGTCTTCTTTTAATTTTCTTTTTATACTATGATCAATAGGTGTCATCTGTTACAAGAGCTGTGAATATGTGGACATTTAGCAGTATGTTGCTGAGGAGCTGGAAAGCAGCAAGGAAACTTGGTTATTAGAAAGGTTGTGGGATTAAAAAGTGTGCATCCCAGCCACGTCAATTCATGTTCATTCCCACCTTGTGACACTGTGGGCATCATTTTCTAGATGCCCTGAACTGATCCAAACATTGCCAGAAGATTTGATAGATGTAGCCATTAAAGCATGATGACAACAAAGAAGCTGACCGTAGCTGTTGTCATCAGTTAATTTACAGTTTCATTTTTATTTTCACATTATTTTTCACTTTTATTGAAAGGAGAATCCTGTAAACTGTGATGCTCCAACTAAAGGGCAAATCCAAATTAAATCATTTGTTTAGAATAGAACAACCAGAGGAGGTGACGACACACAGACTGGATTTTGGTGTCTTTTGAAACCTCTTTTGACTTGTTTGCAATCACCCAGAGAGATTCCTCTATTTTGATTGATTTTTTTTTCTTAGCTTAGACACACTTATTGAACACATGGGAATAATCACAAAAACCTGTTTATGAACTAATTATATCTAATCAATAAAACTGACACCAAAAATTCAAAATGTTTCACAATATCCATCATTTAAATATCTGGAAAGTCCAGAAGAAGGAAATATTTACAATTGAATTCATTCTTAGATAATAATATTAATAATAATAATGATGATGATGATGATGATGATGATAATGTTTTTCTTGTGAGTGCAACAACAGATGAATGATAGTGGCAAATATTATGTAAACATTGAGGGGGGCTGACAGGTGCTCTTTTTAGCATGCAGTCTGTCACAGTATCCATAGTCAATGCTGTGAAATGACCTGATCTGGGTCTGGTTTAAGGTTGAGTTTATGGATGGGTTTATGGATGGGGTTAGAATGCATACTAAAGTGTAAATGGCCAGGTAGACTGTATGCTTAAATGGCACTCATTGACAGAACCCATTGTTCCCTTAGAGAAGAGTTGTAATAAGATAAATATGATACACAGTATCATCGTCATCATCAGCCCCTGAATATTACTGTCTCAAGCCCTAGGATTCATGGGGTCAGTTACCCGGTTTACATGGTGATACACAGGACATATTTCCTGGGTATCCATGCATCATATATGATACACATTACCAACTTTTTTTTTCTTTCAACCACCAGATTGAAAACTTGAAAGTTTTCAAAGGAAAGCTTTATATTTTAACCCAAAACATATGAATCAAGGGCCAACTAAAAGTCTGAAAACAAGCATGGATGTTTAGGTAAAGAGGTTAATACCAGTGGTTTCTAAACGAAAGAAGAATGAAAAGTCAAAACAGCATGACAAACAGCAGGGCCTCAGACTGACATTATTAAACTGTGTGCCAGTTTTATTAACTAAATACAATGTAGAATCTAAAACAACAGAAGAAATTGAACTCAGAATGTAAAGACAGACGAAACGCCGGTAAGCATTTTGTCTGGGACGCCAATGATTCTGTCAGTTCACTGCTTTGCTATATAACCTAATATTAAAACAATTCTCCTTATATCAAGTTTTCTAGGAGAACCAAAGATGGAAACCAAACCCATCAAAACTCAGATATTCTACATTGAACTGAAACAAGAGATATTCTATTGTGTCTTTGACACAGGAAGCAAATAGGGCATCAGAAAAATGGAATTTATGTAAAATGTTAGTAAAATGATTTGGGGGAGCAAAGAGACATGATAAACTCCATCCATCAATGACATTTGATCCAAGATAAAAAGAACATAAGCTTAGCCCTTGTTAAAATTTATTGCTTGGGTTATTCTTCCTGTCATACGGCATTCACCAGTAGTAGTAGTAGTAGCAGCAGCAGCAGAGTTTATCTCTGACATCTCATAAAACTGAAATTACCAAGAGACATTCTTAATATTCATCAGTTTAATTGAAGGTCATTTCTCGAAGAGTCATTAATGATCTGTTTCATTAAGTTATGTGACTCTGTCCATTCTCATTCAATCAAGTGTCTCCTGACTAGTGAAGCCTTAACAACAACAACAACAGTCTTTTAAAATATTTCTCAAGAATGAAATTAAAAGACAACTTAAAATCTAAAACTGTCCCTGTCAAAAACACTTCATGTCAGTTTTGAACAGGTCAACAACCTCCAGAACACTAAAGCAGTGTTTCCCATTGAGGATTGAAAATGGTGGGGGTGGAGGGGAAGTTACTGTGTTTAACAAGATTAAGATAATTACCAACTATTCCAACCCTTTTGTTACCATATTTCTGTTCAAATACATTTACATTAATTAATGTTAAAAATAATGAAGAGTTTAGTAAAAATAACTTTGTTATTACTAAACTGTGGTGTTTAAAGGCTGAGAGCTGGCAGAATTGTTAGCAGACAAAAAGCTTAGTGACATTTTGCCCAGCTTTATATATTCTGAGTCCAAATTCCACCAAGGTCAACTCTGCTTTTCATCCTTTTGGGGTTAATAACATAAGTACCAGTTGGGTTGATGTTATCGACTCACCCCCTGCCCACTCCTCTGAAATTGCTGGCATTGTGCCCAAAATTTGAAACTATAATTAATGTGGTGTTAGAAACATAAACCAAATGAAATTTTGGTGGAAGGTTTTAAGATCACTTTAACCCTTTTGCTACCATATTTCTGTTAAATTTACTGCTTTTGCTTCAATTAATTTTGAAAGTCATAATCATGCCAATATTTGGAACATAGATTAACATGAAACTTTGATTTTGAGGTTTTAATTTAAATCATTTTAAAGCAGTAAGTGTGTATGATAGAACCAAGGGTGGTCTCAGTGGGGTGGGTATTGAAAGGGTTAAAACCTATCTGACATTACGAAGGCAATGACATAAGAATTGCATGGAGGTCAATGAATTTCTCTTCTTGGTAATTAAAAAAGAAGGGATCTCTTAGTTTTTACTTATTTCAGTCATCAGACTGTGGCCTTGATGGAGCACTATCTTGAAGAATCTTAGTCAAATGAATCGACCCCAGGGCCTAATTTTCTTAAGTTTGGGGATCTTTCTATCACTCTCTTTTGCCAAACCACCAAGTTGTGAGGATGTAAACACACCAACACGAAATGTCAAGAGTTGGTAGGAGACCAACACTGACACACACACACACACATGTATATAGGTATGGTGATGCAGACAGGAAAAACAGAGCTCAAAATATGAGTATATGTATATTTTTATTAATATTCAGCGTAAGTAACAGTGACCCAAGATCCGAGAGTTTCGTACGTTGATACTTATCAAAAGTGCCAACAACGACACTGCTTGTACAATGACAAGTCAACCTGGGTCAAAAGTAGAAAATAAATTGCCCAAGGTACTGCGCAATGGGACTGAACACAAAATCATGTGGTTGAGAAGCAAGTTAAACTTGAGTAGCATCACAACAGCAATGAGACTTAACAATAGAGAAGACACTGACTGATGTCCAACTTAAGTAACACATTGAACTGTGGCAGAATGTGTGACTACAGTCTGTAACTTTAGTCTGTAAAATGTAGGGCAGGTACTTGACATGAAATGAATTTAGATTTAATTATTTAACATGAAGGAAGTAGAAGAAAGAAATAGAATCAACAATGGGACAATGACAACAATATTATTATTATCATTGATGTGAGTCATTCCATGTAAGGAAAGTGGACAGTGATGCAGTCTTGCTTTGATAAGGTTGACCAGTAAATTACAGGCGTCAATCAGCAATGGGGAACAGCTACCTCTATGTTGGTTGTGACTTGAAGAAAATTAGATGTAGAGGATATAAGGATGAAAAAAAAAACTTGAGGCAAGAACAATGAACCAGGTAAAGGAAAGACCAGATACGTTAAACAATGTGAAGATTTTATATATATATGTGTGTGTGTGTGTGTGTGTGTGTGTGTGTATGAGTGAACAAAGAAAAAATGTAGCACTCAATACATTTGTTAGTAGCTACATATATATTTAATAATAGTCTCACTTAAAGATTAGTAGGCGTGTAGGAAACGTCCATCACATCAGATGCTTCTATATATTTACATGTGTGTGTATGAGTGTGAGTATATATATATATATATATATATATATATATATAAAACAGTACTGGGAGAATAAGAAACGGAACGAAGCGAACGAATCGAATCGAACCATATATATATATATATAATATATATATATATATAAAACAGTACTGGGAGAATAAGAAACGGAACGAAGCGAACGAATCGAATCGAACCATATATATATATATATATATATATATATATAGAGAGAGAGAGAGAGAGAGAGAGAGTGAGAGAGAAAACAAAATTATTTTATTCCACATGGGTAGAAATATAGGAAAAATAGAAGTTGAAAATGTACTGAGAATAGTTAAAATATCTTTTATTATTATTATATTTAAAGCTTTAACCGGTTTCACAGTTTACACTGATTTTCAAAAAGTTCAAAGAGAAAGACATGGCTTATGTTGCAGCTGTCGTGCTCCTGACTGGTGTTTGAAGTTTGCCCTGTTTTTATAGGGAGTTCATGGCTCAAATTAGTATATGTTTTGAACATATGCTAATTGGTAGAAGATAGTCACATGACTGGTCTTAACATTTTTTGTGTGTTAGCATCAAGAGAGGTTTGGTGTTGTAAGTTAAGGCTGACACAGTTGACTGAACATGTCTAGTGACAGTGCCAAACAATCAATGCTCTGAATGTTTTCTGTCAAGTGTTTGTAGAGAATGAACATGGGATTCAAGTTTAGAACCTTTTGCAGGTTTCCTGCTATGCCCATGTGTTAGTATTACATGACAGTATATTTTGCACCTAAAATGGAGGCCGACACAGTTGAAAGAACATGTTTAGTTTCAATCGAGGCACTCTAAATGTAATCTGCCAGGTGGGTTAGGGTTATTATTAATTATTATTATTATTATTAATTAAATTTAATTATTAATATCCCAGCGCCGCCCCGACTGGCCTCTGTGCCGGTGGCACGTAAAGAGCACCATCTGATCGTGGCCGTCGCCAGCCTCGCCTGGCCCCTGTGCCGGTGGCACGTAAAAAGCACCATCTGTCCATGGCCGTTTGCCAGCCCCGTCTGGCACCCACTACACTCATGGAGTGGTTGGCGTTAGGAAGGGCATCCAGCCGTAGAAACACTGCCAGATCAGACTGGGCCTGATGCGGCCTTCTGGCTTCCCAGACTCCAGTTGAACCGTCCAACCCATGCTAGCATGGAAAGCGGATGCTAAATGATGATGATGATGATGATTATTATTACATATAATTATTATTATTATTATTACATTTAATTATTATTATTATTATAATATTTAATTATTATTATTATTATAATATTTAATGGAAAACGGACGCTAAACGATGATGATGATTAATTATTATTATTATTATTATTATTATTATAATTATTATGGCAAGCTAACAGAATTGTTTATACGCTGAGCAAAATGCATTGTGGCATTTCGTTTGGTTTTATGTTCTGAGTTCAAATTCCGCAAAGGTCGACTTTGCTTTTCGTTGTTTTGGGGTGGGTAAAATAAGTCCCAGTTGCATACTGGGGTGGATATAATTGACTAACCCCCTCACTGAAATTTCAGGTCTTGTGCCAAAAAACAGAAACAAGTGTTGTTGTTGTTAGTTTTCTTCTTATTCCATTGGTTTTTGTATTCATTTCAAGAACAACTTGTGTTCAGAGGGAAAACCCCTTCCAGCAAACCAGGAAACTCCTAAATCCAGTCGTTCTGTATCTACCCTGTAACCCTCTGTTACAGTGAATGAAGTAAGGGAGATTTCCCCAACAAAAATTAATCTGCTTCAGGTTAGCAGGTTTAATTACAGCACAGATATTAAACCAGAGAGCTAAACTTTCTCCCCAGTAACCATGCCAACAATAACAGATGAGGATAAAGGAGAAACCCCCAAATAAAAATACTTCCAACCATAAGAGTAAATATGGAATGAAGCCAGTGGAAACACAACCACCTAAATTGACAATGCTCAACCAGATTGGCAACTTTTCAGTAAACAGTACCATTTTTTTTGGTTCTTTGTTCATTAAATCATAGATGTATATACAATTTTTTTGTTGTTTTTTTTTATAATACACTAAAGGCTACTTCTTCCTACTCGTAAAAAACAAGTATTAAGTTACAATATAATAAGTGCTGCTGCTGCTGCTGTACTTTCACTGTTATCAAATGAGATTCTATCAAGTTTAACAAGAATAAACGATGGAAAGTAGTTTCCCACCTTTTTGGGGTTTTTTTTTTATGGAAAAAAGTTTGCACAAATGAAAAAATTTTGTATACATATATTAAAACTCCACCGCTACATGGGTTGGAAAATACATTCTATGGCTGGATGCCCTTCCTGTCAGCAATTCTCATCCATTTCAAAGAAAGGTATTTCCCCATGGCTTGTTTTTGCAAAATATAGGAAACAAATTGCACGCAATGTCAAGGCAAGGAGACACAAACATACACACACACACATATGCATGCATACATACACACATGCACACACACATCATATGTATGTGTGTGTGTATATATATATATATAATCCAGTGTTTTAGATCTGGGTTTTGTCCCCGTTAACAAGGGTGGCTGGATCTACCTCAATGCTATAGAAACCGAGGTAGGCAGGTGCAGCCCACCCCAATCTTTGAGCTGGCTAGTACCCGTTCTCCTTTGCTATCATGAGTCATGAGGCCCTCTTGGAGGTGGATTTTCTACAGGGAGCATGCCTTTGCTTACCCACAACCTCAGTTTCTAGACATGAGTGGCCCCAAGACCAAGGCCTCTACTACAGTTTTTAAGAAATGTGGTGTGAAACTAGCTCAGGAGGGCAGGGACGCTACTTCCTGGGACCCCTTTCGGAGACCCCCCCCCCACTACTTATACATATATATATATCCACTATCCGAATGTGATCCATGCCAGGCCTGCCTGACTGGCCCCTGTGCTGGTGGCATGTAGAATGCACCCACTACACTCTCAGAATGGTTGGAGTTAGGATGGGCATCCAGCTGTAGAAACATTGCCAGATCAGATTGGAGCCTGGTGCAGCCGCTGGCTCTCCAGACCTCAGTCAAACTGTCCAACCCATGCCAGCATGGAAAACGGACGTTAAATGATGATGATGATGATATATAAGCAACAAGCTCAACCAATTTATATCAGTATATTTTATGGTAACAACAATGAAATTATATGGAAATCATTAGCATCATCATTTCACATTCAGCTTCCATGCTGGCATGTGTTGGATGGTTTGAGAGGGTCCAATGGGCCCAAGGACTGCTTCATGCTCCACAGTTTAGTTTGACACAATTTCTACAGCTGGATATCCTTCCTAACACCAACCACTTTACTTGGTGCTTTTATTGTGCCACCAGCACCAGTGATGTCACCATGCAACCTGCAAGACTACAAACCCTGAGAGGCAGTTCCATGCTAGGTTATGAGAGTTAAAAGAATGAGAAAAGGGGCCAGAGTGGAGCAGGTTTCTTGCTGTAGAAGAGCTACATGACTACTCACATTTTAGAGGAGTGGTAGGGAGAAGATTGGTAAATATTTGACAGAAATTTCTCAATCTGTTTTCCTTTTCATAAAGAGTTGGTAAAAATTATTGACTATTCAGTTATAAAATCTAATATTCAATGTGGAGTGGAAGAAAATGACCAAGTTACTCACTACCTTCATCTTAGCCCGTCTCATACACCAATCTCTCCAACTTCATGTCACCTTACAGTCTCTTACTACCTATATCCTAATTTAAACTATATTGCCCAATCCTTACTCACCAGAATTCTCTCCAAACATATTTTTTACAGACATCAACTTCAAGCAGAAATATTGATCCACTCCCAATGGTATAGCACACCTCTGCCCCTCCTGACTAAGCTATAGATTAAAAAGAATCAATTATCTTCCAAAATAAAGGGTCATAGGTTAATGTCTTCCCAGGTTACAACAAGCAGGCAATTATTTCTAAAATCCCCATCTTATCTGGTTCTCAAAGAAAAGTCATGCGCATTATAGGTGCATCCATGGCTGTGTGGTTAAGAAGCTTGTTTTAGCAACCATGTGGCTTTGGGTTCAGTGCCACTGTGCAGCACCTTGAGCAAGTGCCTTCTATTATAGTTCCAGGCCAACCAATGCCATGAGTGAATTTATTAGACAGAAACTATACAGGAAGCCAGTAATAAATATGTTGCATGGGAGGAGGGGGGGCATGTGTTTGGTTCCCCCTTTCCACCGCTTGACAACCAGTGCTGGTTTGTTTACTTCTCCATAACTTAATGATTCAGTAGAAGTGAGTGAGAGAATAAGTGCTACACCTGAAAAGAAAAATAAACCCTGGAGTTGAATTGTTTAACTAAAAACCCTTCAACGTGATGCCCCAGTATGGCCACAGATAAATGAGTGGACCAAATTAAAGAAGATTAGTTTAGCACATTATCAGAGGCAAAGTTTTCCCCTTATCCACTTAACTCTATCTAAACTAGGCCTGATAGCTAGTGCTACAGCTCTCTATCAAGACTGATTAGTTAATTAAATATTTCGCTGGTTAAGTATTTATTTAATTGTGCAAACTGTCATAAGAGTAACCAGACAAACTAGGTATGACTCATAAAACCAAACTAACCAGAGATATTAAACAGAGTAGATGGTACGTTAGTGTAGAAAGTTAAAGAGTCGTAGCTGTATAGCCAGATTAATGACAAATTAATGGTACTGTGGAAGAACAATGGCCTTCGAACTAACAATCAAGCCTGACTTTCCAGAGTTAATTAAAAAAGAATTTATAGTAAGTAGTTCCTGATACAATCAACATATGAAAGTTAACACTGTACTCAGAAAACACTCTCTGGAATTAGTTTTAAAACAAAATGAATTAAATTCAGGTTTGGTTGAATGGTTAAGTGGTTTGCTTCAACACCACAAGGTTTTAGTTTCAATTCTACTGCACAGCATTTTCAGCAAGTATCTTCTACTATAGCCCAAGGCCAATTAATTCCTGGTGAATAGATCTAGTAAATGGAAACTGTACTGAAGCCACCTATCATGTGTGAGTAGTTTTTACATGAACTTTGTCTTATTTTCTGAAGATAACATACATCTTTAGAAATTGTGAGAGTGTGAAAGGAGAGTGGAAGCTGATTAGAGATGAGGACAGAGGTGGATACAAGGAATGAAGGCATGGTCAATGGTGAAAGTCAGTTTATGGAGGGCTGAGGTGAAGGAATAATAAATTATATATTTAGGAAGTTCAACACCAATTTCATTCAGTTTTAAGTTTAAAACTGGGCAAAAAAAAGTACTGTGTATGAACATAAAAATAAATTCAATGGAGACATACACATAAAAATATATTATTTGAACCCCAAAAAATTGATAGGAATTGCTTCAATTTAAAACCAACAGGGTGAGCAGTCAGTTTCTGGCTAGAAAAAGAAGTTGGATTGCAAGTGAAGCATAGAACAGATTTACAGAGAATCGTATAAAATGAACTAACCTGATTCGTTTTCTTCTGATATTGGCTGAATTCCACTCTGATTCCACCAACCACTGCTAGAATTATCAGAGTCATTAGGAAATGTCTGTGATGTTACTCCACCTGACCAATCATTTGGAGTATTCACTTCTCGGATGCGTTGTGGTAAATTTAGGCTGGTAGGCCGCTTTGATTTCAACAAAGAAGATGCAGTAACAGAAGCACCACTTGAAGGGCTCCAAGAATGAGGTCGTACTGCTCCAGACCCAGATGACACTGTAGCTGATGGTGATAGGGTTGTGTCTGACAGTGACGAATGTGACTCTGTAGAAGACACTTGTATCGAATCAACACAAGTATCTGGTTGGTTATTAAAATCAAGTTCTTTTTGGTCTTCTCGAATTTCACTATTCTCTTCTACAGAGCTGATATTTTCTTCAGCGCCATCTTTCTGTAAACTGTCACAAGGCAATAAATGAACAACATCACAGTTATGCTGAGGAGATTTGGGACTGTTTTCTATTTCAGTATCGTTTTCAAGGCGTTGTTTAATGTCCATATTGTTCAACTTGTGTTGAAGCGGACTTAATAGCTGTTGAGTTATTGATTTCTGATTCCCTGTCACTGGTGTATCTGATGTGGCATCAGGAAAGCCATTGGATGCAGAATCTTTACATTTGTCTTCATCAGAGACAGGACTTGAAATGTGTGCAACGGTAGCAGCAGCGAATGGTGTGTCCAAACACACTTTAGACAAACCTAAAAGGCTGTTGGGCCGTGCTAATTTCGGTAAAGTGGGTTCTTTAGGTCGAGCGCCAAGTGTAGAAGATTGATGGCATTCTGTAAATGATGAATTTAAACCATTTTCTACAGGGGAACTTGGGAAACCATTCTCAATAGGTTCACAACTTCCTGAACTAACATATGTTGGAGAAGGAAAACCATTTTCTGCAGAATTATTAGGTAAATCTGAATCGCCAACATACAGAGTTTCGTGTTCAAAGTTCTCTGACTGGAAATCAGAATTGCTTTTAGAAATGTCTATAGAATTCCATTCCTCATTTGTTATATGAGCAGCAGTATCACTTGATAAATCCATAGGTTTATCCAAGTTTTCTGACATTACAGACTCATTAGGTAGGACACCGTTGCCAAGTACTTCAGGCAGCTCCATAGGGGAGCCAGACATTTCAGAATGTACATGACACTCAGCTTCAACTAATACTCCAGACGGATTCACAGACAAAGGGATTGGTTCACTTGAACAGCACTTTTCAAGATATTCTTCCATATCTTCATCTTCGTTATCTATAGAATCAAAACCAACAACCTCTTGGAAGTTTGTTTCATTACTGCCAATAGTTAATGGCACCAAGTTGTCACAATCATTCGTGTCAAGGGTCCGAGAGGAATCCTCTGCTGGGTTATCATCTATGTCATAACTTAGATCCTGACTGGGCAAGGCATTGGGTTCAGTTATGTCCATATCAGGCAGGTTTTCTTGACTGTTCTGCATGGAATCAGATAAATTGTTCAAGCACACTGCAGACATATCCTCAACTTTTCGTATCACAATATCGTTATTTTCATACATGGGTTCTTCCTGAGAGTTTGATAGTTCGTTACGGTCGGATGCAGTCCAGACACTGCTACCAACAGATCCGTCATCTTTAACACCAGCAACAGTGTCTGTCTGGTTGCTTGTTACAGAAGCATTCTCTAGACATTGTTTATCACAAATAGCAACACATTCAACAGAGTCTTCTACCACAGACATTTCATTCTTTGCATCCAGATCACTAGCTGAGGTTTTTTTACCAATTTCGGATTTCATACATGACTGGTCATTTTCACTGTTTTTTGCCAAATTCAAGTTCACGCGGCGTGGTATAAACGCCTCTGTTTTTATAATAATGTCATCGAGAGGAGTTGTAAGTTCAGGGGGCTGAGTTTCTTGAAAAGGTCGTTTATCTTGTAAATCTTGACTAGTTTTCTCTTTCATTTCACTTCCATTTTCAAATTTTTCGTTATTTATTTCTATTGAAGACGACGTAATATTTGCATTTAAACCATTCTGGAAATTGAGTTTTTGTTCATTATGAACGGACACAACAGAAGTTGGCGTCTGAAGGTTGCATTCTTTTTGAAAGACAGAAAAATTGGCTTCTGCAATGTCAAATTTATGGGCAGCTTCATAAGGCATATCATAGGCAATGTTGGTAGGGCCCGAGGAGGCAGGCTGATCGACTATTTGGTGAGAACCACTGATAGAACCAAAACCTCTACTGTACAACTCCCAATGACTGTCCGGCTGAGTCGGTAAATACTGATCATAACCACTCAGCTTGTTTTCACAACTTGGCACCAATGCAGATGCTTTCTCTGAAAACAGAAAACAGATTTTTATTAGAAACGTGCAACAGTTACAAGAACAAAAAAAACAAACAATATTTTTGGTAATAAAATATGAAAATTTTTATTATAACCTGATATAGACTAAAGATAAAGTTTTAACTCTTCTAAAAAGACGGGGTGGGGTAAAATATTAATTCTTCTAATCCATACCCCTGGTTCTATATATAATGCAAACTCCCTGTTTTAAAGTGATCTAAATTAAAACCATGCATCAAAATTTCATAATTTTCAATCCAAATTTCAGCTAATAAAGACAAATTTAATTTACCACATTCTTCATTATTTTAGAAATTAATTGAAATAAAGGCAGTGTACCGCAATGAAAATAAAGTAACAAATGGGTTAATTACATTTAATTAAATTTCTGAGTTTTACATAAATCTGCATAACAAAAATGTCTACATTGGCATTATTTTATGACATCTAACTCCAAGACATTGCAAAGAATATTTCTGACCAAAACTAGTTGTGTAGAATTTCTACAGGATGAAGAATAACTGTAAGATTAGGGAAATTGAAATATTTTTTTCCCCTTTTTTTCATGTTGAAAGGCAAACAATAGAAAAAACAGGTACTGAACCACATTTTGTAGTAAGGAACTTTTCAAGTTTGGTTTCTAATACTAGCATGCTTATTATTTTCAACTTTGAGATAAGTTAATAAAAAACTAAAATTAGGTCTGACAGATAATCCAAATATAATGTGATAAAACTAGCTGTGAGAAGAATTAAAGAATTTTATATATAGGAGTTATATCATGATGATGATGATATGTGTGTGTGTGTATGTATACACACACACACACATAGTTCAAAATTGTACAGAAAAACAAAAAACAAAATACAGAGACAGGCAAGGGAACTACAAACAAGGTGCATTAGTTTGACGCTCAGGAAAAAATGGAGAGCAAAAAAACATGTCTGGATTAACGTATATGTCATAATCATTATCATTTAACATTCCCTTCTTTTTGATGCTGGAATAGTATTGTAGTGGAAATGGTACACCCCTCCCATGGGACAAGTGGTATGAACCAGCCACTATAAAGTGAGATGACATCAACCAGTATGGGGAGTTGTATGTCAATTGTTGTAGAGTCTTTGTACGTGTTCTCAGAGTTAAGTGTCAGTTACGTGTTGTAGTCGAGTTTGAGTCACAATCAAGGTAGACGGTTCAAATTCAGTGTCTTGCAGAGCTATCAGCGATGGTACGATAGACGAAGTGGTGTAATACCATTTTGGTATAGAAGAGATACACTGTGTCCGATACCAAGAAAATATCGTGGCTACTAGAGTAGATACAACACCTACAATTATAACTGTGGAAAACACAACATCATAACAAATGCGTTGGACAGCTCAACATGAACAGATGAAGTAGAGGGCTCCAATATCTGCATTGGCATGGTTTCTACAGCTGGATGGCCTTTCTAATGCCAACCACTTCCCAGAGTATACTGGGTGTTTTTTATGTGGCACCAACACTGGTGGACTCACAAAAACTGAGTAGGGTATAGTATTGAGGGATATGCAAGTATGGTAGAGAGACAGGAACAAGTGACTCGCTGAAGAGGCGAATACACGGCTTCCCTATCGGGAAAGGTGTGTGTGTGTGTGTATTGAGAAAAGAGGAGGTCGTCAGAATTTTGGAAAAAGAATTTATACCCAAATATGAATTTAATTAAATAATACCATCACACACTGTACACCTGCATGCAAGAATAGATGGAGCACTTTATGATACATGTGTTACAACAGAAACCAATTTTCTTTTGTTCAAGTGAAACAAAGAAGCAACTAAGAAAGAACGAACGTACAATTTATCTTCATAATTACCATATTTTGTTTATTTATTTTGTTTTTGGGAGGTGTTTTATAATTAACTGTATCTCAAAAAAAAAAAACATTTAATTACTATGAAATAGGACAAAAAATATTTTAAATTTAAACATCAGAACCCTACACACAGCTTCTGAAAAGATTCTAGTTTATCACAGACTCAGAACTGGGTTTGTTAACTCCTCTGATTTCAGAAGTTGCTCTGATTATGTTTGACGAAGAAAAAGAAACTGAAAATAGCAGCTGAATATACTAAATAAATAACAGTAAAAAACAAAAAATAGGCAACCATAGAAAAAAAGATGATATGGTTGGGTTCTTTTCTTTTTTACAGATGCAGCAGTTGGGAGGCAGTTATATAACAATCATATAATATATATATATATGTATGTATATACATTTCACTCCTGTATAACTACAGGTGAGTTATATAAAGGGGTGGAGAAGCAAAACTGCTAATTGGTAAACAACTCAAAGATTATATATATTCACTGTGATAGTAATCTAAAAGAGGAACACCATATAACTAGATATTTTAGAAATGGTTTATAAATCATTATTATTATTATATTATTATTATTATTATTATTATTATAACTGAAGTGAATGCAAAAAATAGAGAGCTAACTAGATGCACAATCATTCAATACTTCACCTTTTCAAGTTCAAATCATAGCAGCTGTTTGCCTTTGTTTCTTTTTTATCCTTCTATGAAGTGGTAAGAGGATTCTTTGAACTACTCAACCAACAAGTTTATGCTTGTATCTAAGAAACAAAAATTGGCTTTTATCATTACTGTAATTGTTGTTACTGGTATGCTAGTAATAATAATAATAATTATCATTATTTCGTTTTGGGATTTGGTTTGCAAGATTCTTTATGTGAGTTTGTGTGTTGAAGCAAATTTTGTTGTGCTCAGGGAGAGTCGTTCTCTTTTAGAGCTTTCTTATTTAACACCCTCACTGGTAAAGTTTCCACTCATTTACTCATTTATTTTTCCTAAATTTTTTATGCATCTTGCAACTTTTCAATAGTCGTTATAATAAGAGTTATTATTATTTACATTATTTACATTTGACAGATATTTGTCCTCATCTTGTTTGTTGTTAACACAACGTTTTGGTTGATAAACCCTCCAGCCTTCATCAGGTATCTTGGGGATTCCGAGTTCAATTGCATGCAGTGACCTGAATAATAACAACATTGAAAAATGCCTTAGGAATGAGAACCCAGGTTTGAAATTTCCCCAAGACACCTGAAGAAGGCTGGAGGATATATCAGCCAAAACATTTTGTTAACAACAAACAAGATGAGGACAAATATCCATCAAATTTTCAAAATCCACCTGTCTAACACCCGTGGACATGTTTACAAAGTCAGAAAACAGCACAGCTCCCATAACTTTCGGAAACATTTTTTCACACTAAGAGTTGCTGAAGCATGGAACAAACTGCTGGCATCAGTTGTTAGTTGTCAGAGCACTGCATCCTTCAAAACTTCCATGCTTCCTGAGATTCGCCAACACTACACCTGATTTTCTCCCCTCCATACACACGCAAGCATGTATCTGACTCATACACTGTTCGCTTCCCAGACATTTGTACATTAATGCATATGCTTTATACGCACTTTTGACAAGTTGTTGTGCACTTGAGCACTCTATACAATAATTCCATTATTATCGTTATTATTAAATGTAAATAATGTAAATATTGTACATAATTCCTTATCTCTTAAATATAGAACTGTATTATTATTATTATTATTATTATTATTATTATTATTATCATTATTATTACTATTACTATTATTAGGGAAGCAAACTGGCAGAATCATTAGCACACTGGGCAAAATGCTTCACAGCATTTCTTCCAGCTCTTTACATTCAGAGTTCAAATTCCACCAAGGTTGATTATATCTTTCATCCTTTCTGAGCCAATAAAATACATACCAGTCATGCACTAGGGTTGATGTAATCAACGAGCTCCCTCCTCCAAAATTTCAGACCTTGTGCCTATTCTTTTATTCCTTTGTATATTTCAGTCATTTTGACTGTGGCCATGCTGGAGCACCACCTTTAGTCGAACAAACTGACCCCAGGATTTATTCTTTGTAAGCCTAGTACTTATTCTATCAGTTGTCAAGTGATGGTGGAGGGACAAACACTGACACACACACACACATATATATATACACACACACATTATATAAATATACATTATATATATATACACACACATTATATATATATACATTATATATATATACACACACATTATATATATATACATTATATATATATATATATATATATATACACACACACACACACACACACTACAGGCTTCTTTCAGTTCCCACCTACCAAATCCACTCACAAGGATTTGATTGGTCTGAGGCTATAGTAGAAGACACTTGCTCAAGGTGCCATGCAGTGGGACTGAACCCAGAACTATGTGGTTGGTAAGCAAACTACTTACCACACAGCCACTCCTACGCCTATATAGTAGAAACAATTATTATTAAACCCCATATCTGTTAAAATGCTATTATCAATACCTAAAGTTGTTTCCAGTAGCATATCTTATTAGAATATATCTTTATTAAATATTTCCCTTATAGAATAGATTTGAAAAATGATGCAAATATTTAAAAAAATAACCAAAAAAAATAAAATAAATAAGGAAATTAATTTAGAAAAATAATTGTTACTCAAAAAAAGTAGGAAAATAATGAAACTCAAAAGTGAGATAAATATATATAATGAAAATGAAAAGAGAGCAAGGTCTTGGAGTTTTGGAAGAATTTGAATAAAAGGAATTTTCAGAACTGGTTGAGGATATTGGAGGAGTGGGGAGGACTTGGGGCCCTCCCCATTATCACTTCAAGACAGATGTAATTTAAAATAAAGTAGTTTATACTAAAAAATCTCTTTCCTTATACAACCTCAAGTTTAAAAATACAGACAATCCCTTAATTTCACCCAACCTTTGATTTTTTTTATTTTTCCAAAACCAAATTATTATAATAATTTCAAATTTTGGCAAAAGGCCAACAATTTCAGGGTAGGGGCATGAGTCGAATACATCACCCCCCCCCCCCCAGTACGCAGCTGGTACTTACTTTTGGCAACCCAGAAAGGATGAAAGGAAAAGCCAACCTTTGGCAGAATTTGAACTCAGGACGTAAAGATAGATGAAATGCTGCTAGCCTGACATGCTATTCTGCCAGCTCACCACCTTAATAATAATAATAATACTAATAATAACAACAATAATAAGTATAAATCGATTGATAATGAAATCTGGGAGTAAAGCAAAAAAAAAAAATTTCCCACCTTTGTCAAAAAAGACTACTTCATTGCACACCTGTCACTTTTACCAATAACATGTTTCCATCAGTTCCATGGATCAATTTATTTTTCTTCTCCCTTTTCCTTACAAAGTCTGAGAGGAGATGAACACCAGATTCCATACTGATTTCTTTTCCTTTCTTTCCTTCTCTTCTTCTCCATCATCATAGTTGGAAGTCAAGACTGACAGCTGAGCAGGTCTGACTCATCAGAACGAACCCCACCCACACCAGCCCCAGCCAGCCAGCCATCCCTTACTTTTCTCAATCATCTCAGCTATTAACAATAACAACAAAACAGAAAGGAGGGCAGCAGCAAAAGCATCATCATCATCATCATCACTATCATTATAGTCATCATCATTATCATCATCATCAGCAGCAGCAGCAGAGGTAAAAGAATTACATGCTTCAGTGTTAATCAAGTGATTTGCTGAAACCTAAAAGACTGACAACAGACAGCTAATGGAATCTGCCTCACAATGGCCACGTGAGGAAACAGACCAACAAGCCCACTGTATACCCCCCACTAAATGGTGGCTGGAAGCTACTGGAGCCATATTAGAAACAGGCTTTCTTCACAAATGCTCCTTATCTCCCCCCTCTCCATCACTTGCATCAAGCTGTTTTGAAATAAATTACTTCAACCCAACATGATTATGACGACTACAGCAGCTTTATCAAATTTTCTTTTAGAAATTTCACCTTTAGAATGTTTTATCTTTCATCTTTTACTTGTTTAAGTCATTAGATACGGCCATGCTGCAGCACTAGCCTGTAGAAATTTTAGTTGAATGAATCGACCCCAGTATTTATATTTTTTTTTAAACTTCATATATACTCTCTCTGTCTCTTTTGCCAAACTACCGAGTTATAGGGACATAAACAAACCAACACCATTTGTCAAGAGGTGGTGGGTAACAACACACACACACACACACACATGCATGCATGCACACATGTGCATGCATGTATATAAGATAGGCTTCGTTAAGTTTCCATCAACCAAATCTACTCTCAAGGCTTTGGTCAGTCCAAAGCAATAGTAGAAGACACTTGCCCAAAGTGCCATGCAGTGGGACTGAACCCAGAAGCATGTGGTTGGGAAGCAAGCCTCCTACCACACAACCACGTCTGCACCTGGTGAATTCAGTGAAAGAAGAGCAGCAGCAGCAGCAGCCCAATAAGAGAAGATTTGATGAAAATAATTATTGCAAATGTAAAAGTTTATCTGAGATAATTACAGCAATAACAACCAACTAGAACAAACATTAACATGTGAAACAATTAATAGTCATCGTTGCAGGTATTCATCTAATTAACCTTTTTTTCTTTTTCCAGTTGCAATACAAAATAATTACAATAAAAATGTGTCAACGAAATATATGAGTGGAAAGTGTGACTTCCTTTTAATTTTGCTGCTTAAAATATTTATTATTATAATAATAATAATAATAATCCTTTTTATTACAGGTACAAGGACTAAAATTTGGCAGGAGGAGGCAAGTCGATTACATCGACCCCAGTGCAAAACTGGTACTTATTTAATTGATCGCGAAAAGATGAAAGGCAAAGTTGACCTCGGTGGAATTTGAACTCCAAACGTGGTGAAGACAGACAAAATACCGCAAAGCATTATTATGATGATAATACTAAGTAATATAAATGAGGTTAGTGGGTTGATTCCTCCAGTCACACTTTAAATTATATGGAGAGTGAGTTAACATAAGAGGTACAGAATGAGTGCACATATGAGGCTTCATGGCAGGCAATGAGTAAAGGAATGTCACACATACACATACAATGAGAGAGAAAAAGAGTCATAGAGACAGAGTTAGTTGGAGGAGGAGAGAGAGAGTAAATGACAGGATAGTTATGGGAGAAGTTCAAATTTTGAAGAGGAAAGGTTTGATGGAGTAGATAGTGAGCAAATCTTCAATGGTGGTATTTTACCAGTGTGTAATAACATATATTCAGAGCAAATATATAAATGATAAATTTGTTTTATTTAATTCTAATGTGATAAATAGTTTCCTTTTAAAATTAGTATTCATTTCATCATTTTATAAAAGCACCAAGAAATTTGAGGAAAATTAAATTATAATCATTGTGTGTACACCATAGTTAATGATATTAACTGGTACTTCATTGGTTATCATGAAGAAGGTTCCAGTTGATCCAATCAACAGAACAGCCTGCTCATGAAATTAACGTGCAAGTGGCTGAGCACTCCACAGACACATGTACCCTTAATGTAGTTCTCACGGAGATTCAGTGTGACACAGAGTGTGACAAGGCTGGCCCTTTGAAATACAGATACAACTCATCTTTACCAGCTGAGTGGACCGAAATTTGGTGGGAGGGGGCCAGTCGATTAGATCGACCCCAGTATACAACTGGTACTTAATTTATCAACCCTGAAAGGATAAAAGGCAAATTCGACCTCAGCAGAATTTGAACTCAGAATGTAAAGACAGACGAAATACCACTAAGCATTTCACCCGGCATGCTAACATTTCTGCCAGCTCGCCACCTTAAGTGGACTGAAGCATTGCGAAATAAAGTATCTTGCTCAAGGACACAATGCATCGCTGGGAATTGAACCAACGATACCCTAACCACAAAGCCAAGCGGGTAAAATGAGGAATTCTGGTAAAAGACATCATATGGTGTTTTATCTCTTATTACAGCATGTCTGAATATGTTTCATAAGCACAAGGTCTTTGTATCTGTGTGAGTGGGTGTATGTGTGTGAGAGAAAGAGAGAATCATTGGAATGTACCCCAGAACACACCTTTCACTTATGCTTTTAACCATACATAGATGAAACAAAATATGGAATGTAAAGGAGATAAAAATTCTATTTTATAAGGAATTTAGTGCATGACTCAACACTTTCATATGTCAAACTATATCAACCCCTTTTCTGACCAGATTTCCTAAAAAATACTGCCAACATTTTTTTTATCTAAAATACTGTCATATCATGGATTGGGTGGGAGTTGGTAAAAATAACTTCTTTACATTGTTCGGCAAGTGTCTGGGACATGACAAAGAGTCCTAACATAAAATTATGAGAAAAGTTTTAATATGGATATCAACATCTTAAAATAGAGAGTTTTGTATCATAAAACCAGAGGCAGTCTGAAGAAGATTGTTATAAAAAGAGTTAAATATATTTATTGGTCCTCTAAGACTACTTATTTTATACAAACACTTTAGTATAGAACGCTTTCATATATTTAAAACAATCAGCATCATCGTGATTGTAATGACTGTTTTGGGGTTGTTTTTTTTTCTATCTAAAAGATTGTATATAAGTGTAGGCATTACTCTATAAAGTGATACTGAACCAGTGCATGTGTTTATTGTTATCGGCATAATGACCCTCAAAGTACTATAAAATTTGTTTCAACACACAAATTCACATCAAGAATCTTGCAAACCAAATACAAAAGGAAAACATGACTGCATGGTTAAAAATTTTGCTTCCCAACTGCATAGTTGTGGGTTCAATCCCACTATGACACATTGGCAAGTCTTCTACTGTAGCCGCAAGCTGAACAAAACCTTGTGAGCAGATTTGGTAGAAGGGAAACGGAAGAAAACAACCCGTCACGTGTGTGTGTATGTGTGTGTGCATGCTTGTCTCCTTGTCTTGACATCTGTGAATGTCATTTCCAATTTTCTGCGAAAATGTCTGGCCCAGGGGACATATTACTTTGTTTGTGAACAGGTGAGAGTTGTTGACAAGAAGGGTGTCTGGCCATAGAACACCTGCCTCAATAAACTCTGTCCAAGCCATGCATGCATGGAAAAACAGACATTAAAATGATGATGATGATGATGATGTGGCCACTTGAACTCAATAACACCAGTGTTTACTTAACGTTGGCCACAGTAATGTAAGTGGAAAGTAAATGTATCCCAGTGTATAGAATTGCTATGCACCTCAAGTTAGAATTTCTATCAAGTGCCCGATTGAGAAAAACAACAGAATGTCTGGAAACCGAAACTAGAACTAACTTGTCAGCAATCTTTGTCACTCTCTGTCACACACAGCCCAAATATAAATCAAACCGAAAACAAAATAAGCTCATTAAAATCCAATAACTGATGTTGTTGGTAAATAACAAAACTAGGTGTAGTTGGTATTATTAACTGATAGTTTGTTATTTATCTGAACATTTCAACCCAGAAAATAGGTTTACATGAACTGGGGTAAAATCAGGCTCTTAACAACAAACGGACTAAAATTAGCATCGACTAAATTTGCTATTTCCATTCTTACCAATGACACTAAAGAACATCAAATGTAACCACCATACACACACACACACAGAAAACAGAAACACTAGGAATTACCAAATACCATTCTCAGCTTACACAGAAAACATATGAAACTAAACAAGCAAACTAGTGCATAAACACTGCAACAGCACAAACAAACAACTCTGGGGAATAACAAT
>NC_043004.1:78291192-78336192 GCF_006345805.1 Octopus sinensis | reverse complement strand
CATGTGTTGTTTGGACAGTTGAATCCTTGATCCCACAATTTTCAGACAAAGCACCAGTGGAATTTTCCTTATGTCCAGAAGGAGCACATGTGTTGTGCAAAACTTTTTTGTAATTATTGGTTGTTATGACAGTGTAGCATCTCATAATGCTGTGAGGGTAGCTTCATAGATCACAGCCTTTGGGAAGCAGGATTCTTCTGACAGGTAGTTGGTGGGTTTCAGCAGTTACCAGTTGGGGTTGAGACTTGTGAAGGTATGTTTGTTGATGCAAGTAGTATTAGAAGCAGTATTATCTAAACATCAATAACTAACCTTGACACTATGGGCATTAAATCGTTTATGATTCATTCCTATGGGAAATGCTGTTTCATTAGTAACAGGAAACTTCTAGCTATATTAGTAGTTACATCCAGATCAAATGAAAGATTGTACTAAATTACCTTTCTAACTCTCTTCGGGTTTGGGGGCAGAAGTGAAAGTCTGCCATATATGCAAACTTATCAGCAAAGCCACTCTTTTTAGTGCCTTGTTATAATCATAACATCAGTCTATGAAAGCAGTTGCTTCGAGGAGGAGGCAGAGTAAAGATGGCAAGTTTTGAAGGATACTGTCCAGAATAGTAGTTATAAAAGAAACAGAGAGACAACACCCCAGGATGATGGCCTACAGACTGAAGAATTCAAATCTAGGAAGGGTTACTGAGCAAGCATGTGGCTTTCTTCTGAAAGACGGGGAATCTACAGTAAAGAAACAATCACCAGTCAGCTGAGTTGATGACAACATCTTATGAACAATAATCATCTGATCTCTTGCACCTGACATCTCAATGCCACTGAAGTTTTACTTTATAAATAGATAAAGGTTTAACTTGTAAATACTTGTTACAGCTTGAACTCATCACATTTTAATTGTCTGCCTATTGATATTTTCAATAAATGGACACCAAACAGGACAGACTAGTTATTAATACATCTTGTTTTTAAATAGAGTCCAAATTTTGTTTACCTTTCCAAACTGTAAGACAGAATTCAACGAATGACAAGATACAAAAGATTCCAACAGAATTTAGTCTACGTAGAACAACAACTATTGGTATACTTCTATGTGGTTGTGCGGTATGAAGTTTTGCTTCCCAACCCCATGGTTCTGGGTTCAGTACCACTGCATAACACTTCAGACCAGTGTCTTCTATTATAGCCTTGGTCCAGCCAAAACCTTGTGAGTAGATTTGGTAGACAGAAACTGAAAGAAGCCCATCATGTATGTATCTATGTGTGTTGGTGCATTTATGACCCCCATAACTTAGAAATTTGGCAAAAGAAACCGAAAGAAATATCAGGCTTAAAACAAAAAAGAAGTACTAAAATTCTTCAGTGATGCCCCAGAATGGCCACAGTCTAATGACTGAAACAAGTAATAAACAAAAGATTCAAGATTCAAGATAAAGAAACTTCTGGTTTTGGAATTGTGAGTTACGAAAACTAGTTCAACAAAATATAAGGATTACTCTTCCGAAAAATGGGGCATCCTACAACTAAATAAATAAAAAGAAACCAAATCAATATTTTTAATTTTAGTGAATCACTGATATTTGATGATAATCAATAAAAAAATTGATTTTGCAATAAAATGATTAAAGAATCTTGCAATAAAAGGAACCATCCATCAAAACAACATATCTTGTTTTAATAACGCTGTTTGCTCCGACAAGAGGCTCTGCTGCAATAACAACAATCAGTGTGAAATAAGACCACCTTCACCTTTCAACAGCTTCAGACAACTTCATTGCAGTGATACTTTTAACAGTATCTGGTCTGTGTCAAAGTCAAGACACATTTAACAGAAGCTAACGTACAATTACGTAAAAGTCAATAAACTGCAATTTTCTGACAGCCTTCACGTAACTCATTTATCAATACTTCTACAAAAAAAAAAGAGACTTAATCTAAAGAATAATCTTCCCGTGGCTAGATTTAACCGTAGACAAATTTAAGACAGACATGGCACTCAAGCAACATGCAACTGTTTAGGACATTTTACAAATGATATGCATAACAATATAAACACTATTACTTCATGTTAACATTTTGTTACATAATCTTAAGAGTCTGACAAATAAATTTTTATGACTTGTTTAGTGTGATATATATATACTCTCTACCATATATTCTGCACTATAAACACTATGCTCGACTGGCCAGCGCTGCCTTGACTGGCCTCTGTGCCAGTGGCACGTAAAAAGGGCTGTTGCCTGCTCCGCCTCAACTGGCCTCCATGCCAGTGGCACGTAAAAAGCACCCACTATACTCACGGAGTGGTTGGCATTAGGAAGGGCATCCAGCTGTAGAAACACTGCCAGATAAGACTGGAGCCTGGTGCAACCTCCTGGCTTCCTAGACCCCAGTCAAACCGTCCAACCCATGCTAGCATGGAAAGCGGATGTTAACCGATGATGATGATGATGATATACATATATATATGCATACACAAACACACTATCATCATCATTATTTAATGTCTGTTGTCCATGTTGGCATGGGTTTAATGGTTTGACCAGAACTGGCAAGCTGGGGAGCTGCACTAGACTCCAGTCGGATTTGGCATGGTTTTCTACAGCCCGATGCCCATCCTAATACCAACCACTTTACAGAGTGTGCTTAATGCTTATACAATGCACCACATATGTGCTTAAGTTCAGCATCCCCAGGTCGTTCTTCAGTACCAGTACCGTTGCCAGTACCGCCTGACTGGCCCTCGTGCTGGTGGCACATAAAAGCACCCGTTACACTCTTGGAGTGGTTGGCGTTAGGAAGGGCATCCAGCTGTAGAAACACTGCCAGATCAGACTGGACCCTGGTGCAGCCTCCTGGCTTCCCAGACCCCTGTCGAACCGTCCAACCCATGCTAGCATGGAATGATGATGATGATGATGTTGAAATCCACTGTCTTTGTTTCTATTAATTTAGAAAATAATGAGGAATTTGGTAAAAGAAGTTTGTCATCATTAATCAGATGTTTCAAACATAACATAGCATAAAATTTTCGTGAAAGGCTTTTATTTAAATCATCTTTTAAAACCTGAAATTTGAATCATAGAACTGAGAAGGGGAGGGGGAGTCTTGGTTCAACTGTCATTCTATTCTATTCTACCTGCAGTGGATTTGAACCCTATGAATAAGAAGTTGTCTTCTATCATATCTACTACTACATATTTCACAAGAGAGAGAGAGAATGAGAAAGAGAGAGAGAGAGAAAGAGAGAGAGAGAGAGAGAGTGTGTGTCTGTGTCTCCTCGCAGTTAAAAGCTCACAATCTACTGCTCACCACATTTACTATACTAGTGCTTACTTCACTCACTCTCAGCTTGTTCCTTAAGATCAAATTACACACACACACACACACACACACACACACACACACACACAGAATAGATCACAAATATATCTATGAATGCTACAAAACATATAAACAAAGAAAAACAACTATTTTGATTCTGAGAATTCAAAAATGAAAACCAAAACGGGGCCAGGAATATATATCTGAAAATACTTGAGAGAAGACAAAATTGGCGGGGGACATGTTTAAAGATGGAAGGGGGGTGTTTATTTAAAAAAAAAATTAAAAAATAAAAATAAACAAAAAAATATTAGAGAGAAGACAAAAAAAATCCTGTAATAAATCAATAAATATGGGTGGGCTAAAATAGAAGTGTTGGCAATCGTATCGGCAATTGCTACAAGTCAGTAGTGAGCTAGTTAATCTAGTATGCTAACAGGGAAGGTTTTCAATATGACAACAGCTGTTCATTCAACTTTCATGCAACCAAAATAAGCTTTCTTCTTACTACAGCAGACATTTTGTAAGCAACTCAAACAAACAAGGAATATCAAATGTACACATTGCTGTTGGTGTTGTTGGTTCAAATGTTTCGTACTTGTGAAGGCATCACTGAGAAAATAAGCTTGCAGACATCATGACAATTTCAGAAATTTCCTCCAAAGACACGCAGTGGAGAGTGTCATAGTCTGGTTCAAACGGCGACACCTTACTTACTTGTGGTGACATTCACCCCGGGCAGGTTGAGTCGGCTTTTTCTACTCATGGAAGAAGTTTCGTAGGAATATGTAGATTTCACAAGCAGTCCCCAACAATCCCGCATGTGGAGACATCCTGTTTGCCACGGATTGTCTGCAGACGCAGGGACAGAACGACCGAGGAGCCACCGGTTGCCGAAACAGACACTCCGAGGATTTTCACCGGGTTGTGGCCCTAATACCACTCAGTGTCAGACCAATCCGCCTTGGGTGGCCCTACCAGGAACCGAAGTTCCCGACAGCATAGCTCTGACACTACCCGTTGCCAGCGTCCCCACCACGGTGAGGAGGGGATGAACTTTGGGGACGCTGACAACATGAATGGTTGAATAGAAACGGCAGCAAATAATTGGAAGCTTGTCTCTTCACAGGTGAAGCAGTTGTGGCCAAGAAGCACAGATACCTGATGTAATTCATATTGCTGAATACTGAGGCTGTCTCTTATTATTTTACTTGCTTCAGTCATTGGACCTAGGCCATGCTGGGGCACCACTTTCAAAGGGTTTTCGCCAAACACGTTGACCCCTGTACTTATGTTTCTGCTTTTTAAGCCTGGTACTTATTCTAGCAGTCTCTTCTGCTGAACTGCTGTTACAGGGACATAAACAAACCAACACTGGTTGTCAAGTTGGGGGAATGACTAACAGACACAGTTACACAGACATTATAGATATATCATCATCATCAACGCATTGTAATATCTATAAGGAACCCTTTTTTGTCGAAAATTAGGTTAAAAAAATATGGGAGTTTCTTATACACAGACAGTATTATAGATATAAATAAATTAATTCCTCGTACCTCAAATCTCCAAATTAGGAATTACCTTATACACGTTAAAGTACAGTATATATAACATATACATATACACACATGTATACACATTAATTTCACGAGCAGGCTGTTCCATTGATGGGATCAATGGAACCCTTGTCATAACAAATTGCGTACCAGTTAACTACAGTGTTGTTGGTATTTAAAATGGTGGCTACTACAGAGCATTGGAGCCTTATTTTACAGACAAGTTTGACAGTGGTTATAGTAACTGTTGATTCTTCAACCTAAAGTTTGAAACTATCAATTTGACCAATTAAAAGCCCTATTCATGACTATATATAGCTTTACATCCACAAAGATAAATTTATAAAAGTATCTCAAAAAACCTTTTCTTTTTTTTTTTTTTTTGAGAAAGAAATTAAAAGTACAGTATATGATAGATAAATATTTAATCTGATTGCCAGTAAGCATTCAATGTTTGAATTTAAAACATTTCAAAATGATTACTTCATGATAAAAAGCATTTCAACTGTTTCAAATTATCATCATCATCATTTAATGTCCATCATCCATGTTGAGATGGGTTGGACAGGACCCAATGCATTGGCATAGTTTCTCTGGCTGGAGGCCCTTCCTAACACCAACCACTTTATAGTATGTACTGGGTGCTTTTTTCTTACCACCAGCACTAATGAGGTTGCCATGTAGTTTGTAAGAGTAAGAACCCCTTTGACTGAGAGGGGCCACAGCAAAAGGGAGGTGGTTTTATGCAATAGAATGAGAAAGAATGGTCCAGAACAGAACAGGTTAATCCCTAACTGTTCTACAATCAATGAAGAAAATTCAAAGGGTTCATTTAGTATAATGGTTAGAACATACATCATCATCATCATCATCATTTAGCATCCGTTGTCCATGCTGGTTGGTAAACTGAGGGGCTGCACAAGGCTCCAGTCTAATTTGGCATGGTTTTCTACAGCTGGGCGCCCTTCCTAACACCAACCACTCCAAGAGTGTAATGGGTGTTTTTACATGCCACCGGCACAGGTGCCAGCTGCATGACACCAGTGTCTGCCTTGACTGTGATTCATGTTCACAAAAGGTGTACATATCAGTGCCATGGCTAGTGTTTCACTTTTTTCTATCCAAAGGATTTTTTTTTTTACCCAATATTCTACATGCAATAATTTATAGCTTTATCTACTTCAAGCCGCACCATTAAAAATGTTTTGCTTCATATCTTCCAAAGTTTCTGAAATCTTCTGACATAAACAACAACAAACACTCAGATACCAAAGAAATGGGGGCAACTGGTAGAGTCACCGAAATAATCTTGATTCTCATTAAACAAGCTATTAAATATTCATATCAGCTGTTTTCGTGTGTGTGTGCATATATCTGTATTTATGTATGTATGTGTATATATATATATATATATATATATCAGCTGTTTATATTCAAAAAGATAACGAAACTGAAGACCATTAATTTCATTTCTTATTACTCAACGACAAAGTTATCTAATGAAGCAAACTTAGATAATTACACTACTGTTTATTACTATTACCACTCGCACCCCCACCTCGTACTGTTTGTATCAGCCCATCTCTATTGTTTCTGTTGTGTGGGTGTTGAGCATTGACAGAGTCTCTTCTTTGAAGTCATTAATCCCCCATTCTGCTGCACAGTGCAACGCCAAGGGTTCCCCACTCACCACCACTGAGAGAAGGGGGAGAGAGAGAGAGAGAGAGAGAGAGAGGATGAGAGAGGGAGAGAGAGAGAGGATGAGAGAGGGAGAGAGAGAGAGCACAAGAGTGAGTAGATGAATTTCAACCAAATGCCAAATTAACTGACCTAGTATAAGCAACAGGCAATATAGCAAGCAGAATAACTGACCTATATAGAGGAGAGGGAGAGAGAATTATATTTAAAACTCTGAAGCTTATACATACATTCATACAAGCGTGGCTGTGTTGTAAGGAGTTTGCTTCCCAACCACATGGCTCTGGGTTCAGTCCCACTGCATGGCACCATGGGTAAGCAACTACTATAGCCCTGGGCCGACCAAAGCCTTGTAAGTGGATATAGTAGACAGAAACTGAAAAAGCTTATTGTGTCTGTGTGTGTGCATGCGTGTGTGTGTGTGTGTGTGTGTGTGTGTGTGTGTGTGCGTGTGTGTGTGTTTGTCCCCTACAACCGCTTGGCAGCCTGTGTTGGTGTATTTACATCCCCATAACTTAGCAGGTTGCCAAAACAGGTCGATAGAATAAGTGTCAATCATAAAAAAAGAGAGTACAGTGGTTTAGTCATTTGACAAACAATTCTTCAAAATTCTCCAAAATATATTGGATCAAAATATAATGAAAAGTTGTCCCAGCATGGCCACAGTCAAATGACTGAAATAAGATAATATATATATATATATATATATAAATATATATATATATATCATCATCATCATTTAGCGTCCGTTTTCCATGCTAGCTTGGGTTGGACGGTTCAACTGGGGTCTGTGAAGCCGGAAGGCTTCATCAGGCCCAGTCAGATCTGGCATTGTTTCTACGGCTGGATGCCCTTCCTAACGCCAATATGTCTATACATATATATATACGGCTGGATGCCCTTCCTAACACCTATATGTCTATACATATATATACGAAATTTGCTGATGAAAGTTGAGGCATTTCTCCAGAACTAGAAATCACAATTCAAGTGTATCCAAATGCCAAAATATTTATCATTGAGCTGTCTTTTGGCAGGTTAAAATTATTTGACCCGTTCACCTGCTTACAGTAATTTTTCTATTGAAATTTTCAGTGTTATTGGTGGTTTAACTAAGAGTTTTAGCTCCTCTTTCTAGCAGGTAGGCACCTTGTGTGTCCTTATGATGGATATAAATTTTAAACTTTAATCTTATAGCTAACTAATGCTATTTAAGGCTTACAACCACCTATATTATCGTTGTTGTTATCAACTACTTATAATTACTGCCGATAATAATAACAATAATAATCTTGATAATACTAAAACTCTAGAGATGTTTGTGTGTACCTGAAATATCTCAGAAACAGTATATTTTATCTTAATTTTTTTTTGCATATTTATTTTCATACTTACCTTCAGCAATGCTGTACAAATTTTTGTGATATTGGCGATTCTATTTATTAAACGATTAAACACAATTTTTGTTTGTTATTTCTTGACGGAGAAAAAAATATCGCTTCTGTGACATCAACACATATACAGAATACACACACATATAATGAAAGTCATGGCATGTCAATCAACACAAACACGTCTGCTATCTGTGACATACACACACACATAGTCTTCATGTTCTCTAAGAAAAAAAAAGAAAAAATGTCAACTTTTTGACGTACACAATATTTTAATCATTTACAAATATTTTTAACTGAATGTGATTTCAAAAATGTAAGTTGTTTGTACAGTAAGTATTTATATTTTAGCTTTCTTTAAACAGACAATATTTTAATGGTTTTTTTATATTATTGTCAAGTGAATGGCGATCTTTCACTTAACATCCAGAGTTTGTTAACTTCCATAAAAAATTTGTATCTATTTACTTTTGCTTTAAAGTGAAAAAGAGAAGAAAGTGAAAGATGTATGTGCGTGTGTATGAAATGGACGTGTGTGAAAGAGAGAGAGGAAGAGAGGGAGAGAGAAAAAGAGAGTGAGAGAAAGTGAGTGAAGGAGTGTGTTGCCGTGTGTATGTACATACATCAATACATATGCGTACATCTATTTTGTATGTACGTGTGCATGTGTGTGAGAGAGAGTGTGAGTGAATGTGTGTATTCTCATGTTTGTGTCAGTGGCACTCTCTCTCACACACACACACACACACACATCCATTTCTGTTCATACAGCTTTCATTTTAAAACATATGTAAATAAATAAAAAAATTTATGGAAATTAACGAACAAAACCAGCTGATCCAGATGACAGTTCTGAGGGTCAAAGCAAAAGATCACCCCAAGAGAATACCATTACAAAAAATTCTTTGAGTGCATTCAACATATCTCAGCTCCAAAGATTTGGCTATTTCTAGCCTGCCCTGCTACCATGTAACAGCTATTTGCGATAAAGGGCCTAAAATACCTGTTATGTGGTAGCAGGGTGTGCAAGAAATAGCAGCCAAATCTTTCCTTTTCTGGAGAAAGGAGCCGTTTACGTGTGATTTCGATGTCACATTCGTTGAAAGCATGCAAAATAACCTGGAAAAGAAAAGAAACCCACGAAACAAAACTCCATTACTGGGAAACTCAGTCTTTCCAGGTGACCCAACGGATCTCAGGTAGTCTAGTAGATATATGACTGTGTCGATGGCACATAAAATCACCCACTACACTCTCGGAGTGGTTGGCATTAGGAAGGGCATCCAGCTGTAGAAACACTGCCATACCTGACTGGCCTGGTGCAGCCTTCGGGCTTGCCAGACCCCAGTTGAACCGTCCAACCCATGCTAGCATGGAAAGCGGACGTTAAACGATGATGATGATGATGATGATGACTTCCGAATATTTACTCCTTATATATGTATATATATAAATAGGCCAACAGCCTGATCTCAAACCAGTTACAGTGGAACTTGGTCAGGACCTTTTGTCAGAGACCAGGTCACAGATCATCACCATCATCATTGTTTAATGTCCACCTTCCATACTGGCATGGGTGAGATGGTTTGACAAGAGCATGAACCAGACTTCTGTAACTGTTTTGGCAGAATTTTTACAGTTGGATGCCCTTCCTAACATCAACCACTCAGCAGAGTGGACTTAGTGCTTTTTACATGGCACAAGCACAATAGAGGTCAGTTTTGGCAAGGTTTTTACCCTTGAGGTTCGAACATCATACCATAAGTGGAAGGATATTGTGGAGGAAGCATGATTAAATGGGGGGGGGCAGTGAAAACCTGGGTATATATAAAGTCAGGGGGCTACCAGATAAGACAAAGGAACAGAGCTGTGAGGACAGGATTGGGGATTGAGACCTAGACATAGTATATGAAGGAGGAAATGTGAGGAAGAGATGAGGATTGGTTTGTTGGGGTAGGGTGTGTGAAAAGTTTTCATTACATATGGGTGGAACAAACAGGTTGGGTGGGGGAGCTAGCAGAGAGCAATGATACAGTGGCACAAAGCCAAGAGGACAGGATTGGGGAGTAGGAGGTAAGAATAGTGCATGAAGTGGAAATGTGAAGAAGAGAGATGCAGTTTGGTTTGGTTTGGTAGAGTGGGTGAGAAGTTTTCTAGAACTCAGTTTCGTTGATGTGGGCGGGTCTTCTCACGAACCTCATATTGCCACACATCTCGGTCCATTGTTATTTCCTCCATGAGGCCCAACATCCTGAGATCAGCCCTTACATCTTCATCCCATGTCTTCCTGGGTCTCCCTCTTCCACAGGTACCATCCACTTTCAGTGATTGGCTCTTCTTTATGCAGCTGTCCTCATTCATACGCATCACATGTCCAAACCAATGTAGTCTTCTCTCTTGCATGCTACATTTGATTCCTCTTATGCCCAACTTTTCTCTCAACACATTTGTACTTTGTCCTCTAATGTTGCACATCCAACAGAGCATACTACCTTCATTTCTCTCCAGTCTATGCATGTCTTCTGCATTCAGAGCCCATGTCACACTACCATGGAGTATAGCCATTCGCACACAAGCATCATATAGTCTACCTTTCATTCTGAGAGAGAGTCCTTTTGCTGCCAACAGAGGTAATAGCTCTCTGAACTTCCTCCACCCAATTCTTATTCTAAAAACAATATTTTCAGAGCATCCTCCACCATTGCTAATTTGGTTACCTAGGTAGCAGAAATTATCTACAACCTCAAGAGAGCCTCCTGGACATTTGAGAGAATCGAAGTCCCTTGTGCTCTTAGTGTTTATTGTTCCTGCACATCTGCGACATACAAAGATGAAGTTATCTGTTAAATCTACCTGTGATTTCAGTGTGACCTCTTATGTGTCCATAGTTTACACTGGGTGCAGCGAATGGAATTTCTTCCAACTCCTTTCCTACATATTGAGCAGGGCCATTTACCTGAGAGAAAGAGAGTTTTATCTTCTTTCTTACTAACAACTTCAGTCTTTGCTAGGTTAACTTTGATTCCAGGTTTCATTTCCATACCTGGAATTCCTTCTCCAATTTTGCCAAAGATTCTGCAAAATTGACACCCAGTTTTGAATTCCTCTGTTATGGCCTGGAGGACTATAAAAAGTAAGAGTGGACCGAGAACTGAACCTTGGTGAACCCCTACTTGTATACTAAATTCATCACTGTATTCGTGGTCAACTCTCACCTTACTGACAGCAACACTGGACAAGGCTTGTACAGCTCTAACAAGCCACTCCTCATCTCCTAACTTCCTTAAAGACCACCATATAACAGAGTGGTAGAACTCTGTCAAAAGCTTTCTCCAGGTCGACAAAGACTAAGTACAATGGCTTACCTTTGGCCAAGTACTTTTCCTGTAGCTGTCTCACTAGGAAGATGGCAACAATAATTCTGACACCAAATAATAAATGATCAACTAAGTTAACAGGCTAATCTGTGTCTTCCATAATGTAATTGCTGTTTATATATTAATTAACGAGAAGATGGATTTGGTATTAAACTTTATTCTGTATTATATATATATATATATATATATATATATATACATTTAGCTAAATACAGTGAACTCAAATCTTTTACAATCACAATCCCTTTCAATTAAATTTTATTCACATTTCAAAAAAAAAAATGGCACAAATCAATTTCTTGTGTATTGAAACAGAATGCAAGTAAAATACAAAAAATTTTTAAAAAACAGTGAATAGCAAATATATTGGATTGAAATGTAATGAAAAGTTGATTCGTTACAAAAGCAATTACACAATACGGCTAAGAACTACGTAAAACAACCCAGATTCTTTATTTTGTTTGTTTAATTTATATATTCTATTTTACAGTGTAAACAGAAAGAAAATTACACATCAAAGATCATAATTACTACTGTGATTTTCTTATGACCTCTGTTTATACAACTGCTGATTTCTCAATGAAAAATAATTAAACTCACCACCACCACCAACATCTTTTAAAACAAGGAAGCCTCAAACTTCTAGAAATAGCAGTCAAGTTCCCACAGCTCACATCCCATGATATACAGGTGTAGATACATAGTCAACCTTGACTATTGAAAACCTATACAGATATATATATATATACATACACACATTCACACACACATTTATGTATGCACACACATGCACATGTGCATACATACACATCATCATCATTATCTTCAGTTAACATCCGTTTTCCATGCTGGAATGGGTTGGACAGTTTCACAGGAACTAGCATGACTGGGAGCCATGTCTGTTTTGGCATGGTTTTTTACACTTCCTAATACCAACCACTTTACAAAGTGTACTGGATGCTTTTTACATGGCATCAGCATCAACAGAATGTGTAAGTATGTATGTAAGTATATATATATATATATATATATATATATATTATATATATATATATATATATATATTCTTTTATTTGTTTCAGTCATTTGACTGCAGCCATGCTGGAGCACAGCTTTTTAGTTGAACAAATCGATCCCTGGACTTATTCTTTGTAAGCCTAGTACTTATTCTATCGGTCATTACATTCCAAGTCCAAATTCCACCAAGGTCAACTTTGTCTTTCATCCTTTCGGGGTTGACTAAATAAGTACCAGTTATGCACTGGGGTTGATGTAATCAACTTAATCCCGTTGTCTGTCCTTGTTTGTCCCCTCTATGTTTAGCACCCTGTGGGCAATAAAGAAATATATATATATATATATATATATATATATAGCAGAATAGTTATTCAAGTAAAAAGCCTGGCATTATAGAGCAATGAACCATTTCTATAAATAATAAGTAGAAACTAAAACAATACTTCAAAATATAAAAATAAATTTAGAAAGTATCAAAGCTAAGAACTTACAACCATTAATACAGCAGCTTTGAAGAAATTATTGAGCATTTGCTAGAGTTTATATTCTATTTAAACTGCTGTAAACCATAACACGGAAAAGCAAAGGTAGCGAGATGTTGCCGTTGGGGTAAGAATAAAGTCTACCAAACTCTGATGAGTTTGGATTCTGCATATCCTAACACGCATTAAATGAAGGCATAATGAAAGGTACTGTGAAGTAAATAGGTGTAATAATAGAGATTAGCTTGTGATGGAGGGAGAGTGGTTTTGGCAGAGATACAGAAAAAGAAATGTGTGTGTGTGTATCAGCTGTTAAAACATGGGCTTCGCTTAACTGCTGTAAATATAGTGGTGTATTATTATTATTGGTAAGAAGTGAACATGGGAAGAATAAAAGACTAGTGATGGGGAGAGAGAGCGATGGGGGAGGAAATAAGGGACTGAGAGGCAGTTGAGAGGCATGTTTATAATATGTACTGAATGAGGTGATAAAACACAAAGCTAATCTGCAACTAAGCTAAAGGAGAGAAAATGAAATATTTAGAATAACAGGGAGGTGCACAATAACAATTTAAATGTCAATGTGCACAAGGACAGCTTCAGAAACAATGTGATGGGGCAGAATATGCTTTGAAAAGACTTTTTGGTGATAAGAGCAAAAACATGCTTGAGTTTTCTTTATAGGGTGTATGTTAGGTTGGGTTATGAAGGAATTTATTTTATGCATATGTTGGGAGAATAGGAAAATCAGCAAAATTTTTCTTAAATGTAAAGTGTTGTGGTTGTGTGGAACCACATGGTTCCAGGTTCAATCTCACAATTTGGCATCTTGGGCAGGTGTCTTCTATTGCAGCCTCAGGCACTGACTAAAGCCTTGCAAGTGGATCTGAGAGATGGAAACTGAAAGAAGCCCACTGTGTATGTGTCTTTGTTTGTCACCCAACACCACTTGACCAACTGGTGTAGGGTTTTTTTACATCCCATAACTTAGTGATTCAGCAAAAAGAGTCTGACAGAATAATACCAGGCTAAAAAAAAAGAAATAAGTACTGGGGTTGATTTGTTCGACTAGAATTCTTCAAGGCGGTGCCCCAGCATGGCCACAGTCTAATGACTGAAACAAAAAATAAAAACTGAAGCCTATCAGCCATTGGTGAAAAGAAACTGACAAACTTCTTTGGGGTCACTAGAGTTAAAGGGCTAGAGGAAACTTAACTATCTGTCCAAAAACCAACTATTTCATCAAGGAATTCTTTAAGACAAAAGAGATGGGAAGGAAATCTGCCTAAGTGAGGTTTCAAAGAATTGCTCCAGTTGAGATATTTAGTTCTAGGAATAATCTAAGAGAAGAGACCTAAGTAAGGAGATAAATCATTTTGATTGGCGTTGGAGGACAACAGACTTGGTTTTATTCGATATCAGAAGAATTTGATGCCCATAAGTAAATAAATTCGACTTTTTCAGAAAAAGAGATTGAAAGTGTTGCATGAGAAGATAAATTAGGATTATCTTCACCTTCTGCAAAATATTGGTACACAGTACCATTATAAAGTGTTAGTAGGGGCAAAACCATTTTTCTAGGAAGTATGGTTATAAGTTCCATGATTCCATATTCTCCCATATGGTTCTCCAGGAAATGGGAAATATTGAATTTGAAAAGCTTCGTTAAACAGAAACTAATTTTAATTGCTGATATTTGAGCCGAGAGGTGACAAAATTGATGCTTAAAAACACTGCAAAGTATTGAAAGAGTGAGAGAAGGATGGAATGTTGAGTCGGGTGGGGGTGGGTGGGGTGCAATTTATGAAGAGTCGGTCTTAGCAGCAGCAGTGTTGCTGGCTGCCAAATAGATTAAGATTGAGTCTCATTGGATTAATGAGAATTAAAAATTAAATCCAGTAGATGACTGAAAAATACTTAATAAGGAGCAAAATAATAATAAAAATAATCAGGTAATTTTTAGATCACTTCCAGTAACTATGGTGTGAAGACCTAAGTACAAGATGTGTGTGTGTGAGAGAGAGAGAGAGGGAGAGATATCATCATCTTCATCATTATTTAATGTCCATTTTCCATGCTGGCATGGTTTGACAGGATCCAGTGAACCATAGTCCTGCATTGTGTTCCATGAGAGCTTTGACATAGTTTCTATGCCTGAATGCCCTTCTTAATGCCAACCACTTCACATTGTGTACTGGATACATTTTTTGTGCCACCAATATTACACACACACACACACACACACACACACACACACACATGCTACATGAGGTTTGTAGTATGAGCTAATGATTAAGATTTCAAGTAACTCCATACATCATCATCATCATCCATCCATCATTTTGAATCTGGGTTTTGTCCCCATTAACGGAAGTGGCTAGATCTACCTCAATGCCATAGCAACCACTCTCACACCATCTCGCCATCTTGCCCAGTTTTGTGTGTCCTCCCTTCTCAAGCCAACCCTCCCAATCTCCTCGTCCACCTTTTCCTCAGTCTACCTCGCTTTCGCTGTCCATTTACCTCAAACTCTAGCACCCTCCTCAGAACATGCTCCTCGTCCCTCCTCAACACATGCCCATATCACCACACTCCATTTGCTCTTGCCACTGATTCCTCTAACCCCAGTATCCCCATCAAGTCCTCAGTCCTCCTCTTATTATCAAACAGCCTCACATCACACATTTCTCTCACCATTGCTCTCTCGGTCCTTCTCAAAATTGCTATCTCTCTCTCTCTCTCTCTCTCTCTCTCTCTCTCTCTCTCTAACACAGTGGAAATTAAATATTCATCACCATAATTCATAGACATGCAACATTTGTTGAGTTGTAAATGAAATCAACAAAGGCTTAAATACAAAATTTTCCCACAGAATATCAAGCTTTACAAGACGTTAGACATCAACATCATTTAATGTCCATTTGCCATGTTAGTATGGGTTGGACAGTTTGACAGAAGCTGGTAAGGCTGGAGACTGCACCAAGCTGAAATGTCAGTTTTGGCATGGCCCCCAACAGCTTGATGCCCTTCCTAACATCAACTACGTTTTGGTGTGTACTGGGTGCATTTCTCATGTCACCAGCACTAGCGAGGTTACCAAGACAGAAAAAGAGCAAACACTAAGTTTCAGCAAGGCTTGAACTCGGGGCCTTCTGCTTCTGAAACGGGTGTAATAACAAAGATACCAATGGCATTTTAAATGTGACATCTTTGTTTGGCTTAAAATGTCTCAATCCTTACAGACAGAACTAGATAACAGAATTTCCAGTGAAAAGCAATTTTTAAGACTTAAATTCATTTATGCCAAGAACATGTTAATTAGGAAATCACATGGACCCCTTTTAATACACTTATCCATGTGAATGTGTATGTATATGTGTATATATATACATATATAAACGGTCTGCAGCCGTCTACTCAACACCTGCAGCTGTCTATTCAATCTCTGACAAGATTTGACTTCCAAGTAATTTAAAATTTTTTTAATTAATTTTCTGAAGGTCTTCAATTGAATCAGCTGTAAAATGTTGGTCAATTTTCTAATTAATAAATGATAATTTATTAATTATCTCTCTATTTTCTTATCTTATTTTTTACAGACAGTTAGAGACAGACAGACTGACATATATATATATATATATATATATATATATATACATACATACAAAATTTTGAATTTGGTTCACGGATCCCCAGTACTCCCTTTGTGGACCACCAAGAGTCCACAGACCTCAGGTTGGAAACCACTGGTCTATAGAATGCTTAGGGACACGCCATACAATTGACACAAAACAGCAGGCAATTACCAAATCCTTTTTTCTGATGGAAGTCTAAAATGCAATTAAAGAAATCAGATTGTCTCTTATTTGGCACCAATCCTGGTTTTCTATAGCCAAACAATAGAATCACTCATAATCAGTAAGGTTCACTCCTATCAACTGTGTAGCAAGTGCTTGCAACTAGGTGTGTGGGGGGTGCAATGATTGTGAATGAGATGCATTGTCTGACAAGCAATGTTGTTTATTTCTTGTCTTCTGTGAAAAACATGTCTGGGCATGAAGAAACATTACCTTGCTTGGAAAGAAGTGAAAGATGGTAAGATGAAGGGCACTGGTCACGGAAAATCAGGCTCAACAAATTCTGCCTGACTCATACAAGCACAAAAAGTGGATGTTAAATGAGGATAATGACAAGGGAAATGATGGAATTGAAAACAATGTATTGTAATGTACAAACTATATAGATTCTGACGAATATTTCCACATGTCCTATATAGCAAGGAGTTATCAACTGTTCAGAGTCCATGTATCAACAGAGAGATACCTTAGTCTCTAGCTTACAAGACAATGTCACTTGAAAGATATCTGAGAAAACAAGGTACAAATTGAGTCGTTTTACTTCTCATTTCATGTTATCAAACTTAATTTTTTAGACCCCACTGCCCTACTATACAAGAGAGAAATATTGTGAATGGTGAAAAATGATTTCAACAATAAAGTCCACCGTCCTCTCCGTCTTTCTCTCTCTCTCTTACCATAATCCATCTCCAGGATTATCCGTCATCTGCTCTCTCTCTTTCTCTTTCTCAAACATGCATCTACCATTACTGTTTCTCTTCTATTACCCTCTGTCACTACCGTCTCTCTTCCATTTGCCCTTCCAGCACAGTCTCCTCCGTTTCTTACTCCTCCCCCCACCACGTCACTCCAATCCATATTGGCTTCTTTCATCTTGGTGCATTTCCTGTCATCTCCCTTTCTTCTAGACCCTACTTTTGGTCACACTCTTCAATAAATGAAGAACCTGTGGAATAATGAGGACTCTTAAGCCTTATAGGGTAACAGGCAACATCAATAGTGCTGGTGCTAAGATTAAATGTATCCCATTCTATCTATAAAGTGATCAGGTTTAAGAAGGATACCCAGCTATCGAAACCAAGCCCAAAATTGAAGGTATGAGTAGGATTTGGCCATCTAGCCTATCAATGAGAGCATTAACTCCAAACAGAATTTGGAACATAATAAACCATCCTACCTGTGCTAGTATGGAAATCAGTACAGTGGCAGCTTCCTAAAAATTATGGATTTTGTATCCAGAGAGACACAAGGCATGGTTGTGTGGTCAGGAAGTATATTTCCTGAGTTTCATTTTCCATACAGAATGTGCGACTCTTTGTTTACTCATCTTCGGTACTCTACATATTTTCTTTTAATACATTTTAATTACTGTGCTATTTAGTGCGGTACTGTACTCTGTTTCCATTTATTAATTTATTAATTTTTAGGCCTGAAAATGCTTATTTTACAACAGAAATAATTAAGATCTGAAAAAATATAAATTCCTATCGGCCACAGAAACCCGCGATATAAATTTACATATATTAGCAAGAAGAATCCATGCTGTACTGAGGGTGTGATAGGTGAACCGCGATATGGTCAGTGATTACTGTAGTGGGTAAATTAAAGTAATGAAGGAGCCTTTAGTATAATTATGAAAATCTGACATCTCTTAACCCTTTGAACATGGAAAGTTGATACATTCACTCAAAATATTATTATCATTAACTGCTGAAAGCAATTTCACTCTGCAGCCTTGAAAAAAACCTCTCCTTATGTCGTATGAAGAGGAGTCGTCTGCAGTGACACTTCTTACACAAAATTTTTCAGATTTTCTTAAAAGTCTTTTTTTACATATTTCATCAAATATCTGTTTACAGAGCAAGAATCAAATTCTTTTAGTGGTGGAGACGAAAGCTGAACCAAAAGGAGATACAAGAAAAAAGTATTTTACATTTTTACAGGAACAACCATCACACACACACACACACACACACACACACAAGTAGGTGATCAACCAGACTATAGGATGTTGTCATACATCACTCGTTACAATACACTTTACACTGTCTCACCTTTTTAATAATGCCACCCCCACTGGCAAGACAAGCAGGCCAACATCCCCATCTGACCAGAAAGCTACTTTGTCACAGGGTGCACCCACTTACAACTGAGTGGACTGGAGCAATGTGAAAGGAAGCATCTTGCTCAAGAACACAACATGTCACTCACTCCAAGACTTGAACCCATCATCTAGCAATCCTGAGTGCAACACTAACCACTAGGCCACGTGCCTTCACACACACAGTTTAAATACCAGCAAGCATTACAGAAACTAAATCTGTGTAACTGATTTCGAAAAATAAAACAAAAAACAGATCTTTTTGTCTCCTTTCAATAATCCAGTTGGAGAGATGAAAAGTTCAATGAAAGGAATGTCATGTGATGACTAATCAATGATAATCTTAAGAAACATTAATTTACAAAAGAACCTTAACCTCTCTCTCTCTCTCTTACTCTCTAGACAGACAGATGGACATAGACAGACAGTCAGACCGACATAGATAGATAGACAGGCAGACAGACAGACAGAAATAGACAGACAGACAGACATAAACAGATAGACATAGACAGATAGAGAGACAGACAGACATAGATAGACAGACAGACATAAATAGACAGACAGACATAGATAGATTGACAGACATAGATAGACTGACAGACAGACATAGATTGACAGACATAGATAGACAGACAGACAGACATAGATTGACAGACATAGATAGACAGACAGACAGACATAGATTGACAGACATAGATAGACAGACAGACATAGATAGATAGATAGATAGATAGATAGATAGATAGATAGATAGATAGACATAGATAGATAGACAGACAGACATAGATAGATAGACAGACAGACATAGATAGATAGACAGACATAGATAGATAGATAGAGAGAGACAGAGATATCTAGATAGATATAGATAGAGAGATGGACAGACGGACAGACAGACAGATGTATATATATCTTAAAGAAGCTAAGGAATTTTCTTTTTTGCCAAGCAATTATCAAACAAACTCATAAGAAACACATGCTTATTTTGCAACGTAGTGAGCTGGTTTTATCAGATATAGATAGATAATCTGTAATCCTGCTTAACACCATCATCTGGCCCTTGGATACCTCTATCAAGGTCCATTTTTTAGCAAGCATTTGAGTCAAGTCTCCAGTCTAAGAAAAAACTTCCATCCACCAGGCCTGAACACTATGAGATGCTTCTTTTCCTTCTCTGACTAAACACTAATGTAAAGTTTTTTCTAATTAAAAAAAACTCGTTAAGGAACTTATAAGAGCTGACCTGATATTATTTTGTAAAATCTGTAAATCATAACATTTTGAAAGAATCAGTAACAGACTTAAACATAAACCTGACAGATGTGTAAGTGTGGCCGTGTGGATAAGGAGGTTGCTTTCCAGCCATGTGGTTTCAGGTTCAATCTCACTGTGCAGCATCTTCGGCAAGTGTCTATTGCCCTAGGCCGGTCAAAGCCTTGTGAGTGGATTTGGTTGACAGAAACTGAAAGAAGCCCATTATATGTGTATGTATGTCTTTGTGTTTGTCCCCCATTACTACTTGACAACTGGTGTTGGTTTGTTAACGTCCCCGTAACTTCACAGTCTAGCAAAAGAGATTGATAGAATACCAGGCTTACAAAAATAAGAACTGGGGTCAATTTGTTTGGTCATGATTGGGCACTGCTTTGAAGAATTTAGTCACTGTCCTAAGACTGAAACTTGTACAAGATAGAAAATAAATTACAACCAAAAACTAATGATGTCTAATTAAAAATATTAATGAGTCAATGTAAGGAAAAGGGAGTAGACAACAAAATTCAAACTCAATTACCTTCATCTTCTTCAAAGTCATCTAAAACTTTATCCAGATCAACGATATCCATCTTAGATGCTGGTATGATCTGAAATAACAAAAAGGCAAAACGATTTTACTTCAAAGCATTCAATGGTATTTTGACAAGCAGAAAAATGTCAGCATTTCTGTTTACAATGATTAGCCTCGGCTGGACTTTTTTAAGCTGACTAAAACTAGGCCTCTGTTATTATCACAGTCAAAACAATAGAGCTATAAAACTGGTTAAAAGTTTATCAATCAATAATTAATACATCTCATTAAATCAGACTTTCAAATCAAAGACTCTAGCTGACCTCAAGTTGACAGCTGGAAATTACATTTAAAATGATCTCTTCCTTTCAACCAGAATAAATAAGAAATAATGTTGTGCTTTTCTCTAAATTTAAAAAGAAACTTAATATTTATAATAATAATTCTTTCCAATAGGTGTAGGGGTGTATTTGTGTTCAACATAAAGGCACAGATGTGGCTGTGCGATAATAAGTTTGCTTCCCAACTGCATGGTTTTAGGTTCAGTCCCACTGCATGGCACTGTGAGTATCTTCTACTATATAGCTTCAGGCTGACCAAAACCCTGGGAGTGGATTTGGCAGACGGAAGCTGAAAGAAGTCTATTGTTATACGATGTGTGTGTGTTTGTCCTCCAACTATATGACAACTGGTATTGGTGTGTTCGGGTCCCTGTAACCTAGCAGTTCAGCAAAAGAGTTTGGTATAATAAATACTTGGCTTAAAAATAAGTAGTGGGGCCGATTCATTCAACTAAAAATTCTTCAAGGCAGTGCCCTAGCATGGCCACAGCCTAATGTCTGAAACAAGTAAAAGATAAAAAACAACATTGGAACAAGACCTGAAATCTGAGAGAGAAGAATAAGTCAATTACATCGACCCTAGTACTTGATCGGTACTTTATTTTATTAGCCCTGAAAGGATAAAAGGCAGAATTGGCCACGGTGAGATTTGAACTCCAAAAGTAAAGAACTGGAAGAAAAACTACCATGCAGTTTGCCCAACTCCAACACACGGGCAATTTTGCCAAGAAAATAGTAATAAAAGTTTAAATATTTGCAATTAAAATTGTTTTGCTTACTTTAATAAAAGTATTTTAAATCATGCATATATATATATATATATATATAGGCAGAGGTGTGGCTTTGTGGTAAGAAGCTTGCTTCCCAACCACATGGTTCTGGGTTCAGTCCCACTCTGTGACACCTTAGGCAAGTGTCTTCTACTACTACAGCTTCAGGCTGAGCAAAGCCTTGAGTGGATTTGGTTGGCAGAAACTGAAAGAAGCCCATCATATGTATATATGTGTGTGTGTCTGTGTGTTCTGTGTTTGTCCTCCCCACCATCACTTGACAACTGTTGTTGGTGTGTTTACATTCTCGTAACTTAGCGGTTCAGCAATAGAGCCATCAAATGTAAATAATGTCCATTTGTGCTAGTTTTGTAAAAGATAAAATTAGTAAATGTTAGTAAATTCTCGCTACGTCAGCAATGAAAATGTTTCAATGTTTCACTGATTGTAATGTCAGCAATTTGTGTGGGGGGGGGCAGTAACCACGAGTAATAATTAACACAGGAACTCTTAGTTCAACTGGAGACAATCTCTGCTGGTGCCAGTGACATTGATAATATGGCACCCAGTAAATACTGTAAACTGGTTGGTGACAGGAAGGGTATCCAGTGACAAACCACCACCACCACCCACCCACCCCATGTCTTGCACCCTTCACCCACCATAAAACACAACATCTACAACAATGGCAGAGGTGGCTGTGCTTTCTCTGTTGCTGTGTAGATCAGATGACAGAGGACTGTATAGAGATGCGAGGTGCTGTAAAACCTGTCCATCCCATGACAGCATGGGGAAAAATCACACACAAAACAATGCTGGTGAGGATGATGCTGATGATGGCACAAGTGTTAGTGTGATATGCAATATATATATATATATATATATATATATATATATATGTTTGATAAAGTAGGAACATCAGAATCTGTATTTTGTCTGTGTAGAGAGAACAATGGAATAAATGTAATAGAATATTAGAATAACTCATTTAAAGGATGTAAAATAATTCCCAAATTCTGTGGACAGCCCACAATATGAGTAAAAGGAAGGAAGGAAGGAAGGAAGAAAAGGAAGGGAGGGAGAGAGAAAGAGAGGGAAGGAAGGAAGGAAGGATGCATGCATGCATGCATATGCAGTTGTTCGAAAATGTCATCACGGTATTATCTACTGATGAGACATGACGTTGCAGCTAGAACACTCTATAATGAAATCCATCAGAAGCATAATCGCAAGGACAAAGAAATAAGAACCCATAATGTGGTAGAAGCCATAACCACTCATAATAAAAAGGAATACTGGTGGAATGTCCCAGCGAAGACCTCAATAAAATGTAAGCACAACAGACCTAATAGAATGATTTGGGATAGAGAAGAGAAACTGTGCACAGTTGTGGACATTAGCTGCCCAGCGGATGTTAACATAAACCAGAAGATCAGTGAAAAAGAGAACACCTATGCTGAACTTTTGAGATATCTGCAGTTACTCTATCCAGTTCAAGTTTATACCTGTAATTATTGGGGCCCTGAGATATGTAACACACTACCTAAATACCAATCTTGATAAATTATGCTTCTCAACACCAGAAAGGAGAAAGCTAATTCGAAATCTACAGATCCAATCCATCAGTGGAACTGTTAAAATCTGTAAAACTTCCCAGAAGTTTATCGTTTAAATATACATGAGCATGTCTAGATATGCAACTCTATGCAAACAAAAATACCCTGTTGTTGATGTTGAAATTCCAATGAAGGAATCTTGGATCTAGGTTAGAAATTGGTTCTTTCTCTATTGGCAAGAAATCTTGAAATAAACTGAATGACATACATACATACATACATACAGACAGACAGATTTATCACTGGAGAGAACATAGCTTCCTAACTGACCTTTATAATATAATCACAGAAACTAGAGCCTCTGCCATCTGACATAATTTCTGGCCATTGTTAATTAGTCATTTCATAGAGACTATAATTATTAATAAAAACAAATTCTTACATTAATGAAAGGAAAATTAAAGGGCAAATCCTTTGCATACTGTTCACTAGGAAAAACAATTACATTTTAGGCAAACCCGTAAACATAGTTTTAATCTCAATTAGTGATAAATTAAAGATTTTCCTAAGTTTCAAAATCCTCTGAATTTATTCAAAAGACTATTTTAGCTACTTATTTATTTATTTTTGTTTTGTAGAGATAATCTTAATAAGTAATTCAAAACCAAGAAATATCTCATAAGCAATCACAGTAAACTGTGAAATTTTGATACTCAAAAATTGTGACAAGGACATTAAAAACAAACAGAATATGATAAGAGTACAAGAGTTGAAAATGAAGTTAATTTTCAACAAAAACAAACGGGCAAAGTACTTAAGTTGTTAAGTACAGAAATGGAAGATAATAATAATAATAATAATAACTGAAGAGACATCTGAATGAATTAGAAGGACTAATTAATAAACAAGAGTTTTCTTCCTCGACTGAAAATAGAACAAGCGGTGACCCTGCTTGTACTTATTCTCAGGTTTATTTTAGGGAATGAAACTGAAGTATATTTTAAACTACATCAGTCATCATCATCTTTTATTTGATTTCTTTAAAAACAAACAAACAAACAAAAATCATGCCACTGGCAAGAAAAACTGCAGATAAATCATCATCATCATCATCAACACCCACTTTTTCATGCTTGCATGTCAGATGAAATTTGTTTTCTGTGGCTGGATGCCCTTCCTGCCACCAACCCTTACCAGTCTCCAAGCAAGATAATATTTACTCATGGCTAGACATGTTCCATGGAAGACTGGCTTACAACCATCACATGATGTCAAGATAAGGGTGCACATAAGCACACACACAGGCACACACATACGACAGGCTTTCCTCCAGTTTCTGTCCACCAAATGTTGACGATGGTGCAGAAGTAGTTGGTGGGAATGCTCAAAGAGTTGTAGGTGGGTAGGCGATCCACAACTTGGAGCTATACAGGAGGATGGTCAGTACAAGGGTTCTGTACAACCTGTTTTTGAACCTTACCTTGAGAATATGCTATTTCAGACTCTTTTACACAACCTGCAAAATGCACTGTTTACCTTTGCCAGCCCATTGCCAACCTCTATGTCAATGTTACGCTTTAGCAAGATGGTCAACCCCATCACCTAAACTTGCAGACTGTCTTCACCTCTGTCCCACCAACAGTGATACAGGGTGGATGATAACCTTGCAGGGGTGCGGACTAACAGAAAACATCTGTCTTCAAGCTGACTTCTCTTCTAAAGAATTCCACAGCAAGATGTTAAATGCTGAAGAATTGGTTCTGTGTTGGCAACAAATGCTACCTCTTGAATGAGCCGATAGGAACACCACATATTTGTTCAACACTGAGCAGAAATGTTCTGACAACATCATGGAAAGACTAAGAGGTTTCTCAAAATTCCTCAGCTATATCATTCAACTACATACACAAACGAGTCCAGATACAAAAATGAACCCTTGGAACCCAAGATAATATGGTGCGAGTTAAGGCTGCATTAACATGCCAATACTCTTCACTATTTCTCTTCACCATTTGCTTATGATGCCCATAAGGATCATAAAAGACTCTGGTGAGGAGCAAAATCTTTACATTTGTTACTGCACAAATGGCAGCCTGTTTAACTTCAAGTTACAAAGACACTATGCACACACATGCATGCATACGCATGTAAGTATGTATGTCACCATCATCATTTTACATCTAGAAAGAAACATTAAAAGTATAAAAGACCAAATTATCAAGACATCCAGAGCTGCCTCATCGAGGAAACTAAGAAAAAAAAAGGGGGGGGGGATTAAACAGCAAAAGAAAAAAGATGGTGGGGGGTGTAACAGGTTGTACACTTCAGACCAAATGGTGTGTTCAGCCATGCCTCATGGACAAAATGGCAAAGATGTTGCCACAGAGAATGGCCAGTGACACTTGCTGCAACAGCCACCACCCCCACCTCGCAGGACTCATTTCTTGGATGGACTGCAGTTATCCCAATTTTGCAGAGGGAATTAGCACCACAGGAGCCAAGAACACCTGAAGTCCCCCTCAATGGTAACCAACACAAACAGAGGTGTGTGTGTGTGTGTGTGTGTGTGTGTGTGTGTGGTGTGTGTGTGTGTGTGTGCGTGCGTGCATGTGTGTGTGCAGTGAAAAATGCGGCACATGGGGATAATAAAGACGGAATAACCCAGAAAACACACACACACAATGAATGCAAACATTGCATGTACAATTCATACGATATAATACAACATAATATATTATATATATTTATAATATTAATAATAATATATATTATGTAATATTTTTGCTTCTTCTGTACATCAGAATAGAGTCTTTGTTCTCCTTTGAAACAAGTATACTGTGTTGGCAAATTATTTATCATCTGTTTAGACTTCATTTTCTAGAATGGAATTCTAAGTAGATAATAGTAAAAGATTTCTTTGGATCTGTTGCACCATTCTACTGGTTATTTCACCATTAACATAATTCTGTCACCACTTTTACATACCAGGCATTCTTGTCTCTCATTTTCAAAGGCTGTCACACTTACTTGCTGTTACACACACATATAATTTATACATGTTGACACACACACACACACACACTAGTACACACAGACACACATTTACACACATGCATGCATAGACACAGGTGCATGCATTCACACACACACACACACACACACACACAAATTAATGACAAAAAAGTGTGACAATCATTCAAAAGACACACAAGAATGCCTGATATGTAAAAAGCAGTGACAGAACCCCATAAATGGTGAAACAGCCAGTAGAATGGGGCAACAGATCAAAAACAATGGTTCTAATATTATCTTCCATTTTCTGGGATGAACTTTTAAGTGGATTATAAAGCTATAGCTTTAATCTCATCGGAGGCAGATCTATGGAATATTTTTTCGATATTTTAACCCTTTTGATACGAACCCACCCGAAACAGACCCTCATTCTATGATACAAACTTCTTGTTTTAAAGGATCTTAATTAAAACTTTCCATTGAAATTTCATGTTAATTCACATTCCAATCAGTTTAATAACTTTACTAAACTGTTCGTTATTTTCAAAATTTATTGAAATAAAGCCAGTTGTTTCAACAGAAATATGGTAACACAATGGTTAGAGTAATCTAAATTAAAACCTTCCACCAAAATCTCATATCAGTTTATGGTCCAAACACTAGCTTAATAATGACAAATAGATTGTACCAAATTCTTCATTTTTTTAAAAATTTATTGAAATAAAGGCAGTGCATTCAACAGAAATATGGTAACAAAATGGTAGCTATTTCTCTATGGCTGAGCTTGGACACATCTGAAATATTTGTTCTAATTTGTCCTCATGTCAGCAATATGGATTTCTGCTGTCAAATTATTTATATTTCTGTTCTATAATTATCTGCTACATGTCTATAGTTGTCTACATGTCTCACCATTTCTGTCTGTTGATACAACTAATTAATACTTTAATAATTACACACCTCTAGCAAACAGCCAACTCTCCAATTACCTTCAGCAGATAAAAAGACGCAAAAGAAAAATAGAGACATATTTCTTGATGAAAACAAAATATCTATTCTATTTCTGTACACCTAAAATGTAACGGCTTAACCGTTTTCAGAAATAATCCTTCAGCTAAAGGAATTCGGAATTTATGACGTCACCAATGTACCACATAGGGAGGCTGGCATCATTGTAGTTTTATTTGCAGATCTTGAGATTAAAATTTTTTTTAAATATTAAAAGTAGCAATCTTTCAAATAGCTTTTCCACAATTAAAGGAAACGACATTGGTGATAAAATAAAAGGATTAGCCAGCAGACACAGGAGATGGGAATGGATTTCTAAATTTAGCATCCGACAAGGAATCTCTGCAAGCTCCAGGAAAAATATTACAACTAAACTAAATACAACTCATTTAAATCTTATGTTGTTTGGAAATTTAATTAGTTTTCTTTTGAAAATACACATCAATTGTGTGTTCTGAATCAGCATATTTATTTTAAAGGACAAATCTTCAATTTTTCATACACTACAAAAAAAAAAAGAAAGAAAATTTAATTAAAAGCTGACAAATGGCTTTGCTTCAACAGATCAGTTTTCTTATAGAAAACTTATAAAATTAGAGATCAATTTCTTAAAGAAAACCTAGAAGACTGCAACCATTGCAGTGTAAAGAAAGGAATAAATTGTCGACATTATTCTAAGAAGCATTGTCGCAAAACAAGAATCAACAAAATATATTTTCTCTCAATAAAAACAGAATTATTTGTACAAAATATTAACATTAGAAATGTTTTTATTTGATGAAAAAATACAAATAGTAACTCAATAACCTTCTATTTGTATATAGGCAACGGGCATGGCTGTGCGGTAAGAAGTATGCTTCCCAACTGCATGGTTCTAGGTTCAGTCTCACTGTGTGGCACCTTGGGCAAATGTCTTCTACCACAGCCTCAGGCCCACACCAAAGCCTTGTGAATGGAATTGGTAGATGGAATCTGAAAGAAGCTTGTGTGTGTCCCACAACCACTTGACAACCAGTGTTGGCATGTTTACGTCCCCACAACTTAACAGCTCAGCAAAAGGCTTAAAATTTAATAGGTACTGGGGTTAGTTTGTTTGACAAAAATTCCTCAAGGTGGTGCCCCAGCATGGCCACAGTCTAATGCCTGAAACCAGATGAAAGGTATTGATATGATAATGCTATCCTACGTTTTCATGCAAATATCCTCAAAAAATATACCTCACATCTTTTAATTATCATTATTTTAAAGTTCACTTTTCCATGTTTGCAGGTGTCAGACACAATTTGTTGAGGCAGATTCTCTATGGCAAGATGCTCTTCCTGTTGCTAACCTTCCCTTGTTTTCAAGCAGAAGTAATATTTTTCTATGACCAGACATGCATTTCATGGAAGACTAGAAACAAAGAACATCACTTGTATGATGGTGACACTCCTTTATGACATCAAATGATATCTACACACACACACACACATTCATACGACAAGCTTCTTTCAATTTTCATCTACTAAATCCACTCACAAAGCTTTGGTTGGCCTGGAGCTATAATAGAAGACAGTTAAATAAGGCACCACATAGTGGGACAGAACCTGTAACCTCATGGTTGGGAAACAAGCTTCCTAACCATACAGCCACATTTGTGCTTTATACTAACAAAAAAATTCTTCCTGTGGTATTTACTGCAGAAGTTGCCTTAATACTATGTACTTGTCCCATCTTAAACGATAAGCAAAGGATGATTTAGGCAAAAATACATTGAAAAAAAAATACATTTTATGAATGAATTTAGCTGCCAAGATTTTTAATGTAAAAAGTTTTAGATATTACAAGCACCAATTCAAGACAGTCAAGAAGAACGAGACCACTGAGAGAAAGACATATCTGTTGCTTGCCAGGTGACCACATTACCATTTACATTACAGAACACTTGCCGCTGCCGTTGCCATTCCTACTTTCTCAAATTAGGTAACAGGATATGTAACACTCTCTATATATAAATATTATATACAATACTAATGACTAAAATAGCAAACTGCCAACTTTGATTCAAGTTTTACTGAGAAATAACACAATAAATCCTATTATTATTGAATTAACTGCTAAGATTTTCTATATAAAATGGAATTAGACACACAGTGTTTTACCATTTTTTCAAAATGTAAATGTCTATAAAAACCCTCTAAGTCCTCTCTCTCTCTCTCTCTCTCTCTCTCTCTCTCTCTCTCTCTCTCTCTCTCTCTCTATTTTATTTATTTATTTTTAAAATGCTTAACTCAGTTTCATAACATTCTACAGAAGAGCAATAAAAAAAAATGTCTTGTAAAAGACACCAGTCTATTATTGCTAATATTCTTTGATGCAGACATGGCTGCATGGTAATGAAGTTTGCTTTGCAACCATGCGGTTTGGGTTCAATCCCACTCTACAGCACCTTATGCAAGTGTTTTCTGTTATAACATTGTGTTGACTAATGTCTTTGGAGTGAAATTTGTTAGATAAAAACTGAGAGGAAGCCCATTGTGTAAAGTCACCAGTGACTTCAATATATGCATCACCTCTTAGTTTTCACAATACCCCAACACACACACAACACACACACACCACACACAGATACTGAACCATTAGCACAAGAAGCAAATAATTTGCTATTCTGAAATGTCTTCTTCAATTAGTGTCTGCCAACCTCTATCACTAAATGTCACACTTATTTGCTAAATAATTGTGACCTCCTTCCTGCTTCCAAATCAATCATTGAAATTCCTGCTCAATCAGGGTAAAACATTTCATAGGAAGGTATTAATCTGGAAGGAGATGTGCTTCTTATTTTGACCCAATTGAGACGCATCCTTCCATATTCCTCATGCCATCAAAAATACTGGCCCCCCCTCCCCTCTACACACATAAACACATGATTTTGCAGCTGAAATTTCACAGGTGAAAAATACAGCTAGCAACACCTGGATGAAGTCACTTCCTCATCATGATGAGGCACTTAATCACCATCACCACAAAGAAGGATTCTGTACATAACACAGCCTCAACACTCAACCACTTTCCAAATTACAGCCAGGCCACTAGGTATTTTGCCAAGAAAGTTTCTGCTTCCTTCACAGACTCATCCTGGCTGCCACTCCTCTAACAAGATGCTTCTGCTGATAAAACGATTTACTGCTCATTGCACACTACATGCATATAACACTCTCAAGGGCATCCAAACTTTATTCATTAAATAGAAAAGCAATACACAGAACACCCAAACTTAAACTAGAACTAATAATCCTTTCTAATATAGGCACAAGGCCTGAAACTTGGGGGGAAGGGGGCCAGTCGATTGGGTCAACTCCAGTATGCAACTGGTACTTAATTTATCAATCCCAAAAGGATAAAAGGCAAAGTCAACTTCGGTGGAATTTGAACTCAGAACACAGCAGCAGACAAAATACCACTAAGCATTTCACCTGGTGTGCTAACGATTCTGCCAGGTCGCCACCTTAAAACTGGAACTAATAATGAGAAAACCAAGGTGGGTGAGCTGGCAGAATCATTAACACACTGGGCAAAATGCTAAGTGACATTTTGCTTGTCTTTACATTCCGAGTTCAAATTCTGCTAAGGCTGACCTTGCCTTTCATCCTTTCAGGGTCAATGAAACAAGTACCAGTTGAATACTGGGGTTGGTGTAATCGACTAAACCCCTCCCTTGAATGTACTGGCCTTGTGCCAAAATTTTAAAAACTGATCATATTGCAAAACTGAACATTTAAAACATTTAAAACGAACAACAACAAACTTCAGAATAAACATTAATGAAATGTACACAGTTCTATATTTGAGAGATGAGGGATTATGTACATTATTTACATTTGACAGATATTTGTCCTCATCTTGCCCATGGGCATATGGCATAGTGGTTAAATGCGGGGGCTACTAACTCCAAGATTCCAAGTTTGATTCCAGGCAGTGACATGAATAATAATAATAATAATAATAATAATAATAATATCGGAAAAAATACCTTAGGAATGAGAACCCAGGTTCAAAATTGCCCCAAGACATCTGATGAAGGCTGGAAAGTACATCAGCCAAGAGGTTGTGTTAACAACAAACAAGGCAAGGACAAATATCCATCAAATGTAAATAATGTGAAATGTATATGTTCACATACAGCCATGATAGTTGCAAACCTCATGACAAACTGCCATATTGAACAGGCATGTATCACACTTCTTTGCCAACTGACAATATAGCTTCAATAAAAAAAAATATCGAAATATATTTTATCATACAACACACAACTAAAATAGGAAAATTCTAATTGATAACAGCTGAGATGGATTACAATGAAAATAAATAGAAGATTAGTCATGAAAGAAACTGCAATAATAGCAGCTTGTGTCACTTAACACGCAGATAGCACATACAAATAGATATACAAACAGCCTATCCAATTAAAAGTAGATACCATAGTCAAACCATTTCCTGACTGGCAAAATAAAACTTGATATCAACAACTAAGAAGTTGTTTAGTTCTGGGTCAGTTTTGACTGAACAAACTTTAATTAAAGGTATTCCAGCCATGACCACCCTATGCCCTCAAAGGTATTGCATGCTGAGGACTACATTATGCAACGTGTCCTTTGCCTTCAAGACTGTAAGGTATAATTTAAATGTTATTTACTCTTTACATTTTTACTTGTTTCAGTCATTTGACTGTGGTCATGCTGGAGCACCGCTTATAGTCAAGCAAATCGCCCCCAGGGCTTATTCTTTGTAAGCCTAGTACTTATTCTATCAGTCTCTTTTGCCGAACCGTTAAATTACGGGGACGTAAACACACCAACATCGGTTGTCAAGCGATGTTGGGGGACAAACACAGACACACAAACATACACACACACACACACACACATATATATATAAACATATATACAACGGGCTTCTTTCAGTTTCCATCCACCAAATCCACTCACAAGGCTTTGGTCAGCCCGAGGCTATAGTAGAAGACACTTGCCCAAGGTACCACGCAGTGGGACTGAACCCGGAACCATGTGGTTGGTAAGCAAGCTACTTACCACACAGCCACTCCTACACCTGGCTACTATTTGGCTACTATTTCACAAGCATCCACATAAGATGTTCTTCATAGGCTCAACGTTTAGGAAATTTAAACCTACAGTAACCAACGAGGAACAAGTAGACCAGCATTGCCAACACTCTGACCAACACTATTTTAAAAACTTTAAAAAGCAAGAGCCACCATCAACGAAATTATTTCATCCTGAAAATAAGCCTGAGGCGGTCTTAAAATTGTTGATGAACCAAGCAAAGTTACTTTTCTAAACTAAAACTTTAAAAGACCAATAAAGAAATATGAGAAATCTTTAATAAATGTTAAAACTGTTACAATAGAAATAATTATGTGGTGAAGTAAAGATAATATTTGTCTATGATTAACGTTATTTTAATTATTACAGCAAATACAGGAGACAATTGCGGATATAGTTTGGTCTTATTATGGCTTCATCACATCACAACATACATTGGTTGATGCATAAAAACAGAATTATTTAATGAATAAATGAGACACTATATGCAGAATAGTTTAATTAGAGTTAACATATTTAGTGCTGAGAGCTTTAAAAAATTAATTACAAATAATTATGTGCTGAGGGAAAGAACAGTATTTGTCAATGACTAAGATTATTTTAAATACCACATTTACTCACGTATAAGTGGCATGCATGTATAAAATGTATCCCTAATTTAGTGTTTGATCTTGAACAAAATCTATTATTCTTCATAATTTTAGCTTTGCTCTATGTATAAATTGTACTTCTTTTTTCCAGTTAAATTCAAGTATAAAATAAAGTGATTTACACACAAGTAAAAGTGGTAATTTAGTGAGTATGTGAAACAACTCTGAGCATATTTGGGTGTTATTTCAACTCCAGTAGTAAAGCAGAAACTTCACAATACTGGCAAAGATATACAGTTTGTTGGACAGTTTTACAATCCACACCATTCAAAGATTACACACACAAAAAAAAAAAACAATGGATTAACACACTGTCTGAGATGAGAAACTATTCTTTACAATGAGATGTAATTACCATTCTTTACATAATTCTACCTAGAAAATAAACAGGTTGAGTTTAGAGGACAGCATTTTTCATCTAATGAATTTACAAATAATGAAGTCAATATTCGTGATAATACCAGATAATGTTTTTGAAAAACATTAATTTACAAAAAAATATTAATTTGTAAAACAATAACTAGGTTCGAAATGGCTTTCATAATATTTTTAATTAATGTTACACAAACAATGCTTTGCTATTAGTTAAGTAATTTTCATAAATGAAGCATTCCACCAAATTCACACAGACACACTCTCAAGGCATTTTTTGTTTGATAAATTAATATAAATTAACATTTTTGTTTTAAACTAATTTAAGAAGAAAAAACAACAGCTGTAGTGTTCAAATAATATACAAGATGACTCTGGGTTTATAGCAGTTCTGAAAGTCTCCCTTATAATCTCTCTCCAATAAATCTCAATAATCTACAAAGAACACAACATCACAGCCAGCAAGCAGACCAGCTCCACTGGGTAGTTAAGAAGTTCACTTCCCAACCACATGAATTCAGGTTCAGTCTCACTCCAAAACATCTTCAGCATCTGTCTTCTGCTACAGCCCCAGGCTGGCCAAAACATTGTGAGTAGATTTGGTAGATGGAAAGCAAAAGAGACCCATTGTGTGTGTATGTGTGTGATATAAGTCCACTCTGCTGGGTGGTTGGTGTTAGGAAGGGCATCCAGCTGTAAAAATCCTGCCAAAACAGTCACAGAAGTCTGGTGCAGGCTTCTGCCTGGCCAGCTCTTGTGAAACTATCCCACCCATGCCAACATAGAAGGCAGACGTTAAATAATGAGGATGATATGTGTGTGTGTGTGTGTGAATGTCTCTTCCTTGATATTGCATGACAGTTGTAAACGAGTGTCACCATCATACAAGCGGTGTCCTTCATTGCCAATCAATCTCTCACAAAAACATGTCCAGCCATTAGGAAACTAGTGAGGGTTGGTGATAAGAAGGGCATCTGGCTATAGAATATCTGCCTCAGCAAATTCTGTCCAACTCAACTGAGCATGAGAAAGTAGACATTAAAACAATGATGATGATGAAAGACCACCGGGACATGCAAGGATGAGTGAGAAGATGGCAGTGAAATGCAGGCACAGGTGTGAACGTGCACAAAATTTCCTCTAGCCTATTACACCTGTTAATTAAGATTGGAGACATCAAAAGAGCCTTTACTCGCAGTCACTGAGAAATCTTGCTATGCTATTGCATTCAAAAGACACACTTTGTTGCTGAAGTAAACTCCCAGCCACACAGTCCCTGCCACTGGAAGCTGAATCACTCCCAAACATCTACATCATGGAACATTTCTACAACTTTCTAACAACATCATTCTTCCTCGCACTCAGTGTATACAAATTTTTTTAATATTACACATCCAAAAATAACTGCAGCACCAATAACCTCATTACTTGTTAATGCTGTGTACTCCATATGATAAACGCTTGCTTGTCTAAGAGCAAAGTATGGTTCTCAAATAGATAGAGATCTGATCTACCCATGAGTATATCATATCTAGTCATTCAACTGATGACCTACATACCATAGTCCTTCTCAATCACCAAGGCTAAACAACAACCAATGAAATAAACATGTCATGAGAGTAAACCAAAGTTGAGTCAACATCAACTATATCCCCATTCATCCATATTCCTCACACGACCAGTTTTGTGACAATATACCATATCTGATAGTTGCACTTCCCCACGAAAAAGTCTTTAAAAATATCCCATGTCCTACATGCAATGTTGGAGCCTATATTACATGCTTTAGGCCGTTAGCATTTAAACTAGCCATATCAGGCTCAAAGATGCTATCTGTATTATGTTCAAAACTGGACTGATCCAACCTCTCACACCTACCCTACAATGTCATTTTAAAAATAAACAAATCATCAATATCTCAAAGCTATGAGATAATGCATGATATTTTTTTTTTTTTATGTGAATAAATAAGTCTTATATTTAACAGAGTAAAAATTAAAGGTCAATGTACTAAAAACTTTGCTTCTTAAATATGCGTTGCTGGAATTGGGGTTTGTCTAATATGTCCATGCATCTTTTATGCAAATACAAAACTAAAATCCTATATGTATCACTTACTAAACTCCTTTCAGTTTTAAAAGGTACTTAATTTTATTAGCTGTCACTGGAAGGATGAATGGTAAAGTCAGTTTTGAAAAGGTATTTAGTACCATCTTTTTACCAGCATACTGGAAATGATTTTTCAAATTCCACTGAGGAATAAACAGTCTTCTTTTTATCCCAATTCAGCTTGCCCTGACATTATTATTAGAACTGGTTTTCAGAGACAGTGAAACAACCAGAGCCAACAATATGTAAATTTAAACATTTACATCCAGCCTCCACTGAATATTATTAGAATAGTTTCGGTGGGAACATTACAACTGAATAATGAGGAGCAGAGAGGATTCTTAACCCTTTAGCATTCAGACAACTCTGTCAAATGGAATGCTTATTTATTCACATTGTTTTGAAATAAATCATGAATTATCTTGCAGCTTTGAGATTTTGATAATGGAATGGTATACTTTTAGAACAGCATTGTAGGGTAAGTGTGAGAGGTCAGATCTAGACAGTTGGAACATAAAACAAGTAGAATACTTCAGCTGGACATGGCTGGCTTAAATGCTAAAGGATTAAAATGTTTTACCAAAGAAATAATGCAAGATTCTTTAAATATAAAAGCATTAAAGATAAGAGGTGGGACAGGGTAGTTATAAATATAAAAACAACTGAAAAGACACCAGTTTGTATCAAATATGAAATAATTGTTACAAAAATCTGTGTCTAAATAACTGATTCATTTCTATTAAATTGGTAAAACAATGCATGATTGTGAGTCATAGTAGAACTCATGTGAGCTTCTGGAAATGGTAACAAAAGCCTCATATTTAATTCAACAATGGAAAATAGTCAACTGCATATAATATTAGTGAAAGGAAAGCATTAAAGCATTTTACCAGATGCATTCTGAAATAAATATAGGCCAATATTCTTTAATGAAGATGACCTAAAAACTATATTTGTGAATCTTTGGCTATTAGGACACAAACATGTTTTAATTGTTTTATTTGCTTTATTTTATTGTTTTAACGAAAAGCAAGGAGCAGGCAGAATCATTAGCAATGCCCAGAGTTCAAATTTTAACGTATCAACTTTGCCTTTCCTCCTTTTAGGGTCAATAAAATAAAATATTAGTTGAATAATAGGGTCAATGTAATCGACTGGCCCCTTCTCCCACCACTTCAGACCTTATGCCTACAGTAGAAAAAATTGTTTTAAAGAAAAATTTTATTAGAATTAAATGTTCAAATTGAAGAATCTCATTAATTCTAAAGAAAATGACTAGCATTTTTTTAAAGAACCTCAATTTAATTTTGAAAATCACAATGAGAAAACTGAAGCTGAAAACCTGAGACTGTAATCTACCAAAAAACCCAAAATTTCAGAAGTCAAAATCTTTTTGAATAAGAGATTAAGAATATTCAACACATAAGTTTAATGCCCCAGCATGACCGCAGCTTTTGAGGTGAAACTGGTTAAAGAGAACCCCCCTCAACTAACCACACTCCAGGGTCTTTTTCTGTCCCCCCACTCACTTCTACTCACCTCATACCTTGAAGGGCCACCCACAAACCTTGTCACCACTATTTTATCTCTTTCCAGCTCCAATGGATCATTCAAACCCTAGCTTCTCTAGGGTAAGAAACTTGCTCAAGCCCATCTCTCATACTTTAACTCCTCATCTACTCACATACAGCTGCTCCCTACCTTCTCTACCTTTGGAGTTTGTAGTCCATAGCAATTTCACTAGTGCCAGAGCTGCAAAAAGCACCCTGTACATATTGTAAGGTGGTTCAGGTTGGTGTTAAGATAATCCAGCCATAGAAACCATGTCAAAGCAGACATTGGAGTACAATGCAGTCTTTGGGTCCATCAGATCCTGTCAAACCCTCCAACCCATGCCAGCATGGAAAGCAGACATTAAATGATGATGATGAAGAATCACAGCAAAATAATTTACAAGCTGCTAAAACCTAAAAGAAGTAAAAACAGCAGAGTTTGCTAAAACCACTAACTGCATACTTTCAAGATAGAAGAAGGTGGGGACAAGGGAGAATAATGGACAAAGAATGAGGAATGGTGGGCGGATGAGTTTGTAAGAGTCTGAGAGGAGAATGAGAAACGATTAGAGAAGGGTTTGGAGGTGAATACAATGGATGAGTAACAAGGGTGGTGGTGTAGTTGAAGGTATATACACATACATATCATTATGGAGGGAGTGAAGATGTAAAGAAATAGGAGTGGGTCGGGATGGTGGAGGTGGGAAGTGGCAGTACAGGAAGGGTGGAGAACAACAGTATAAGAGTTATACACTAGTTAATTACCATATTTGATGGCAGAAATCCTGCAAGGGCGTATTAGATGCACCTCAATTTCAGCAGCACATCATCATCATTTAACGTCCGTTTTCTAATACTGGCATGGGCTGGACAGCTGCACCAGGCCCCAATTGTCCATTTTTGTTGGATTCCCTTCCTAATGCCAACCACTTTATGAAGTGTACTGAGTGCTTTTTACATGACACCAGCACAAGTGAATTTTTCACATTAAAGCACGTAATATATGCTCAATTTTGCACATGGGACCTAGGGTGATTTTTTTTTTTTGCGATATTGTTTTGGAAAAATAAAGAGCATCTTATATGACATTAAAATATAGTAAAATACACTTATTAGTGTGTGTATAAGGTGCAGATATAAGGGTTTTCTTGTGAGGTGGGGTATATATTTCAAACATTAACAATAATTTTTCATGGCTTCAAAATACTACCATATCAATTTTACCTTCAAACAATCCTTTGCTTCACTGTTTATTTGTGTGTGTGTGTGTGTGTGTGTGTGGCTTATGTCGTAACATATATGGGAAGTTTCTTAAGACTTAATTTGAAGAACACAAAAGACAACTTCAAACCCCATGTTGCTATAAACAATGGCGGATAAGAACAAGGACAGTGATTATCATTCCATCCAAACATTGATTTTTCCCATTCTGACAAAAGCCCCAGCTAATTACATTTTCTCCAGGAAACTCCACCGGCTGATTTAAAAATGCAATACATACGAGTGAACAGCATTCCCACTCTATGGTTTCCACTCTTATCCTTATATTCCACAATGTTAATGCCTATTATTACTTTATACAGTCATCATGGCATTTTTATCATAACTATCCTTCCCTCAAGTCCTAAACATATGTTCGTTTTGCCTTCAATTCTCACTACTCTAGCTTCTATCTATGTCCTTCCTTTCCATCCTCCTCTCCGTCTATCAGTCCACATTCTCCTGTCAGCTCTCAGCACATTACTCTATCTTTAACATCTAAGCTATGCACAGTTTCTCTCTGTTAATCACACATACTCTGAACATTGATCATCATCCGGTTGATCTCAAAGAAATAGAGAAATATATTAAATCTCATTCTCTGATACGTCTCAGAATGGAATTATTACTAACCTGGCATCATTTTTAGCTCTTCACAGAATGAAGTTTATGTTTAACTCAGCTGTTTTACAGTTTACAAACATGCTACATTCATAAACAGGATATCAACAGCAGGTATAACTTCTTTTGAACAGAATTACAATACAAATGCATGCTTACATGGATTAAAAAATATATATACACACCTCTGTCTGTCTGTCTCTCTCACGCACACCTACACACATGTGTGTGTATGTATGTGTGAGTATGCATAGGCATAGCTGTATAATAAGAAGTTTGCTTCACAACCACATGGTTCCAGGTTCAGTCTCATTGCATGGCACCTTGGGCAAGTGTCTTCTCACAACTTCAAGCCAACCAAAGCCTTGCAATTGGATTTGGTAGATGGAAACTGAAAGAAGCTTGTGTGTGTGTGTGTGTATACACATACAAATGTGTGTATGTGTGTCACTGTGTTTGTCCTCCTCCACCACCACATGGCAACCGGTGTTGGTTTCTTTATGTCCCTGTACCATAGCAATTTGGGCAAGAGAGACAGATAGAATAAGTACCAGGTGGAAAAATAAGTAATGGTGGTGATTTACTCAATTAAACCCTGCAAGGTGGTGCTCAGCATGGCTGCAGTCTAATCACTGAAACAAGATAAATAAGGTTTTTATATATCTATACATATATATGTATTATAATGGGGGCCAGTCTATGGGGTTACACTGGGTTTTTCACTCCTAAGGGATTTTTAGCCTTACAGCGTATCTTCAGAAGACCTCTATATTGGAAAAGTGGATGCTAAAAAATGTTACTGAGGCATTGTTTTTTACAGCTGGATGTCCTTCCTAATGCTAATTCCTACTTGTTTTCTTGTTTTACAAGTAAAATATATTTCATTCTACTCACCTCTCAAGGACCAGAGCTAGCAGACAATTCATTGACTGGGAATTATCAACAAACATTCACATGAAACACAGTATGTAAACACTCATGCAAACATACATCTGCACGTGCACACACACACACACACACAAACACACACACACACACACAAACACACACACACACACACACACACACACTGGAAGCCTTGTGTTGTAATGACTTGAGACAAAGCAGTTTGACTGATAATAATAATATCCAGATGATAACATTAAATAAACGGTGTAAACCCATTAATGTAATTCATAACTGGTAGATAACATTGTCAGTGATTACAATAAGCAGATTCCACTGTACTATCATCATCATGCTTGCATCTGCTGCCCATGCAGGCTTGAGTAAGGTAGTTTGATAGGGTCCAACAGGTTGGAGACTAAATCTTGCCCTAGTGTCTCAGTTTTAGTTTGGTTTCTATGGCTGGATGCCCTTTCTAATACCAACCATATTACAGAGTGTAGAGGGCGCATGTTTTTGTGGCACCAGCCCCTTTGAGATTATATTGTCTTTAGCAAACCTCGTGTTGTCTCTGTTCACTTTACCAACCACAGCACAAAGTGTACAGGGTGCTTGTTTCATATCACCAGTACTAAAGAGATTACTGTATTGAATGTATGTACACACACAATATATATATATATGCATGTGTGTGTATGTATATGTTTATATATGGATGTGTGTATGCATTTGTATGTGTATATATAAATATATATGTATATGTGTATACAAGTGAGTGTGTGTGTATATATATATATGTGTGTGTATAAGAAATAAAGATAAGGGGTCAAAGAACCCGATTTCTATTAAAACAACTTCACCATGACAATTATCATTATTAATGCTGCTAGTTATTCAACGGCTACAACCACTCCTAAGAAAACAAGTCTTGACCACACTATTCAATTTACAAAGACATTAGTAATTTGTGGTCAGAGTCAGTTGAACTTGTCATGCTATCAGAACCAAAGGATATTATCAGGTGTTCTTGCAGGAAAGTAAACTATGAATATTAATCTTAATTTTAATTTAATTTTTTTAATAGTTCTTTTCTCTTTACATATCCCATTTTGTACATATTTTTGGTAAGGTTTTTCAAAAACCGAAACATGTAATGGAAAATTAAAATGTACCCAATTTTAAGAAAGTAACATTTTCGTTCTTGTTTTCCATATATATATATATATACTAGCAGTATCGCCCGGCGTTGCTCGGGTTTGTAAGGGAAATAATTATATAAGCATTTTCACAGAGTTATATCCAAAAAATAGCAAAAAAAATGCATTAAAAATGGAAAAAAAATTATGGTAATTTTTTTTTAAATCGTTGACTCATCGTAGACATTTTTAGAGAGTTACTTCCCTTATATAATAGCAAAAAAATGCATTAAAATGAAGAAAAATGATGGTAAATTACTTTTAAAATCGTAGACTCATCGTAGATGCGTGCTAATACCCAGAAGGGCTCAATATGAATCACGACTATAAGATACCCGGTTTTGGTTAAACTGCACTGCAAAATGTGGGAGTAGTTAGGAATCTAAATCGTAGGAGACAGACACACAACTTGACTTTTATATATAAAGATATATACCTATAGACATGTATAAAATCTAGTACAACCTGTTACAACCCACAGCTGAATGCTGCTGACAATCCGGTACAACCTGTTACATGGTTAAACTATCTGCAATTAAACCAGAGCCATCCCTGACCAGTCTAGCCTGGTGAGTATTGTTATTTGAAATCCAGAACTAAAACAAGACTTATCAAAGGATGGATGAACCGAACATGAGGTCAACGACTATCTAGGAAAGTAAACACCATCATCATCATGGTTTAACATCCTCCTTCCATGTTGGCATGGATTAGGCGGTTTGACAGAAGCTTGCCAAGTAGAAACCTGCACCATACCTCTGTGGTTTTTTTACGGTTGGATGCCCTTCCTAGTCCCAACCACTCCACAGAGGATTTAGAAATACTGGAGATGGTGAATGAGTGAGCTACAAGTCCACTAAGTGATGGATTGAGTTGCACTCTTTAGCTATGGTTGAGGTAGCTTGTTTAGGAGAAGGTTGCCTAAATAAAAATTTGGTAATACTCAACATAATGTGACCATTGTTTTGTTTAAGTGATTCTACACATAACCAAGTAAGGAATGGTAGTGTTTTGCAAGCCATATCTTCCTTTTATTATAAATATTCATGCACTGATGTTACTTGTTGCTTTGAACTGTCTTAAAATTACCAGATGGCTTGTGGGAAGCAGATTTTCCTATCACCATCATCATTTAACATCCACTTCTCTGTGCTTGCATAGGTTAGACAGATTTTGCTAAGGTAGATTTTCTATGGATGGATGCCTTCCTTGTTTCCAACACTCACCTGTTTCCAAGCAAGGTAATATTTCCTGATGGAAAACTGGAAACAAACAAACAACATTTGTATAACAGTGATACTCAATTATAATCATCATTTAATGTCAAGGCAAGGATACAAACACATAGACACACATAACAAGGCTTCTAGTTTCTGTCTGTCAAATCCATTAACAAGGCTTGTTTGGCCTAGGGCCATTGTACAAGAGACTTTCCCTAAGTGATGCACTCTTTAACTGGGGGATTCAGTTTGGGAGTATACATGGTCAACAATAATCTTAAAACATGAAAAACTATCAACTTTTTGAAATGTATAGTTCCCAAAATAATTTACATTATTTACATTTGACAGATATTTGTCCTCATCTTGTTTGTTCTTAACACAACATTTCAGCTGATATATCCTCCAGCCTTCTTCAGGTGTCTTGGGGAAATTTCGAACCTGGGTTCTCATTCCTATGGTATTTTTCAATGTTGTTGTTATTATTATTTAGGTCACTGCCTGGAATTGAACTCAGAATCTTTGGGTTAGTAGCCTGCGCTCTTAACCATTATGCCATATGCCCGCGCTCTTAACCACTACGCCATATAGAGTAGTGGTTAAGAGATTCTGAGTTCGATTCCAGGCAGTGACCTGAATAATAATAATAATAGCATCAGAAAAATACCTAAGGAATGAGAAGCCAGGTTCAAAATTTCCCCAAGACACCTGATGAAGGCTGGAGGGTATATCAGCCAAAACATTGTGTTAAAAACAAACAAGATGAGGACAAATATCTGTCAAATGTAAATAATGTACATAATTCCTCATCTCTTAAACATAGAACTGTATTCCCAAAATAATGTAAATGGCAAAAAAAAGCCTACAAGACTTAAGCTTGCAGGTGTGACTCAGTAAGAGTTCTAAAGAAAGGCAGCAGGGTTCATGTTTTTATTAGATGACTACCAAAAGCATGTCTCTGATTTTCTGGTTGGTTTTTAGAATTTAAGAACCTTGATTGATAACGAAGTGTCATGGTTCAATAGCCATTCTTCCCAAATCTCAACCAGGTTTTACTTTGGATAAGGAACAAATGACATATTTTGCACATGTTGAACAGAGACTTGACCTCTGTATTGCTCCACTGACCTCACTAAAGCCTTTGCATCAGTAAACCTTGACATGTGCTGGCAATTCTCAGGAAAGTTGGTTGTCCTGACAAATCCACAAATATCATTAAGTCCTTTTCCTGATGATATTAGGGTTAGGATTATAATCAGTGGAGAATGGTCAAATCCATTTTTAATATCTGATGGTGTAAGACAGGGTGGTATAACTACTCTGACTATTTACTGTATATTGCACGATGGGTTTTCTTTTAATCACTAAGAATATTAATAAAACACCACTACACAACTGATTAGTTATTCATTAAAAAAGGATTAATTCTAAATCACACTTTTGTACCTCTGATACGAGACTTTTGAACACTGATGACAGCAATATTGTCGCACACAATGAAAAAAATTCTCAAACTCTATGGATAAAAATTCAGTGACATGTAACATGTTGGGCCTCACAAAAAATCTCGATAAAATTGGTGTGCTTTATCAGCCCTGCCCTGGAAAGCTTAATGTGATAAAAATTTATAAACTCTGTTTTTAATTGTATCTTGGCAGCATGTTTAACAGGGATACAAGTAGAATTTATGGATAACGTCATCATCATTTTCATGTCTGTATAGGTTGGATAGTTTGACAGGATCCAATGGGCCCAAGGACCGCACTGTGCTCCGATACCTGCTTTGGCCCGGTCCTCTAGGGCTGGATCCCGTTCCTAATGCCAACCACTTTACTACATGTACTGGGTGCTTTTTCTTGGCACCAGCACTAGTGAAGTTGCCAAACAGCTCACAAGACTGAAACTCACAGTGGTGGGGGTAGCTTTATGCTAGAAAATGAAAGGTTCTAGTATATGGGAAGAGGTGGTCAGGAAAGCAAGTTCTTGTTGTAGAGGAGCAACACAGCCACTCACATTTAGGACAGAGGGTGGCATACTCACTAAGAGCTGCAATGAGATAAATATGAATAATGGTGATGAAGTATCCAGGTAATTCTGTGCCTGATCAATAAGTGATTTGGTAGTAGAATAATGTAGATAGTATTATAAAAGACGAGAGATAAGTTTAGACATACTGGAAGAAAGGGGTTAGCAAAGAATAATATCAAATAGCCAGAAATGAATCTAGACAACTTACTAAGGGGAAAGGCAGAAAGAAAGAAGTTTGCACATGTTCTGGGGTTTGGGGTGTTCAAAACAGGGAGACAGTGTACTAGAGAGAGAATTGAAAAGACATCAGAGAGAAGCATTTAAGGGGGTGACAATGGCACACTTGCTTTCACTGACTCTGTAAAAAACAAAACTGTAAGGGGCTACAGAATAAGGAGAATGCATGAGAGAGAGAGTTTACCTTAAGTAAACCCAACAGAGGGACTGACCATGCAAGTTGACAGTAGTAGAAAGGGTGTTAGCACGCTGGGCAAAATGCTTAGTGGCATTTCGTTCGACTTTATGTTCAGATTTCAAATTCAACTGGGGTTGACTTCGTCTTTTATCCTTTCAGGGTTGATAAAATAAGTACCAGTTGAAAACTGGGGTCGATTTAATTAACTTAGCCCGTCCACTAAACTTGCTGACCTTTTTCCAAAATTTGAAACCAATATAGTAGATAGGGCACCTGTGAGGATATGGAACCAGGCA
>NC_043004.1:78111192-78286192 GCF_006345805.1 Octopus sinensis | reverse complement strand
ATATATATATATATGTATATATATATATAGCACATATATATATATATATATATAGCACATATATATATATATATATATATATATAGCACATATATATATTATATATATATATATAGCACATATATAATATATATATATATATAGCACATATATATATATATATATATATATAGCAACATATAATATATATATATATAGCACAATATATATATAATATTATATATAGCACAATATATATATATATGTATATATAGCACATATATATAGTATATATAGCACATATATATATGTATATATATATATATATAGCACATATATATATGTATATATATATATATATAGCACATATATATATGTATATATATATATATATAGCACATATTATATGTATATATATTATATATATAGCACAATATATCATCATCATCATCATCATCATCATCGTTTAACGTCGCTTTCCGCGCTAGCACGGGTTGGACGGTTTGACCGGGTCTGGGAAGCCAGGGGCCGCACCAGGCTCCAGTCTGAATCTGGCAGAGTTTCTACGGCTGGATGCCCTTCCTAACGCCAACCACTCCGTGAGTGGATGGGTGCTTTTTACGTGCCACCTGCACAGGGGCGGAAGGTCCGGCATCGTCACGATCGGTTCGAGCATTTTAACGTGTCAGCGGCACGGGGGCAACGAGGTCCGGGGTACTTTGGGGATCCGGGTACTTTGGGGATCCGGGTACTTAGAATGGGTAGGGGGTATGTGGAATTGCTGCAGAAAGCAGCCCGGGTCTTTGTAGTCACAGCATTTATCGTCACTGAGTACGTAATTAGGTAGAGGAAAGAAATACAGATATCTAGAGTTGAGTTGGGGAGGGGGGGGTCCAGTTGAGGCGGGTAAATAGGGGAGCAACCAGTGGGGAAGGTTGGGGTATGGAGGAACGATGGCAGGAAGGGGTTGGTGAAGGTTCCTAAGAAATAAAACGTAGGATATACGAGGCGGGAGGGTACTAAAGGGGATGGTCGAATGAGGCAGTGTATATATATATATATATAGCACATATATATGTATATATATATGTATATATAGCACATATATATGTATATATATATGTATATATAGCACATATATATGTATATATATATGTATATATAGCACATATATATGTATATATATATATATAGCACATATATATGTATATATATATATATAGCACATATATATGTATATATATATATATAGCACATATATATTATATATATATATATAGCACATATATATGTATATATATATATAGCACATATATATGTATATATATATATAGCACATATATATGTATATATATATATAGCACATATATATTATATATATATATATAGCACATATATATGTATATATATATTATATAGCACATATATATGTATATATATATATATAGCACATATATATGTATATATATATATATAGCACATATATATGTATATATATATATATAGCACATATATATGTATATATATATATATAGCACATATATAGTATATATATTATATATATATATATATATATATATATATATTATATATATATATATATATATATATATAATAATGTGTGTGTGTGTATATATATAGCACATATATGTGTATATATAATAGCACATATATATGTGTATATATATAGCACATATATGTTATATATATAGCACATATATATGTATATATATATAGCACATATATATATGTATATATATATATAGCAACATATATATGTGTATATATATAGTACATATATATATGTGTATAATATAGCACATATATATATGTATATATATATAGCACATATATATGTATATATATATAGCACATATATATGTATATATATATAGCACATATATATGTATATATATATATATAGCACATATATATGTATATATATATAGCACATATATATGTATATATATATAGCACATATATATGTATATATATATATAGCACATATATATATATATAGCACATATATATATATATATATATAGCACATATATATGTATATATATAGCACATATGTGTATATATATAGCACATATATGTGTATATATTAGCACATATATATGTATATATATATATATAGCACATATATATATGTATATATATATAGCACATATATATATGTGTATATATATAGCACATATATATGTATATAATTATTAGCACATATATAGTATATTATATAGCACATATATATGTATATATATATAGCACATATATATGTATATATATATAGCACATATATATGTATATATATATATATAGCACATATATATGTATATATATATAGCACATATATATATAGCACATATATATGTATATATATATATAGCACATATATATATATATAGCACATATATATATATATATATAGCACATATATATGTATATATATAGCACACATATATGTATATATATAGCACATATATATATGTATATATATAGCACATATATATATGTATATATATAGCACATATATATATGTATATATATTGCACATATATATATGTATATATATATTGCACATATATATATGTATATATATAGCACATATATATATGTATATATATAGCACATATATATATGTATATATATAGCACATATATATATATATATATATAGCACATATATATATGTATATATATAGCACATATATATATGTATATATATAGCACATATATATATATATGTATATATATAGCACATATATATATGTATATATATAGCACATATATATATGTATATATATATAGCACATATTGATTTTGATTTTTCCAGTTTCAACTAATGAGCTGTGGCCATGCTGGGGCACCGCCATGTATATATATAGCACATATATATGTATATATATACATATATGTATATACCACATATGTATATATATATACCACATGCATATATATATATACCACATATATATATATATACCACATATGTATATATATACCACATATGTGTATATATACCACATATGTGTATATATACCACATATGTGTATATATATATATATATATATATATATACCACATATGTTTGTATATATATATATATATAGCACACATACGCACATATATATAGCACATACGTATGTTTATATAGAGAACATGTATAATATATATATAGTTTAATATAGCACATACATACGCACACACAAACGCATGCACGCGAGGAAAGACACATAAATACGTACACCTACATACGCGCGCGCGCTCACGTTCATGCACAAACACACACAGACCCACGCGCGCGCATGCAATGAGATAGTAAAGCAAGAAATTGATCCAGTGCGTATGTGTCTAATTAGCGCAAGTCGAGTTAATGAATCAGAAACCTGGAGAAGTTATCATTAGATTGGCCAAGTTTCAAGAGAGAGAGAGAGAGAGAGAAGTAGATAACTGAGTTTAGGTTTCGAGTTGATCTTTAAAATAAAACTAAATAATGTATAAACTCGAGCTCACACCCAGCAAGGTTTTGAATGGTCAACAACAACAACAACGAGACCTAGATTATTCAATTAGAGCAACATCATGACAGGTGTCAAAATAAAACTGCCCTGAGTTAATGACTAATAAATGTATATTAGGGTTGAGGGGTGTGACCATTAATGTCAGCTGGTTGAGGTTTAAATTTCGTTCTGCTTAATCTGGGTAAAATAGTTTTGTTAAGATATTTTAATAGCAACGGAAATATGAAACCAGCTCTTTCGATGTTTCCTTATCTCTAAATTAAAGTTGGTTTTTCTTTCTTTCTATCTTCTCCAGAAAATTAGATTAGTTTTAATACACACACACGGAGTAGCTATGTTATTGAAGGTGAAGAGTAATGCAGGAAATGCTTATACTAGCAGAAATGATAAACAAACAAAATAAATAAATTGTCCTATTTGGATTTTGTTTGTCTTTGTTTTTGTCGTTGTATGATCCACATTTTGCTTTTATTTTTAAGTATGTAACCTAACGAACAACCTTTTATCGATCTCAGTTACGCATCGATTATAGATCCGGACACATTCCTTCACATGTCCAGAAGCGTATAGTGAAACACGTCTATATTCCTTCCGCCCATAAATTAAAAGTATTAAAAGGGAGAAAAAAAAATACAACGAAACATATAAATTTAAGTTATTGATCCAACAATAGGGATCAGAAGTTGTACAATGCCCGTGCCCTTAAGGTAAGATTTTAAGAGTATTTTCATATAACCAGGGGATGGTCTGTCTAATAAATCGATCCTATGATATTTGTACCTATCAGGAAGTTACAATTAAGACAACAGAACTGGGACTTGACGGTCAATAACAGGGTGTAAAGATAACATTAAGTCGGATGTCATCTGATTAAGATGCTGAGGGAACGAGGTTGTGAGAATGAAAGGGGATAATGATGGGGGTCACCAAATACGTACGTGTTGGAATATAAATGTCAAAAGAGATAAGAAATTAACATAGTATGAAGAGTGACACCGAGAGAGGAGAGAGAGAGACAGAGAGGAACATGGTGTATCAGATAGGTTTCATATCGTGTGCAATTTCGCCAACAACCAGTGGTTTATATGGCACCACCATCAGTTTGGTCTACCGCAGATTCTGCTCTACTTCCAACACATTTCAACAAAGCCTCTAAGTGGTCGCACAAGCTCCTAAAAATAGCAGCCAGATCTTCCTCAAATTACATGCACTGTCCTAAAAAAAGATATGACATATTGATGATACAGTGCCTGGTATAAGATTAAGAAAACAGAGAGAATTATCATCGTTAGAACACCTTTGATCATAATTTTGCTCATTCAAGTCTGACCTGGGGCTAAACAACACACTTAAGCTTACATATGCATTATAGGTGTACAATAAATCATAAATATTTATTCCCCTCATATTATTTATATATACGCGTAATCTACCCGTTTTCAGTATGCGTAGGGTGTGTGTGTGTGTGTGTGTACATGTCTGTATGTGTATTTGTGTATGCTTGTGTGTGTGTGTCTGTGCATGCATGTGTGCAAGTATATATGCGTGTGTGAGCATGCATATACAGGGTGCGTGCGTGTGTATACTTGTGTGTGTGTGCGCGCGCGCGAGCATGTGTGTGTGTGTATACGTGTGTGTGTGTGTGGATACGTGTGTGTGTGCGTGTGTGTGTGTGTGGATACGTGTGTGTGTGTGTATTTATGTGTCGTCGGATTGAACAGCTACATGCCCTGTCTGCTACAAACGATTACACAGTATGGGCTAATTGCCAAAAGTTACCAAAAATAAAATAAATAAAGCAAATATCGGAAGCAGAATAAAAAAGATAAACGAAGAAATAAAAGTCGTGTCTAGGTTTTTTGACAGTCAAAGCTGAAACGTAAGAGCTTCCAAAAAACAAACAACAGGAGCTGAACAACTGGCCTCAACGTCACAGAAACCAACTAGAAATCCTTTGTGTGCTCTTACCCTTAAGATGGCAATCCGTGTAATATTAATGTGGTGAGATTAGTCACGACATGACACCAGCTTTCTCCCGAGATACCGTGTCAATGGAGTTTTAGCGTTGGTCGTTCATAAGGACCACCACCAAACGACGCCATCACCCAACTAACGTTCGACAAATTTCGGTAGTTTCCGCCGCTTCAACTTGGTATCAACGATATATTATATTATTATTTTTCTTTTTTTTAAATGTCTATGTATTTATATTTCAATGTGTTTACGAATATCAAATTAATGAACTTTCTATTTGAAGAATTACAGTTGAGGAAAAAAAAAATAGAAAGTGTTTTTCTTTTTTGTTTTGTGTCGTTTGTGTTGGTTTCTCCACCCGCCACCACCTCGAAGCTCGTACGTAACATTTCTGTGAATTAACAGTGAAGGGGAGGAGAAAGACGAAGATAGCGGTGGCGGGAGGGTAAGAGGAGAAGGAAGAGACGAAAGAAGGGGAGGATATGAAAATTGAATGAGTGTGTGCGCGCGCGCGTGCGTGTGAATATACGTGTGAATGCGTGTGTGTATGTGTGCATGTAGGGATGTATGTGCGCGCGCTCTCTCATTACGTTGCTTAATGAAAATCTCCCCCTTCTCTCTCTAACCATTTCCCATTTAAGTATCAAATCCTTTTTCTTTCTTTTACTCATTCTCTCTTGTTTACTATAAACACTTCGAAATGGCATTGTGTCCGTTTTACTTTGCGACAGAAGATACGGCGAACATTCACATACGTCTTAAGAAATTTCTGCATTACGTGCGCACTTTGAAAAAGTTATTTTTAAAAAATGAAAAGAAATTAAAATATGTTTTTGTTTCTATACGAAAATGGTGAAGTTCTCTGATTAACACGAGAACACTATTTTTCCTTTTTCTTCTTTTTTTTTCAATTGAAATCAAAATATAAAGTGGTTCTTAATGAAATTCTTTAAACTTGTTTGAAATTTGAAATCTTAACTCAAACGTACAAAACTTCTTTAGCTTTAATTAAAAGTGTATCCTGTGGAAAAGACATGATTGTTAAAATTTTCTATAGCTAACCCTTATAAATCCAACGTCTTGTGACTGTTAAAGAAATCAATATATTAAAAAAAAAACATTGTAGACAAATCAAATTCAATCAAATATATTTTTTATTTATGATTTCCACGATGAGTATTGCAAGTTATTTGACAATCTAGAACAGCTGGAGACAGCACTGATTAGGAATTAAACATCACGAAAATATTGTAACATTATATACGCGTAGATAAAAACAAATTTAAAGGTGTGACTTCTACGTTATATTGAAATTTCTTAATTTTATTTGGTTGTAATTAGTTTATCTTAAAACTTATATCAATCAATGAAATATTTTTTTTTTTTGAAATAACGCATTTAAACAGCATTAAAGAAATTTCACATGAGATGTCGATAGTTAATTTGCACTTCAAACAGCTGATTAGTTTAAGACTCACCTGAACATACGATTGAAATATGGGCAGCACATTTTGGTATCAGTTTTAAGTCGAGGTGTCCTTCAGCTTTATGATGAGTTCAAATACCGCCGTGATCGACGGCATCGTTTTAGAGTCAATAAAAGTAAATACGGGTCAAGTATTGAGATCAATGTAATCGACTTCCCAAAAACAGCTGGCCCAGTGCCAAAATTTGCCCATTATCATTATTTTGGAGAGGGCACTGGGATTTCAGGGAAATCTCGGACAGTGGGGGTTCCTTGATTATCTCTAGAGGCCTTCCTGCATCGGGAGGGCCACATTTCTGTCATCCTCACCGCCACTGTCTTTTTTTTTTAACCTTTGTATGCTATGCATATGTTCCTTGTTTTTCGGTGTATGCCGTGTATACTTATTTTCTCTCATCTTTTTTTTTATCATTTCATTATATGTAAACCCCCCACACTTTATATCTATCTTTGTATTGCCCCCCTCATCCTTCGACCTTGTGGAAATTAAATAAAATTATTATTAATGCCTTTGCGCAGCTTCTAGCGCTGGAGTGTCAGCTGTTCACTACCAGTGAACTAAGGTAACACCTCTTATTTTTGAGCACCATCCGGAGTATTCAAGCGGTGCTGTTTTCTGCAAGTGCTCCACCCTTATTGCAGCCCCTATTTGTTCCACGTACTTCTCAAGATTTTTACTCACTGTTCCCAGGGCTCCGACAGTTATTGGTACTACTGCTACCGTTTTCATCGACAACTGCTTAACTTCCCAAGCTAACCTGTCATATCTCTCAACTTTTCTTTCTTCCTTATCGCATACCTTGTTGTCAGCTGGGCATGCTATATCTATGATCCAGCATAGTTTGTTTTCTTTCTCAATTAAGAATATGTCCGGCTTCCTATTCTCTATTTCATGGTCGCGCTGAATCATAAAAATCCTTTAGGATCTTTGCATTTTAATTTCGACGATGTCTTCAGGTTTGTGGTTGTAATTATTATTATTATTATTATTATTATTATTATTATTATTATTACTCAGTGAGAGAGCAGTGCATGCCAACAAAGTGACACTGGGGCCAGTATACTCATCATGACTACCCGTCTGATAAGGGTACACCAGGCACATACATCACAACCATATGTGCGCGTCATGCTGATCTCATATCAAGATAAACATCACCTGACCTTGTGTGCGTGTGTGCATGTGTCTGTTTGTCTGTCTCCCCCCCACACACACACACACACCAAAACGGTGTTGGCGTGTTTACGTCCTTGTATATTAGAGCTTCGGCAAAAGAGACAAATAGAATAAGTACCAATCTTAAAAAAAAAATAAGCACTGGGGTTGATCCATTCCACTTAAAAATTCTTCAAGGCGGTGCTCCAGCATGGCCGCAGTCCAATGACTGAAACAAGTAAAAGATAAAAGAAAAGGGAAAGGATGATACTGTAGTCTTATCAATGCTGCACTTGGCTGAGTAGATTCATAAAGCTTGTCCTTAAGCAGCAAAACTCAGTCCTTCACAGGGGCAGACCCAAGGATGGGGGCTGAGAGGCACGTGCCCCCCTCCCACCATCTCAAGGAAAGAAGTGCGCCCTTCTAACTAATTTTATTACTTGTAATTTGATTTAATAGCTGCGCCCTTCTGAATTTGTGCTCTCTCTTCGAAAAATTCCTGGGTCCGCGCCTGCTTTTGTCTCCTTCTTTAAAGAAAACCATGTCTTAACCGTCTCAAGGCACTAGCGTAGCTAGGAGCAGTAGTAGGGGCGGCACTTTTCGGTATGCTGTAGGCAATATGTGTTTGTGCTTTTTTTTATAGGGCCCATGGACGGCAAACGGAAGGGCCACCTCGGGCGGCACACACTCTAGCTACGCTAATGTCTCTAAGATTCTTCCTCAGCTTCATCCAATGATTTCTGGAAAAAGCTTTCCACGTAAAACTTTTCCTTTCCAGTTGATGATCTTTTCTCTAATAGTCCTCATATTATACTCCTAAAGGGTCTCGCCATTGTCACTCATCCCCTTCTTACTCAGTGCAACCTGCAACATTCTTTCACCACTATTCCTCAGATAGGCTTGCAAAGACTTGATCTCCTTCATAGCACTGCCCTCTATTCCGAGTAATCCTCTTCCTCGTTACGTTACTTCTAGTATGAAGACACCCATGTATAGCCATTATCTTCCTAGTTTTTCTCTCCATGTCGACAAATTCTTCTTTTAGTTCAGAGTCTTTATACATATCAGTATACGTGAAAACTCAAAGGGCTGATACCCTTCTTAATGCCCGTTTTAAAATCTTAACCTTTCTCTAAAACTAACTGAATGTGTACAACGGCACAGCTCAGTGACACATCAGCATTAAAACTATTTAGTTACATCGATAAATTCTCCATCAAACATGTCGCCCTTGAGACCGAACTCGCTAGCATTACTGGCAAATGATACCACAGATTTTGGTTTCAGAGAATACAAAGATTCTTGCATTTCCCACGAGAGTTTCAAGATCTGATTATTCGTCCGCTGCAGTTCCTGCTAAAAGACTGCCATAATTTTGATTCCATACATCGTATTCCCAATTGCCCTAAATCATATATCTCTTTTGAGATTCGTTCAAGCAGTTCTTATATCGATTTTTTGGTCAGGTAATGTTACTTTGGCATTCGGAATTCCTATATGCTGCCATTATTTGGGGAAATTCGGCAGTCAATTTTCTTGGACAGTTTTATGAGATGTAAACCGTCATTATTTTAAAGATTCGATGACTGTGGTTTCATCCTCTTAAAATTTTGGTAGATCAAAGAGGAGAAACAGAACTCAGAAGAAGAGAATACTTTCATATATATATATAATTTTTAATCGGCAGAAGTTTACAAAAGTGAGTCAAAGACAAATCACATAGCAAATTCTGGGAAGTTCCATGCACAAAACTCTCGGCCCAAGAATCACTTTTGTCACTTTCTGCCTATTACACATACGCACATGCATACATGCACGCGCACCGTATGTATTCGTGTATAAGCCGCACCCTCAATTTTGTGCTAAATGTTTGGGCAAATTTATCCCTTCAACTTGCTATCAGCTTTGCCCCTTGTATAAGTGACATCCCAGATTTTTCTGTTAAAACCAAATATAAAATAGCGCGACTTATTCACGAGTAAATACGGTATGTATGTATGTATGTATGCATGTATGTATGTATGTATGTATGTATGCATGTATGTATGTATGTATGTATGTATATATGTATGTATCTTTTGTTGTCCAGTGCTCGAAATGAGGAGTAGATAGACAGCCGCCAACTGATGAAGGGTCGTTCTTTATGTTACTTGTCCTGTTTTCCATTTGTTTCCCTCGTTGTTTGCGTATTGAACTCATTTGTTTTCGTATTTCATGTTGTTTACTGTTGGTGACGTCCTATACTCATTTATACATACATACAAACATACATACATACATACATACATACATACATACATACATACATACATACATACATACATATTATTTATATTATGTATGTATGTATGTATGCATGGGATCTTTTCGCTTTGACCGGCAGATTTTTAAAATAATTTCTTTGTGACTAAAAAATTTTAAACTTCGTATACTGGTAGAATGTATTTATAAAACATCTTTTTCTCTTGGCTTTCTTGAGAAAATTCTGTAGTTTGTAAGATATTTGTTGTTTATTTTCTTGCATTTCTGCAATTTCAACCAATCAATGACGTCTATTGAGGTGAAAACGATATCTGCCGCAGTGTGTCAACAACATTTTCTGGCTGAGTCATATGAAATTGTCCCTGTTATTTATGACATATTTCATATCTGTTACGTTCGTATGAATAAAATATTATCGTTATTAAACTTTTATTAATAAACACATATTCTAAGTTCACAACATATGCAGTTTTAATTTCCCTCTCTGTTGCACAGATACACACAATCCATATTATATATTCGTTTAAGAAACAGATTGGGTTTATTTACATTTCTGAAGAAAAAAAAAAAGATACCCTTCCCCCCACCCCTAACCCTAACCTAATGCATGTATGTATGTATACTGACGGCGTCCTGCATTTGTCTTTCTTTTTATAATCGAGTTGATCAACGCAAATGATTCAAACAGCTTGTGAAGCGGATTGTCAAAATCGATAAAACATCGGATCAAATTACTTTGCAGCGTTTTAGTTACCTCCCTTTACGCTCTGAGTTCAAGTCTCCGCAAGGTCGACTTTACCTTGCATCGTTCAATCAATAAAATAAGCTACTAGCTAGTACTATTTTAAAACAATTTGACGGTCCGATTTCCATTTTGTTTTTACGCACACACTAAAGAATATACATTAATATTCAATAAAATTTAAAACAATTTATTGTATTATTAGTTAAAATTTGGGGTTCGAATAGCGTTATGGTCAGGGATTAGGATTAAGATTTAGATTTTAGGATAAGGAATAGGGTTAGAGTATATAAAGTTCAAGTTAGAATTTAAAGGTTAGGGATTAGGTTTTAGATTTTGCGACCATCGGGGAGAGACACTAACCACGAGAAAATGAAGAAAGGGGTTTGGGAACATCCACCAATGATCGAGTAACACCTTAAAGTATTGTCCAAACGCTCATGTTACTGTGAAACCAGTGGTGCCAACCCCAGGTCCTACTGGAAGCTATATGGAATCAATTCTATAGAAAATCGAAACAACGACATACGATATAGAAGAAGAAGAAGAAGAAGAAACACAAAGGTGTAACTGGTAGTCCAGGTAGGTCTATGATTAATGACATTCCAGCCATAACCATCCCATCGTTATTTTCTCTTTTCAAACATAATGGATTTAGAAATAGATTTCCGAAAATGTACTTCCTTTTTTTCTTGTTCTTTTTCATTTTTCTTTCTTGAATGGTAGGGAGTGGTTTGAAAGAGATTTAGCAACTTTTTCTAGCATATCAACTCACTACACAGAACCTTCACCACTGATTGGTAGTTTTAAGTGCAAATGTAGTATATAAAAATTTTAGTAATACCAAATTCGGAAACGCTATGGCGTTGGACAAAATGCTTTTCAGGATGTTGTCTCCGCTCTTTATGTTCTGCATTCAAATCCAGCTAAGGTCATCTTTACCTTTCATCCTCCTGGGGTTGATAAAACAAGTTAACAGTGAAATGTCTCACCCCATCGTCTACTAATTTCTAGTCTTGTATTTATTTTACTAATTAATATTAGGGGTATTTTTTGGAAAAAGAAGAAATCCTTCAATCTTTCTTTTAGAAACATTTCCCTTTTGTTACAGCAAAATCAGTCTAAGGTCATTTTATTATTCTTTCACTTTTCATCTATCCGAGATCGATAAAATTTGGATATGAGCCATTTTGACACAGCCGTTTGGGCGCCGCTTATCTGGTGTCGCTGTTCGATACTAGCTTATTTGACATCAGTCGTTTTAATCTCTCTCTCTCTCTCTCTCTTCTCTCTCTTTCTTTCTCTCTCTCTCTCTCTCTCTCTCTCTCTCTCTCTCTTTCTCTCTCACTTTCTCCCTCTCAGTATATTTCGCTTTATGTACATGATGTCACTTTCTCTTTCTCTCTCTCTTATCTGTGTGTGTATATTTCTGTGCGCACGTGTGTGTGTGTGCGTGCGTCCGTACGTATTTGTGTGTATGTATGTGTGTGTGTGTTTATGCGTGTGTGTGTGCGCGCGTTTGCCTCCAGCATCAAAACAAGCTGAATGTCCAGTCAGCCGTGCCAAATCGTTTGCGCCCAAACTGCTATGCCCAACTGTCTCGTTCTGATAAAATTTATGCACTTGTCAAGTAATGACGGCAGCAAGCTATCGGCTGATTCCTTCCTCTCAAATTTGCTGGCTTCTCAATCAGAAACTACTATCATTTAATTACTTAATGTACCTAATTAACTGTTGATTAAATAAGTTAGTATCTAGTCTGGCATATCTACACAGTTGTGCCCCTCATAACTTTCAGAAAAATTGGATTTTTTAAATTAAGTTTTCTACAGATACCTTTCCGATGGGGCAGATTCCGAGTGTATCAGAATTTAATGTAGAAAATATTTAGCGAACGAACATTATGTAACTACACACGCACTGTTAGCGATTGCTTTTCCTTCTTTGGACTTTTCCCTTTCTCCTTTCCGACGAAGAGCTATGCTCGAAACATCAAACCCCTTCTCTTCACTGACTGTCAAACTAATACATTCCTTGTGCACATCCTCTTGTTGTCCGTTAATTTTATTATTTGAATAGATTGTTTATTTGAATTGACTATATATATATATATACGTAAATCGTCTAAAAGTCCACAACTCAGGAAAAAGATGCACTCGTATATCTGTCAATAGAATGGGTATATTATCCGAAATGTATCTTATCAATCGATTTCGCGCTAGGGATACCACGGAGTATTATGTAACAATCCGATTATATAACACTACGCTCATCAAAGGTAGCCGATATGGAATGAAATGAGCCACCATATTTCATTCCATATCGGCTACCTCTGATGAGCGTAGGGTTGTATAACTGGATTGTTACCTAACACTCCGTTGTACCCCTAGTGCGAAACCGATTGATAAGATCAGCCGTGATGGATATATAATAATGTATACTTCGGAGAATACACACACACAAAATGAAACTTGAAATTGGGAAAAAAATTGTTATGTTATATGGTGAGTGCGAGCCCACCATCTTTTTTTTTTTCACTTTGAATTCTGATAAAATCATAATCTAAACCATAGGTTCTTAAAGTGGGCGCTACCGCCTTCGGGTGGGCGCTGGTGGGTGTTGGGGCGGCAGAAAAAAGGGAGGCGTTGGGAGGAAGGCAATGAATTGGGCAACACTATGAATTTATTGTAATATTATTATAGTATTGTAGAAAAATTATATAATATTATATTAAATATCAAATGATTCATAGTATATATAAATTAGTAAAATATAAAATATTTATTTATACATAAATATAGGGGTGGGGCACTGAGGGTATTATGTGGCCATAATAGGCGAGCTAGCAGAAACGTTAGCACGCCGGGCGAAATGCGTAGCCGTATTTCGTCTGCCGTTACGTTGTGAGTTCATATTCCGCCGAGGTCGACTTTGCCTTTCATCCTTTCGGGGTCGATAAATTAAGTACCAGTTACGCACTGGGGTCGATATAATCGACTTAATCTGTTTGTCTGTCCTTGTTTGTCCCCTTTGTTTAACTCCTTGTGGGTTGTAAAGAAATGGGTGTTATGTGGCCATAAGGAGGGGGCGCTGGCCTAAAAAAATTTGAGAACCTCTGATCTAAACCATCTGAAAGGTATTTGTTGAAAATTTCCCTAAAGATATCCATTATTCTGTAAGTTATGAGGAAACAAAAATCAAAGGGCACACTTACGTGGCTATACTTCTAGCCTAAGGCGAAATGTAACGCATTCCATCTCTATACGTTTCTGAAGTTATCCTTCGTTTTTGTATCTGGTTTGTAAGATTCCTTATCTGAATTGGTATACTCTCTTACTCTTTTACTTGTTTCAGTCATTTGACTGTGGCCATACTGGAGCACCGCCTTTTAGTCGAGCAAATCGATCCCAGGACTTATTCTTTGTAAGCCTAGTACTTATTTTATCGGTCTCTTTTGCCGAACCATTAAGTTACGGGGACATAAACACACCAGCATTGGTTGTCAAGCTATGTTGGGGAGGCAAACACACACAGACAAACGTATACACACACACACACACACACACACACACACACACACACATATATATATATATATATATATATATATATATATACATATATATATATATATATATATATATATATACGACGGGCTTCTTTCAGTTTCCGTCTACCAAATCCACTCACAAGGCTTTGGTCGGCCCGAGGCTTTAGTAGAAGACACTTGTCCAAGGTGCCACACAGTGGAACTGAACCCGGAACCATGTGGTTCGTAAGCAAGCTACTTACCACACAGCCACTCTCGTTTGGTCTCGGTAGAGTAGTTGTACGGTCGCAAATGCGTCGACGAAAAAGCTTCTAGAACAAATAGAAGGAATAATTAAATGAATGGAAATTGAACCGGTGAGTGTGTTATATTAGGGCACTTTGACTCTCCCCAGACACAACGAAGTTGTCTCTCTTTCCCCGGTAATTCTTAACATTCATTTTAGAAATAAAACACCTGTTTATTAAAATAGACAAAACGTAGGTACCTTTGTTGGGTTATTTTTTAATTTCATTTAAGGTGTTGATTGGACCTTAAGGTGTCCCCAAAATTTCTTAAATTGTTGTATCTGAGATATTCGTAACTTTATAAACATCTTTTCATTTCCTTCTTGATCTGTTATCGAGAACAAAACAGTTTTTTTTTAAATTATCAAAGTTTGTTTCTCAATATAATAGAGTAACTCATTATTTAGTACATTTGTCAAGGAATTAACAAAAAAATCTTTATCTATTTACCATTCCCCCACGCACTTTCTGTAGAATTGTTAGTTCCAGAACTTTTGTCAGCCGAAATTGCGAAGATGATCCGGTTCTTGACTGAAGATTAGAGGCTTCCGTGTTTTTTGTATCGTCTTCTGGATGTTTTGCGTTCTTGTCCCATTTTGTATTTATATATATATATATAGAGAGAGAGAGAGAGGGGGGGAGACATATATACACACTGACAAACAGACTCATACACATCACATCCACACCTGAACACAAAGACGCGCCATCTCACCCACATATCCACATTTACACAGTGGCATACACACTCACACACCAACACATATCTACAGTCACACAAACACACAAACACAATACAGGAAAACGAAGGAAGGTGAAGTTCATTGATCTCATTAAATTTCAGAGGAGTGACGTAAATAGGCGAGGAAATACTATTAAAACGGGCCGAGTGCCAGAAAGAAGAAGAAATGATTGTAGAGAGAAGAAAGAAGAGTAAAATATGTGAGTTGTAGAAGAAATAACAACAGAATATAGACAACATACAAATACATAGACATGTACGTAGGTTGTATTTAACGCGCTTTTAACGTCTGTTCATTGTTTGTGATAGAGGAGAACACATGTAAGAGAAAACACCCACAGTTGAAGGTTGTTTAGATACGAAAGCAGTGGAACCGTAAAGTATTTTGAATAACGGTTTGTTTTTGAACAGGTGAAGATGCGTGGCCAAAATCACATGATCGAGGTCTCGATTTCCGAGCCGGGCGATGCGTTGAATTTCGTGATCTCGGACACTTGTAACGCCATGGAAGCTGTGTAACTGACTCTATGAGTTCTCAGGCTCAAGGCAGCACTTTACTTTTGAGCAGGAATAAAGCACTAATAATTATCTTAATTATTGCGGGGAAAAACGAAGAGCCGACAGAATTGTTAACATCTCCGACAAAACTGTTCAGTAGTATTGTTTTTAGCCCTTTACGTTCTGAGTTCAAATTCCGCTAAAGTTAACTTTGGCTTTCATCCTTTCAGGGTCCGAAAAATAAGCACCAGTTCAATGCAGTCAACAGTCCCCCAACTTCCCCTCAAAACTGTAGACCTTGTATCAAAATTAGAAGGATTTTAGAAATACTGAAATCTGATTCTGTGATATCCATGCGTTTTTCTGAAATAGTATTTCACCAAACCACGTTATTATAAAAGTTATTGATTAAAGTTCAAGGCCAGTAATTTTCTTTTGAGGACACAGGTAGTTGATCGATTACATGGACTCCAGAACTTGAACGGTGTTTTATTTATCGATTACCAGAGGGATGAAAAGCACAGTTGACCTCTGCGAGATTTTGAACGTTAAGAATCGGAACAAAGGATCTTTTCGCTTTGATCGACAGTTTTTTCTAGCGGTATCATATGAAATTGTTACCCATAATTATGACCCTAGTGTCGATCTATTGCATTTCAATCTATTTTAGGGTTAGGGTTAGAGTTAGGGTTAGTTAGGGTTAGAGTTAGGGGTGAGGGGACGGGTATCTTTTTTTCTTAATAAATGTAAATAAACCCAATCTGTTTCTTAAACGAGGGACAATTTCCTATATCACCACCAGAAAATGTTTACGGAGAGAATGTTTTCACCTCAATAGACGTCATTGATTGGTTGAAATTGCAGAAATGCAAGAAAATATCTTACGAATATCTTACAAACTACAGAATTTTCTCAAAAAAGCCAAGAAAAAAAGATGTTTTATAAACACATTCTACCAGTATACAAAGTTTAAAAGTTACATGGAAATTATTTTAAAAACTGCCGGTCAAAGCGAAAATATCCGGAACAAATACTGCAAAGCATTTATTTTTATGCAATAATAAATCTCTGAGCGAGATGTAAACAGTAGCAGCACGACATCGTGAAGCATATTTGCTGCCTAAATGTGGCTGACCCATAGGAGACGATGCTACTGTTGTTTATAGCCCCAGAAAGACATCGCCTCCAGGTGGTTAACGACAAACTGCCGGCTGGAGGAGATGTTTTCCTGAGGCTATAAACAACAGTAGCATCGTCCCCAATGTGTCAGCCACATTTAGGTAGCAAATATACATTTGTCGCCAACTCTTTACGTGCACTCGTTTAACCCTACATATCCTTTCTACTATAGACAGACACAAGGCCTGAAATTTTGGGAGCGGAGGTTCAGTGGATTACATCGACCCCAATAATCAACTGGTACTTATTTTATCGACTGCGAAAAGGTGAAATACAAAGTCAACCTCAGCAGAATTTGAAATCAGAGAGTAAAGACGGACGAAATGCCGCTGAGCATTTTGCCCGGCGTAATAACAATTCTAACAGCTCGCCGCCTAACCACCATCGATATATAAAATTGATTTCTTAAAAAGAAACGAGGTCAATGTTGGAGTAAATGCCAATAGAATGGAGGTCACTGACCGCCATGAACTCATTTAGGGACCTCGGTGTAATAAAAGACAACAAAAAAAGATCGACGCTGTCGGTTTTCATCTTCGAAACTAGAAAGAAGGAACCTATTACCACGAAACGCCCAGTTCAACACTCCACAGTCTCTCGGTCAACTTGCTGCCCTACTTACGAGTATTGATTCCCTCTATTGATATTTACCAGAGAGATTCGTCGGCGATATATTGGGTCGATTAAATTGACATTAGTATATACCTGGTACTTATTTTAAGTCAGCTCTTGTGAAATTTGATCCCAGATCTCAGGAAAACAAAGCTAAATACTGTAACAATACCCTACCAATCTCTTTATGAGATTTGTAACATTGATTCGTGACACTGGGACAGGGCCTCGGGTTTGGAGGTGAGTATAGTCGATTAAATCTATCACACAGTACTGTAAATATTCAACACTGTTTTGTGATCGATAATGTCGCTCATTTCAGGTTTTCAATGAACAAATCACTGGTTCACGGCTTTTCTGATAGCAAGGATGACAATCTGGGAAGAGCTTATTGATGAAGCCAACGAGAGGAAACGTACTAAATATCAGGAACCGGAGAAGAGCCAAGACAGATACTGGAAAGCATACCGAGAGCTTTAAGAGGTGGGTTGTTGAGGCTTTGCAGGACACTCTGCTCAGTAAAGTTCAAGACCAGATGGGCTTAGTAGGGATGGTGGAAAAGGCGAGGGCCATTCAGTTTGAAAGTGACGGCGCAGAGAAAGTCACGTGGTGGCTTTGGATTAAAAGAGCTATTCCACGAAATATTCATACTGAGAAGCAAGTCGGATTCTATTGAACCCCGTTTGAGCTTATCTAGGTAAGGTTGATCTGATATTGAAAACTCTGAAACACCTGATGACTCTAGATTACATCATTGACGATGTTTCCCAACTCATCCCGATGTATTTTGCACACGTCATGCTAACTTAGAAAGACCCCAGTCACATCAAGCAAGAGCATAGAGCTAAGCCAAGCCATGGGTCGGTCAGAAATTGTTGAAAACGATTTTCTACAACCAAATGCCTTTCCTGTCGCCAACCTACAACCGTTTCCATGTAAGATAATATTTTCCTAAGTCCTTCCATTGCGAAGAGCACAATGGCTGGGAAGATTTCGCAGAAGATTGAAGACAATTATTGTATGACGGCGACATTCGTTTAAAACTTCTATTTATCTATCTATCTATCTATCTATCTATCTATCTATCTATCTATCTATCTATCTATCTATCTATCTATCATCCATCCATCCATCCATCTATCTACCTACCTATCTATCTATCTATCTATCTATCTATCTATCTATCTATCTACCTATCTCTCTCTATATATCTATCTATCTATCCATCCATCCATCTATCTTATCCACCCACCCACCTACCTACCTACCTACCTACCTACCTATCTATCTATCTATCTACCTATTTATCTACCTACCTATCTATCTATCTATCTATCTATCTATCTACCTATTTATCTACCTACCTATCTATCTACCTATCTATCTATCTATCTATCTATCTATCTATCTATCTATCTATCTATCTATCTATATCTATCTATCTATCTATCTATCTATCTATATGAATCCAAAACAGTTAGAAAGAATACGGAGACTGGTACATCTTCAAATTTATCTTTTAATTTTTGCAGTTATTTTTGCAGCGTTATTGGTTAAAATGACCGACACGTGTTTCTGCTGCACAGAGAATATGAAGTTGCATATACTACCCACTGTATACCTGGACTATACCTGAGAGCTCCTACGGTACCTGCCTCCATAATTTATCCCTAGATACTCATCGCATATATATATATATATATATATATATATATATATATATATATATACAAGATAAGAAAATGGAGAAATACAACTAAATCAAATATCAATTACCAGGTGGTGGTTTAATAAACTATGTGATTGAGTATTATCTGGTAATTGATATTTGATTTAGATGTATTTCTCCATTTTCTTATCTTGTATTAGTAATTTGTGGTAAAACATTTTACCTTTGCCCATATAATACAGTAAATGAATTGATTGCATCGCAATCCTTAACATTTATGTATTAACTTTGTTGGGTACTTCACTAGCAGTATATTGGATATATGTTATCCCATGGAGGGTTGCATTTGCAACCTCTATCTCAATTTGTATATATATATATATATATATATATATATATATATATATATATATATAAGGAAGACGAAAACAATTAGTTTTAAATCACTGAGCGAGAAATATGCAGTAACAGTACTGGATAGTAAAGTCTATTTGCCAACGTAACGTGGCAGTCCTGCTTAGAACGATGTTACTACCGTTTAGCCCCAGGCAAACATCTCCAGTTCGCTAGCGACACATCATTTGTGTTCGTATACTGTGAGCAAGGGAGCTGATACTCCCCTTTCAGCCTTAGCGATACATGCAGACAAATGGTTTCTGGATTATTTCTCTTTCTTGGTGCAGGACAATCTCTGGCTAGTAATGGCAGTGACTTCACTATCCAGTATTGTTACTACATATTTCTCGCTCAGAGATTTAAAACTGATTGCTTTTTTTCTTACGATATCAATGACTGTGTGTTACTTTAAAACTATATACTGTGAGTGAGGTGAGTCGCTACCATCTCTAGCCAGCGACTGTCCTGCACCGAGTAAGGGAAATAACCCAGGAACCATTGGTCTGCATGCATCGCTAAGGCTGAAGGGGGGAGCGTTAACTCCCTTGCTCACAGTGTACGAACACAAATGATGTGTATGTATGTATGTTTGATTTTTCTTTGAGTTTTATTTAAGTTCTTTTTAAGAGAGTTCAAAATGACAAGACTTTTCGAGTTTAAAAAGTTTCCGATTTTTGTAAATACTAAGTTGAGTTTGTGCGTTGGTTGAACTGGCGATTAATACATTCAAGCGCGTGCATCTATTCACTTAAAGAATCTCAGAGGGAGAATCTTTGGAATGTCTCACAGATCTTCACTGTGTCACTAATAAATTGGACCTGAAGAATCCGCGTCAGTTTCTTTTGCTCTTTTACTGTGAAACCGAGTATTTCTAAGTTTTTGTATGCAAATTTCTTAGTACATAACCTGCCACCATAGGTGCAAATAAGAACTCATAATCAGGATACAAGAGCAGTAAGTTCTGCATTTATTCACCATAAATGTTATCTTTTTCCTGGGCTTTTGATTGTATATTCACATCCGTATACGACAGTTGACCTCCACAGCATTTCATGTTCCCTGTCCCACAGAACATTACGGGGTCTGTTATGTCTTCACCGAATTAATGTTTTAATTAGGCTGTTCCACTAATATTCCTAGTTTTTAAAGGTATGAATACCTGTTGGTTCTGATATACCTTTGATGTATCCGTCAGAGCAATCCTTCCTACAGATGGCATTGTAAATAGTCTTTACAAGTATTTATTAGCTGTCCCTTGTTCCTGGCTAGCAAAGGCATATCCTTCTAGGTGGTATTTAATGTATCTATCGAAGGTCCAAGAGAAGCTATTCTTCCTGTCGATGCAGCTGTTGTCATCTGGTTTACGGAATATGCATTCATGCCATGCATTGTGTGTGTGTGCGGGGCGTGAATGTATGTAACAGGAGTATGGTGGTAAATCCATTAATCCTAATCTCAATTTCCGATTTAAATTTAAATAATTTTTGGAAAAAATAAATAAATAATACCATTCTGAATATTTGGTGTTCAAAACATGAAAATCTGAAGACTGTTTAAAGATAGAGCGGTATAATGACAAATTTAGCGAATGAGTTTGTGTAGCGTTCAAAAATTCATTCTAAAACGAATAATTATCGTTTTTTATTTCCTTCGGGTTCAATTTATTATTTCTAGAAAGTAGGGGTCTACAACGTGAGGTCCTTAAGGTCGTTAATTCTACAGATCTTTCACAAGTTTGAGGTCTGTAGGGAAATTAATTTATATAAAATATCGCCTTGATAGTGAAGAGTGTGCCCCACACCAACGATTTTATTTCCTCATAACTTTCCGAAAAATGGATATTTTAAAATGAATTTTTCTACAAATATTTTTCAGATAGTCTAGACTGCAATTATATCAAAATTTAATGTAAGAGGGAGAGCGCTAGCCGCGCACACATACATACTGACACACATCACAACCTTCTCTTTTGTAGATATAAATGTGTGTCAGTATATATGTTTGCAACCGACAATTTTTTTTCCCATTAAATTCTGGTATAATCGTAATTTACACCATTTGAAAAAGAAATTTTCATTTCAAAAATATTCAGTTTTCTGAAAGTTATAAAAGAAACAAAGTAGGTGGGGACACGTCTGTTTAGGTATATCGTGAAAAGGGACGACTTTATAAATAATTATCACCTCCTGATGAGGAAAAAGGACACGAATTTGGAAGGGTTTATTTTTCTTCCTTTTATAATATTCCTGTGTTTCATTCAACGGGAATTACCATTCTGATAGAACTTTTTCCCTCAAAATTTTCAATTCTTAAAAATGTTTGCCTGTCAAATCCAGGTTCTTTCCCTTCCCCCATAAGCTAGTAATGACTATTCCGAAATTCTTCCACAAAAGACTTTAGATTTGCTTGCATAAAGCAAAAAAGACAGAGAATATAAAGAATAAAAATGAAAGACTGGAATCTAATCGGACAAGTAATGAAACCGGAAGTAGAATGACTTAACAGGAAGTAAAAGATAGTAACCGGAAGTAGTACTAAGCTTCATTTGTATACAAATGTTATTCATTTCCTGTTGAAAGCCAAACTTTCTTCGGAAACTAATTCTATAATATGTCTGCAGCACATCGAAATGCCCTCAAGCAAAGCGTGTTCATGGCGAAAAACATAAAATCGGTTCGATCTGTAAGCTTTGATTATTTTCTGATTCTTGACTTTGAAGCTACATGTGACAACACAAGAAAAATACGTCCCCAGGTAACCATGTGTTCGATTTTTATTTTGTAATTATTGTCAGTATTGATTGATTTTTGAATATATTTGATCTCCTTATTAATTGTAAATTGCTATCGCATTCTGGGTTATTATAATCAACGAGTGTCTATAGAACAAATAATATATGATGGAAATGTGTTTCATATGATAGGGGAGACAACACCACCAGCATGGTTATTCGACGTGCTAAAAATAGCTCCCTATACCCTTCAAATAAATGCCCTACTGTTTGAAAATAAATGAAAGACACGGTACATAATGCAGTCCTGAATAAAAATACAACAAACAAGGGAAGGATGGTGCCGACTGAAACGCTTCAGATTACTGATCCGCTTTGATCAAAGCTGACATATTCAACTAGTGTGTATTTCTAATTTCCCGATTTAAATTTTACGGACTTTTACGTCTTCGAAATGTTGAATTATAATTTTCAACTATGTAGTTAAAATATTAGACTAAACAGCAATGTAACCAATGAGTATAATTTTAAAGCGTACCTTATTTATTTGTATATAAGTCGTACTATTTTGCAAGTTGAAGGGTAAGACATTTTTACACAAAGACTTGGGGGTAATGTCGAAATTAGGAGTATGACTTATACAAGACTAAATACTGTGGCTACTGGTTACATTTGTTAGCCTCATCATTATTTAATGTGTCCTTTCTGTAATTTTTGTCGAAGAGAATCTGACGCGAACTTTTCAGTGGTGTGGCCACGCTGAAATGAACCATGAGTAAGATAATAAAATATTCCTCTCGATAAATTTTTAGCTTTGGTAGAACATTGATGCTGCTTAGGTTCTTGTAATTAGTTCTTGATGAGAAGAATCATACTCGTTCCCAAAACATCTGGAGCTGATCAACAAGGGCGTAGCTAGGGTAAATGGCGCTCATGGCAAGCATCGAAATTGTGCCCCACCCCCTCCCACTCCAACAAAATGTGGTAACTCGCCCCCCCCCCCTCCTCAAAGTGGTGCCCAGGACATGTGCCCTGCTTGCCCCATCCTAGCTACGCCCCTGTTGATCAAGTATCTCGCCCTCCATTGAGGTTACCATTACCATGGTAACCAATGGTATAGTGAGAATTTACAAAAACACAAAAGACGAAGACGGGGGTGTAAACAACAAACAGATATATTAGTTTTACGCTCGGAAAGTGAGAAAGTCTTTTACGTTTCGAGCCTACACTCTTCGACAGAAAGGGACATAGAAATAACATGCGAGGGATTATTGTATACACACGAACACACAGATTGCACATTGCCTAAACTGCATTTCAAAGAATAGTCTTCTTGTTCAGATAGTCTATCAATGTAAGGGAGGTAATTCTGTCCACGGGTCGTAACTCGGTGAACTCGACATTTCAATAAATAATGGTGACTATCTTAAATTTGTTTCAAACACCAGCTTAATTAATTAATGAAAGCTAAATTATTTTACAAGATCAATCTAAATTCTTGGTTATTTCAAAACTAATTTAATCGTATAGTTATATATTTCATTAGGAATATGGTCACTGAATAGAGAAACTTTATTGTGCATAACAGTCCCTACCAGACAGAATGTCTTTCATCTTTCAGTGACTGAAACTTTTCAGAATAAAGGGGAATGCTTATCAGGTATTCGGGATTAACTCTGTTTAAAAATGGATTTCTGTTCTTTCTTGTAGGAAATCATAGAATTCCCTGTTTTGAAATTAAATTCTAAAACACTTGAGACTGAAGCAAGATTCCACAGATATGTCAAACCTCAAGTCAACCCTATTTTGACGCCTTTCTGCACTGAGGTAAGAATTTTATTTTAATGTCTAACAAATCTTGTTGGAATTGTTATCTAACAAACCACATCTTTTTAGAGAATTTATAAAACTAGACACAAGTTTCATAAACTACAAAATATAAATATCCACACGACCATACCAGAAACGTATTTGTTGCAACACTTTTGAATGTACGTGAAGGTATTTAGAATGCCCAAACTTATTTCTGCAAATGTGCTTAGCACTGATGCTAATCAGTTTAATCAATAAGTGTAGGAGCGAGGTAAATGCAGTAAAAACAGGGGGAAGGGGTAGTCAGTGTGGCCCCATTTCAGCAGCCCTTCAGAAATTAAACCTCCATACGATACTCCCTGGGAGTCCATGGTATGAAATTCATTATCATTGCTCCAGTTTGGTCGCCAGTACCATGTATTTAGTTTAAAATATGCAGTAAAAATAGGGGTGCCAGTGGTTCCCCAATTAGGTAGCCCTTAAAAAAATAGACCCCCTTACAACATTCCCTGGGATTAGGGGAGTTGCTGGTTTGAGTTTTGTTGTCTTTGCGCCAACGCTCTCGGAGGAGTTAAAGAACATAAAAATGTAACAGACAGAGAAACATCACTCAGATTTATAGTAGGATAAAAATTTCTTGTGTAGGTGCATGGCCTAGTGGTTAGGGTGTTGCAGTCATGATCACTTGATGGTGGGTTTGATTCTCAGATCAAGCAGCACATTGTGTTGTTGAGCAAAGCCCAGTCCACTCAGCCGTAATGGGTGACCCTGCTATGGAATAGTCTTCTGATCAGGTGCAATGTTGGCTAAAGTAGTGTGAAGCGCATTGTGACCAGTGATGTATTACAGTTCTATGATACCATGTTGTGTGTGTATGTATGTATATATATATATATATATATATATATATATATATATATATCTGGTCTGTTCAATATCATGATGCTGTGATGTAAGCTCGCAAGAAATGAAGCCAGTATGCTCTGATGGATGTGTAAAGTCAGTGTTCATACTCGACAGAGTGTAAGTACCTTGAGAGAAAAGTTGGACCTAAGAAGCATCAGTTGTAGTGTGCAAGAGAGACGATTGCGCTGGTATGGTCATGTGGAAAGAATGGATGAAGATAATTGTGTGAAAAAGTGCCACACCCTAGTGGTTGAGGGAACCTGTGGAAGAGGTAGACCCAGGAAAACCTGGGACGAGGTGGTGAGGCACGACCTTCAAACATTAGGTCTCACCGAGGCGATGACTAGTGACCGAGACCTTTGGAAGTATGCTGTGCGTGAGAAGACCCGGCAGGACAAGTGAGGCCATAACCCGTGGCCACTACCTGGGATGTAGCCAGCCCACTTATGCATACCTTTCCTTCTTGGGACACAAAACTCTGCTTGCGAAGACCTGTTGAGGCAAGTGAAATCGAAATCGCTCAAAAGTCAATGGAAATTGTAGTTGTGATACCAGTGCTGGTGGCACATGAAAGAACCATCCGAACGTGGCTGTTGCCAGCGCCGCCCCGAATGGCCTCTGTGCCGGTGGCACGTAAAAAGCACCAAGCAATCGTGGTCGTTGCCAGCCTCGCCTGGCATGTAAAAAGCACCCACTACACTCACCGAGTGGTTGGCGTTAGGAAGGGCATCCAGCTGTAGAAATACTGCCAGATCAGACTGGGCCTGATGCAGCCTCCTGGCTTCCCAGACCCCAGTTGAACCGTCCAACCAATGCTAGCATGGAAAGCGGACGTTAAACGATGATGATGATGATGATATTGTTGCTATTATGCAAAAGTGTCATAAATCCAAAATGTTGCTTTTTCAGAAAATGAAAAAATAGTTCCACCATTCCATTTCTTATTACCTTAGCAACAGTTTCAGCTTAACAATAATACTTTGTTGGGTGCATAAAACTGTAACTCTATGCATGTATGATATTTTCAGTTGGAAATATTCTTGCAAAACTGTCATATGTGGGACTTACTACACTTTTGCAAAATCCTCAGCTGTTGTACTACATTTTGACACTTTTCGTCTGAAGCAGCTGGAGATATGATAGTTTAACGAAAAGAATCAGCTATTGCAAGCAAAATTAAGTTTTGAAAACAACACATTTGGACATATGACAGATTAACATAATAGCAACGATATATATATTTAACTCGGTGATTGGCATCCGTTGTTAGTGGAGCGCTAAGAGTACCATACAAGTGAGGTTGCCAGAGCAACAAACTGGCCTTTGTGCTGATGGCATGTTAAGCACACCATTCGAGCGTGATTGTTACCACGTCGCCTTACTAGCACTTGTGCTGGTGGCACATGAAACATTCGAGCGAGGTCGTCGCCAGTGTCGCTGGACTGGCTCCTGTGCAGGTGGCACCATTTGGACGTGGCCGTTGCCAGTACCACCAGACTGGCCCCTTGACTAAAGGCTGTGCTTCAGCATAGCCACAGTCAAAATGACTGAAACAAACAAAAGCGTAAAAGAACATATTTTGCGTATTGCTGAAGTGTATCCAATTTATTGCAGATAAATTTTAAAACGAAAATCTTATACGAAGCCCCACCCCCAGAGTCATATGAATCCTGGTTGAGAATCACTGCTCTAACCCAAGCCAGCATGGAAAGACAAACGTTAAACTGACAAACAAGTGCACACTCATACACACACCTCAGGCTACAGCACAGTTTCCCTCTGCCACAAATTGGTTGTCAACCCAAGGCTATTTTAAAAGACATTTGACATGCTTTCATAATTAATGTTTATTATTTTGTTTTCTTTCTATCTTCAGCTGACTGGAATCATACAAGATATGGTCGATAACCAGGCATCTCTCGATGAGGTTCTTAAGGTATTCAAATAGTTTTTCTTTCCAATTATGTTAATCACTGGGGGGGGGGGGCTCCAGTTTCTATTTTATTTCATTTCCATTGATTTCCTCAGTTGCTTCCATCAGGAATATTTAGACAAATTCTCATATTGCTTCTTTTAGAAAACAACCTGCATTGGTGTTAGAAAGGGCACCAAGCTGTCATAACGCTTGGCCGTCCTCTGGCTCACCAGCACCTGTCAAACCATCCAATCCATGCTAGCATGAAAAGTAGATGTTAAATGATTGTGATAATGATGGTGGTGGTGGTGGTGGTGGTGGTGGTGGTGGTGGTGGTGGTGTGGTGGTGGTGGTGGTGGTAGTGGTGGTGGTGGTGTGGTGGTGGTGGTGTGGTGGTGGTGGTGGTGGTGGTGTTGATTCCTGGTATTTATGCTTGCTTTGCTTGGTCTGGCTGAGTTCCTTTCAAGCATTGGGCTTCACGGAGGCAATGACCAAGACTTTTGTCATTATGCCGTGTTTAAGAAGACCCATCAAGCTGAGCAAAATCACAGTCATGGCAGATACCAGTGTCATGCAAATGTGCCAGTGGTACATAAAAACACCCATTACACTCTCGGAGTGGCTGGCGTTAGGATGGGCCGTCAGACTTGTGTTCCACACTGACATGGGTCAGACAGTTTGATAGGATCCAGCAAGCTTCAGGGGCCACTGGAACCCCACTGTCTATTTTGGCCATGGTTTCTATGGCCAGATGCCCTTCCTAACACCAATCACTTTACAGCATGCTTTACTGGATGCTTTTTCTTGTGCCACCTGCATGACTATTTGTGTGTTCCTTTGTCTTCGCATCCCTTGATGGTTGTAAATGAGCATCACCGTTATACAAGTGGGGTTGTTTGTATCAAAAATGTATTTGGCTGTGGAGAAATATTACAGGATTAGCAATAGGAAAGACATCTGGCCAGAGAAAATCTGACCCAATGAATTCCATTTGACTTATGCAAGTATGGAAAAGAGGATGTTAAACAATGATGGTAATGATGATGTGAGTTTCTCTGTATATTATCAACATCATCATTTAACGTCTGTTTTCCATGCTGGCATGGATTGAACCGTTTGACAAGAACTAGCAAGCCAAAAGACTGCACCAGGCTCCAGTCGTCTGTTTAGGCTTGGTTTCTATGGTTGGATGCCCTTCCTAATGCCAACCACTTTACAGAGTGTACTGGATGCTTCTCATGTGGTACTGGCACCAGTGCTGCTCATGTGGTACTGGCACCAGTGCTTCTCATGTGGAACTGGCACCAGTGCTGCTCATGTGGAACTGGCACCAGTGCTGCTCATGTGGAACTGGCACCAGTGCTTCTCATGTGGCACGGGCATTGGTGTTCTTGTGGCACTGGCACCAATGCTTCTCATGTGACACAGGCACAGATGCCTCTCATGGGACACTGGCACAGATGCTGCTCATGTGACACAGTCATGGGTCCTTTTTCCATGACACTAGCTTGGGTTCTTCCTATGTGGCACCAACCACATAATCTGTTTACAAAACAAAGATGATAATTGTAACAGAACAAACTTACGGTTGAATCTCGTTAAGGTACAATTTTAAGGTCTTCCCCTCATTTTACACACTTCCTTATTAATTTCAATTTTACTGATTAACATTTTACAGTTCCTCTCTCTCTCCATCTCCTTCTATTTCAGGATTTTGACCAATGGATGATTGATAATCATTTACTGCAGTCTGATAACAGTTTTGTTTTTGTCACGTGTGGTGATTGGGATCTGAAAATAATGTAAGAATTGTGTTTCTCATTTTTATCTTTCATCACAACTCAAGTCAACTGTTGCTTTTTCTTCTGTTTCCATTGTTGTTCATCATCATCATCATTATCATCTTCATCATTGTTTTCATGACCACTTTTCGATATCTGCATGGGTCAGGCAAACCCTTTCCTGTTCCAAGCAATGGTCAGACATATTTTTGCAATATATTGGGAACTGAATGACACTGCTTGTATGACAGTGACACTCATTTACAACTATCACACAATGTCAAGACAAAGAGACCCCTACATGCATTCACACACAAACATCCTCAACATCATTTAGTGTCTGTCTTCCATGCGTTGGATGGTTTAACCCTTTCGTTACTGAATTTATTTTGTGATGCTCAGTGTTTCTTTCAATTATTTTAAATATAACAAAGAATTTAATAAAATAACTTAGTTATAATTAAGCTAGTGTTAGGAACATAAATTGTGACTAAGGTTTGGTGGAAGATTTTAATTAAAAACTTATGGAAACAAGACATGTATATTAAAGAGCTAGAGCTGGTTTCAGCCGGGTTGGTAACGAAAGGGTTAACATAATGTGATGAGTTAAAGGATTGCATCAAGTTCCAATTGGCATGGTTTCTATGGCTGGATGCCCTTTCTAATGCCATCCACTTTACAGTGTGTACTGGCTGCTTTTTTTTTTCCATGGCATCAATTTAAAGGAAACAGGAATACATTATTTACATTTGACAGATATTTGTCCTCGTCGTTGCCAGAGCAGCCAACTGGCTCCATGCCGGAGGAACATAAAAAGGGCACCATTCGAGCATGATCGTTACCAATGTCACCTTACTAGCACCTGTGCCAGTGGCATGTGTAAAAAGATTCGAGCAAGGTCATTGCCAGTATCGCCTGATTGGCCCCATGCTGGTGGCACGTAAAAAGCACCCACTACACTCTCGGAGTGGTTGGCATTAGGAAGGGCATCCAGCTGTAGAAACTCTGCCAGATCAAGATTGGAGCCTGGTGCGGCCATCTGGTTCGCCAGCCCACAGTCAAAATCGCCCAACCCATGCTAGCATGGAAAGTGGACGTTAAATGATGATGATGACAACGTTTCAGCTGATATACCCTCCAGGCTTCATCAGATGTCTTGGGGGAAATTTTGAACCTGGGTTCTCATTCCTGAGGTGTTTTTCGATGTTGTTGTTGTTGTTATTATTATTCAGGGCTCCGCTTGGAATCGAACTTGGAATCTTGGGGTTAGTAGCCCATGCTCTTAATCACTACGCCATATGCCAAAGGTCTAGGCATTACGTTCTGATGAATCTTCAACTTGTGATTATTCATCAGTAAAATCTAAGTTCCTCAAACTTGTAATTTTTAGTCATGTCTTCAACAAGTCCTTTAAATAAATGCTTTTTAGTAATTTAAATTTATATGGACAGAATATATAACACAGAACTATTAGAGACCTTCAATAAGTGTTTAGTTTGCTCTGACATCTGGAATGGTATTGCTGTTGTTTATGCAAACATCTTAGGTGCCCTCCTGAAAAGAGCCATCCATCTGGTAGGCATTAAGTCACTCACAAACATACTCCAGCCCCTCCATCTACAGATGTGCTGTATCCTCTCCCGCCACCTTTTCTACCACTACTATGATGGCCTCTGTTCCTCGGAGCCAACAGAGCTCATACCACTCCCACTCACTCATTCCCACCTCACATGTTTCACCTCCTCTCATCACTCTCGTTATGTCCAACTCCCCACCTCCCACTGGCCCCACACTAATTACTGTGTGCACAGTCCCTCACAGAACATGATCCCTCTGGTGTCTCCTTGTATATGTGGACTTAGATTCATGAGCAACATTAATTGTATCCATCTCACAGATCTGAGACAGCCATGGGCACTGTCCCTCCATCCAGATGCACCAAGTAAAAAACATAAAAACAATCCAAATTTTATTAGAATTTACTCCAATAGTTGCTTTTTAGAATTTTTTCAAATCTGTTCTCTTTTTCCCCTCCTACACACTTTATTTTTATTTTATCTTTCCAGGCTTCCAGATCAGTGCAACCATTTCAGTCTTGAACGAAAAACCTATTTCTCAAACTGGATTAATATCAAAAAGGTAAAACCCCAAAAATAATTCTATTACTTCCCATTAATTCACCATGAAATAAAAATACAGTTGATTGGTGCAGGCATGGGTGTGTGGTAAGAAGCTTGCTTCTCAACCATTTGGTTCTGGGTTCAATCCCACTGTGTGGCACCTTGGGCAAACGTCTTCAGCTTTAGCCTCCAGCCAACCAAAGCCTTGTGGGTTGATTTGGTTAACAGAAACTGAAAGAAGTCCATAAATATATATATATACATATATATATATATATGGCCTGAAGGAGACAAAGTGGGTGAGTTCCTTCCGAGCATTGGGCCTCATGGAGGCAAAGTGGCTAAATCCCTTTTGAATGTTGGGCCTTATGGAGGTGAGGTGGCTGAGTTCCTTCTGAGTGTTGGGCCTCATGGAGGCAATGACCAAAACTTTTGGCATTATGTCATGCTTGAGAAGAAGATCCATCAAATGGACTTCTTTCGAGGTCTGTTGAATATGTTGAAACATTATAGGCTACCACATATTGGACACCACCATAGTGGAATTGGTAAGTCTCCAGATCCTTCGTATATTCAAGAACTACCATTATTGTGTCTTATTGAGTTATAAATTTTATTTATTTCATTTTTTATGTCCTTTTATACATCCTAACATGGAGCAGATAGGTGGGTTTTTTTTATCTATTTAGATGTTTGCATATTTTTAGATTTGGTTAACAGAAACTGAAAGAAGTCCATAAATATATATATACATATATATATATATGGCCTGAAGGAGACAAAGTGGGTGAGTTCCTTCTGAGCATTGGGCCTCATGGAGGCAAAGTGGCTAAATCCCTTTTGAATGTTGGGCCTTATGGAGGTGAGGTGGCTGAGTTCCTTCTGAGTGTTGGGCCTCATGGAGGCAATGACCAAAACTTTTGGCATTATGTCATGCTTGAGAAGAAGATCCATCAAATTGAGCAAAATTGCAGTCATAGCAGATACCAGTGCCACGTAAATGGCACCCATGCCGGTGGCACATAAAAGCACCCATTACATTCTTGGAGTGGTTGGCATTGCATCCAGCTGTAGAAAACCATGCAAAATCAGTCTGGAGCTTGATGCAACCTTCCAGTGTACAAATTTGGTCAAACCATCCAACCCATGCCAGCATGGACAATGGGCATTAAATGATGATTATATATATTTGGGCCGACCAAAGCCTTGTGAGTGGATTTGGTAGACGGAAACTGAAAGAAGCCTGTCATATATATGTATATATATGTATGTGGGTGTTTGTGTGTCTGCTTGTCCCCCCAACATCGCTTGACAACCAATGCTGGTGTGTTTACGTCCCCGTAACTTAGCAGTTCGGCAAAAGACCGATAGAATAAGTACTAGGCTTACAAAGAATAAGTTCTGATATCAATTTGCTCGACTAAAGGCAGTGCTCCAGCATGGCCACAAGTCATATGACTGAAACAATTAAAAGAATAAAAGAAAGTCGATCATCATCATCATCATTGTTTAACGTCTGTTTTCCATGCTGGCATGGGTTGGACGGTTTGACTAGGGACTGGCAAGCAAGGAGGCTGCACCAGGCTCCAATCTGATTTGGTAAAGGTTCTACCGCTGGATGCCCTTCCTAATGCCAACCACTCCGAGAGTGTAGTGGGTACTTTTACATGCCACCATATTTTGTTATGAACTTCCTTTTATGCTTCCATCTTGTTTTCTGATAAATATTTTCATTCATTTGCAGATTTTTGCCAATTCCACGTCAAAATGGCCTCGAGGTCTGTTGAATATGTTGGAACATTATAGGCTACCACATATTGGACACCACCATAGTGGAATTGGTAAGTCTCCAGATCCTTCGTATATTCAAGAACTACCATTATTGTGTCTTATTGAGTTATAAATTTTATTTATTTCATTTTTTTATGTCCTTTTATACATCCTAACATGGAGCAGATAGGTGGGGTTTTTTTATCTATTTAGATGTTTGCATATTTTTAGAGAACATGTAGTATAACTGGATGATCATCATCATCCCCATTTAATGTCCGCTTTCCATGCTAGCATGGGTTGGACGGTTTTGACTGAGGGCTGGCGAACCAGATGGCCGCACCAGGCTCCAATCTTGATCTGGCAGAGTTTCTACAGCTGGATGCCCTTCCTAATGCCAACCACTCCAAGAGTGTAGTGGGTGCTTTTTACGTGCCACCGGCACGGGGGCTAGTCAGGCGATACTGGCAATGACCTCGCTCAAATCTTTTTACACATGCCACCGGCACTAAGCTTCACATATTTAAGTAGGTGTGGAGCCTGTCGTCCATGAAGAAGACTAAAGCAAGCAGCTGTATCTTTACTTCTGTTTTTCCTTGCTAGCATGGGTTAGATCAGTACATTATTGAAGTATTGTCTTACAGCTGGGTGCCTTTCTTGTTACTAACCCTTGTTCTTCAAGTGAGGGATTTCTTATTTCACATGGGCTGGAAGGTACAGAGTCAGCAGACAGGACAGCATCTCTCTGCTCTTAGAGTGTATGTGTGTGTATATATATATATATATATATATATATATATATATGTGTGTGTGTGTGTGCGTGTGTGTATGTGTGTGTGTGTGTGTGTGTATATGTGTGTGTGTGTGTGTGTGTATATATGTGTGTGTAAGGGCCCATAGCTTAGTATTTGGGATGTTACAGTCACGAATTTGAGATCGTGATTTCAATTCCTAGACCAGGCGGTGTGTGTTATGTTCTTAAGGAAAACACTTCATCTGATGTTGCTCTGTGATCCACTTCAACACCTGACCCATGGTACACCGTGCACCTGTTCAGACAACATCGATTTGATGGCGAGAGTGAGCTAATGTACAGCAAGACGAAGAGTGGAGCCCTGTAGGTGGTTTAGTGTTCTACTCGACACTCTTCCAGCAGCTCCTGCAGCCAAGCTGGTGCCAAACATAATGCTCTGCACTCCTTTGGACCACGTCAGCAAGGTCGAGAGAGGAATCCTGACAATTGGGCTACCCAGGATTTTCTTACATCTAGCCCAGGCCTGCGCAAAACTAGAGAGGACACTTCAGTGACATCTGCATCACCTGCTAGAGGGAGTGTTTGTCCAGGATAGGACTACACAGCCATAGCAGATGTAAAGGACATGAAATGTAAAGACCAAAGTGGATTATTTTATGCACAACTCCATTGTCTCCCGAGACAAAAGGATGCCAACGACAATAAAAGATGGATGGACGAGTGGGTGGGGGGTGCTTGTGTGTAAATGACTGTCAGTCGTACAAGCAGTGTTGATTGTTTCCCACATTCTGCAAAGACATGTCTGGCCTTGCAGAGATATAATCTTGCTTGGAAACAGGTATGGGTTGGTGACAGGAAGAGTATCCAGTTGTAGAAAAACCTCCCTCAATGAACTCCGTCTGACCCATGCAAGCATGGAAAAAATAGATGCCAAAACAATGATGATGATTTTGTAAATAAAGGTGAAAATGGTGACCTTTAACCCTTTCGTGTTCAGATTCCTCTGTCAAATTGTAATCTTTATTTATCTACATTGTTTTAAATTAATCCTGCATTATCTTGTAGCTCAATGACATGATTGCTTATCTTTAGAATGACTTTGTAGGGTAAGTTTGAGAGGCTGGATCTGGTTGGAACACAAAATAAGTGGAATATTTTGGCCAGAATGGTCAGTTTTATTGCTAAAGAATTATTCCCTCTGATATCGTTTATTAAATAACTATTAAAAAAACTTTTTTTTTTCATTTCTTAGATGACTGCTTGAATATTGCCAACATCTTCCGCAAGTTAATGAATAATGGTTACCAAATCCAAAGAACCGATATCTCACATTACCAAAGAACGTGACCATCACAACATTGACTGAAACATCATCAGAAGTTGATAAATTCTTTAAAATGTCTTTCATAAGAGGTTTTTCTAAATATTTAATAGAAAAACCATCAGTTGTATAGTTTTTGATAAACTACTTATGTTTTTTTAGAAAATATTGTGAGTGTTCTTCTCAGTTTCATCCATTTATGAAGGTTGATATGAGGGAATGGCGGGGTCAATATCTTGCCGTATGTAGTTATGTCCCTTCAGGCTCTGAGTTCAAATTCTGCTGAAGTTAGCTTTTTACTTGTTCTCTTTGAATGGTTGGTATAATAAATACCAGTAAACAACTGAGTTTGATCGAATGTGCATTCCCCCACCCCTGCCTTGCACAAATTTCTGCCCATGTGCCAATACTGGAAATCAATTATGGCACTGGTATGGCCATGTAGTTAAGAAGTTCAGTGCATACTGTGCAGGACACAGTCCCAACATGCAATGCCTTTGGCAAGTGTCTTTTTTCTCCTACAGCCATTGGGCCAACCAGTGTGAATTTGTGATTTTCATACTTGGAAACTGTGCAGAAGCCCGTTGTGTGTGTGTGCATGTCTTTGTGTTTGACTCCTTCTCCATGCCACATCACTTGACAACATCAACCAGTGTTGGTTGGTTTGTTTACATCCCCGTAATAGTGGTTCAGCAAAGGAGATTAATACAAAACAAGTACTAGACTCTCTACTGATCTCGATTCTAGGCTGAATGCTTCCCTGAGCCTTCCTCCTTTGGGACTTCGTGATTTTGACTTGTCGTCCATGCTTCTATAGTTTTATATTTTCCTGGGTTTGGGTGTTGGTCCTAACCAAATCCATTTTTACCTCTTAGAAGAGTTAATCCCTATAAGGTCTGGCCCCTCTCTTTGATGGCAGCCCTGAGGCCCTCTTGCATTCCTGTCTTAGCTCCCAGGGTATTAAAGGATACAAGCTATCCTGGCATAACTGATATTAAGCTTATTAAACAAGAAATTTGCAAGTTTTCTACATTATTTACATTTGACAGATATTTGTCCTCATCTTGTTTGTTGTTAACATAACGTTTCGGCTGATATATCCTCCAGTCTTCATCAGGTGTCTTGGGGAAATTTCAAACCTGAGTTCTCATTGCTAAGGTGTTGCCGTTGTTGTTTTTTTTTTCTTCTTTCTTCAAATTTTCTTCCATTTCTTGCCGAGTGTTTTCTATACACCTAGGGCAGAGAAGCTCATTGTATGCAATCCCAGATTACACACGCAAATTCACAGGTAAAATATGTATTTTAAAAAATTAATAAATAAATAAATTCATGAATGGATGTTGTTTTCACAGCGATAATGCTCTTCTCAGCACATGAGCTGTTCCAGTCAACACAATTTTTTGCACTTCCTGTAGGGATGGTAAGCCTGGTATCATTTTCAAATAGGTTTCAGTACCTTTTTTTATCATTCCTAGAGCTCCTGCAATCACTGGTACTGTAGTTGCCTTGAGATGCCACATTTTTTTCAATTTCTATTAGCAAGTCTTTATATTTACTAATCTTGTCAAATTCTTTCGCTGCTATATTGTGATCGCAAGGAATACTCATGTCAATTAATAAACACATCCTTTTTGTCTGATCTTTTATGATAATATCCGGTTTATTAGCTTTTATAGTTTTGTTGGTATGTACGGGGAAGTCCCAGAGAATCGACACATTTTCTCCCTAATATTGTTTGAGCGCAATACTCCATTAGAATGATATAATTGTGGCTTCGTGTTCCATAGTGACATATTATACTTTAAAAAATCTGAAATCATAGGAGAAATTTTGAAAATGTCCAGTGATTTCAGAATCCACGAATGTGGTATGCTGTCAAAGGCTTTTTTATAATCAATCCATGAAGAGCTGAGATTTCTGCACTTGTTAAGGCAGTTCTCAAGGATCATACGATCAATTAGGAGCTGATATTTGCATCCGTATGAGCCTTGTCTGCATCTTTTTTGTTCAGTGGGAAAGAGGTTATTCTCTTCCATAAACATATATGTTTTCTCTACTAGAATAGATGTCAAAATCTTATTGGTAGTAGACAAACATGTTATAGGCCAGTAGTTTTTTGGGTCTTTGGTTTTGTTATTTTGGGGAGGAGGAAGTAATACCATTTGCCATCCAGTGGGAAGATTTTTCCAAGTCTTTCATAATACTATTAAATAGTATTACTAACATTTTGTGTGTGGATGAGAGTGATGAGAGCCAGAAATTTGGTACTCTATCAATACCAGGGGATTTCCACTTATGAGCCTTTGTTAGTGCCCTCCTTAGGTCAGCGATTGAGATGTCTTCTCATACCTATTCTTGTAGATTTTTGTAGGCATCTTGGGTGCATTTGATCCACTCTGCATTTTCATTGTATGGTTTCTCATCACTCCAGATCCCTTTCCAAAAGTTTTCAACTTCTTCCATTAGGGGTGGATTTTCAATGGTTATTTTTTCTTTCCTTATTTCCCTGTAAAATGATTTGGCATTGGATTTGAACATCTTATTTTGCTTGTAGTATTTGATTCTTTTCTCAAATCTGCGTATTCTCTGAGCTTTTGCTTGAACTTTTTGTTTAAGTGTTTTATTATTATCATTATTATTATTATTCAGGTCACTGCCTGGAATCGAACTCAGAATCTTGGGATTAGTAACCTGTACTCATAACCACTACGCCATATGCCCATGGGCATATGGTTAAGAGCACAGGCTACTAACCCCAAAATTGCGAGTTCAATTCCAGGCAGTGACCTGAATAATAATAATAATAGTAACATCGAAAATATCCTAGGGATGAGAACCCAGGTTTGAAATTTCCCCAAGACACCTGATGAAGGCTGGAGGATATATCAGCTGAAATGTTGTGTTAACAACAAACAAGATGAGGACAAATATGTCGAATGTAAATAATGTACATAATTCCTCAACTTTTAAATATGGAATTGTAAGAAGTTTTCTGTTTCATGTAGTCTTAATAACAGTTTATACAGCCATGCCTGACCAGGTAAAAACTATTAGCAACATCAATAATCGTATTGAAGCCAATTTACTCCAGACTCTTCCTTGCAGTTGTCATCTCTCTCCCCTCTCTGCCTATTTTTTACCACTAACAATTTCTGCTCTTTCTGAGCTGGTGTCATGTTACCTCCACCCAGGCATTCCAGACTTCTCTCTCCTCTTTTTATTTCATATCATGTCCAGCCACTTCCCTTGCACAAACTACTACACTTGATCCTTCTTCCCCACAACATTATCCCACTGGAATTTTTTTTCTCTCTGAGCATTGAATTGTATGTACTGTCTGAGAGAAATGGTAATCTCACCAATTCTTGTAGTGCCTACAGAAGTCTTGGTCATAATTCCTTCATCAGACCAAATTTCAAAAGAAACTGAGTGATTAGGAATATTAAAAACACCAAGTTTGATTCAAATTACTGGATTTTTACATGTCTACCACTGCTTTTTAAAGAATTGTCTTCACTTCTTTAAAAAATGACAATGTGCTGCTTTTTATTTTTTTTTTTTTCAAAAAAATTCATATATTTTTATCATGTAATTTATTGAATGAAATTAAATTTTTGGAAATTACTGAAAAAGGTTGTGTATTTTTGTGTTAAAATCATTTATATGTGAGGGGAAAAAATGGTGTGCAAATGGACATTATTTTCTGTTGGTTTTTAACTGATTGACCTTCTAGTTGTTCTTTTGGCAGAGTTTCATGAATATCCATGATGTAATGATGGCTTATTTCATTGATACTGGAGAAAGATATGTTTATGGTGGAAGTGATCAATGCCTGAATAGCAAAGACTCTTCTTCTTTGTCGTGTGAGTTACTTGGTGACCTCAATAATGTTGGTGATACAAAACAAGCACCCAGTCCATACTGCAGAGTGGTTGGTGTTAGGAAAGGCATCCAGCTGTAGATATGATGCCAAAGCAGACATTCCATTTCAACGTAATTCTCTGGCTTGTTGGATCCTGTTATATCTGAATGGTTTGAACAAATACACTGCAACAGTGTAACAACAATATAATCAAACCAAACAGCAGTAACCACACGGAATGTAACAACAATCTTTTAAGAACCAACAAGCCAACGAGAACTGTAAACTTTGAACTATCAACACACAAACTCTGGAATTAGCACAATGATTTTATCGAAACCACAAGGGTTAAACAAAGTGGGGACAATACAAGGGACAAATGGAGTCAGGGACTTATTGAATGGTATTACATGAATTAATATATTATAATTTCAGATGAGAAATGAGAAACAAAAAATACATGGATGTGGAATGGGTTTGACCCCACCAACCACATCCCTGCATTGGACTGTTTACTGTGCCCTTTTTTACTCCACTTAATTTGGCCCTTACATACCCAACATCTGGGATACTTTTTTCCATCTTCTTTTGTACTACGAACTACCTCACTTACTCAGACTGCTACTTTTTATATGTAGTGGTCCAGTCCATTTTTACTATGGGGCATTGTACTCTCACACAACAGATCCTGTCAAACTTTCCAACCCATGCCATCATGGAAAATGGATGTTAAGTGTTGATGATGATCATATAAGCTGTACTGGGGAGTTTTTTCTGAAAGTATTCATGTCAGTCTTCCATGTGTTTCAGTGAAGATGGTGAGGTCAAATTATAGAATCTTGGCCTGTGGTTCAAATTAAGTCTTCACATCATCAGAGTTTATTCCAAAAATAAATTTTATAAAACAATTATGTATAAAAGGTATGTGGAGTTCTAAATAGCAGTTATATGTTGTGCACCCAAACTCACACTAAACAAATCTGTATGTATATGTATGTTTTCTTTTATTCTTTTACTTGTTTCAGTCAATGAAATCGACCCCAGGACTTATATTTTGTAAGCCTGGTACTTATCCTAATGGTCTCTTTGCCAAACTGCTAAGTTACAGGGACGTAAACACACAAACATTGGTTGTCAAGTGATGATGGGGGACAAACACACACATACACATACACACACATATATGATGGACGTGATTCTGTCTACTAAATCCACTCACAAGACTTTGGTTGGCCCGTGGCTATAGTGGAAAACACTTGCCCAAGGTGCCACGCAGCGGTAACCCCAAACTATGTGGTTGGGAAGTAAGAATAATTATTACTTTATTGACCCCAAAAGGATGAAAGGCAAAGTCCACTTTGGTGGGGTTTGAACTCAGAACATAATGGACCATAAGAAATGCCATTATGTATTTTGTCTGATGCATGAATGAATCTATCAGCTCACTGCCTGAATAGAAATAATAATTAAAAAAAAATAATATAATAAAAGGAAAAGATTCAGAAGTATCAATCCTCTTTTAAGTGAGTGCAGTATTCTAGCACAAAAAGAGTATAAGCACAAGCATGACTGTAGGCAAAAGAGTGCATTGGGATGTTAGTTGAGTGTGTAGTTTGAAAATAGCAGAAAAGTGGTATGAACACAAACCAGAGACCATTGTAGAAAATGAGAAATACAGGATCTTGTGGGATTTACCCATATAAACTGATCATGCTATTGTAGCAAGAAGACGAGATGTGATTATTGAGGACAAAATAAACAAACAGTGTAAGGTCATAGATTTTGCAATTTCCTATGATGGCAGGGATGGCACTAAAGAAATTGAAAAGTTGAGAAATAAATACCAAGATCTAGTCAGAGAGCTAAAGAAACTGTGGAAGACAAAGAGAACAATTATTCTTGTAGTAATTGGTGCAACATCGAACATGCTAAAAGACTTTTAAAAGACATTGGAATTGTGACTCACTTTGTCAACCTGCAGAAAAGTACCGTCTTATATTCTGCAAGAATCCTAAGGAGATTTGAGGAGACTTGTTGTCGCCAAACATCAATTAAATTATTATGTTTTGACTTAATAATAATAATAATAATCTGACCATCCACCGTTTGTATTACTCCATCACCTTTAGTAATATGGATTTGTAACTCGTAGCCATTTGGAGGGAAGAGGATAGATTAAATAGACTCCATTCGTTAATTAGTGCTTAATTAATGATTTCCAATTATTTCTAACATAGATACAAGGACAAAAATTGAAGAAGGTGAGAAGGATGAAAAGTAAAGTCAATCTTGATAGGATTTGAACCCAGAGTGTAGAGAGCTCTAGCTCAATACCACAGGACATTCACTACTCCAAGGATTCTACCAATCTACTGCAATTAGGACTTTATTGATAATAAGGTGGTGATTATTTTTTTATATTTCATCTTGGGACAGTCATTACACCAATAACACACACACTGGTTGTATTTCACATCTTTCTTATTCTTCAGCTAGTTAACTATTTAGCCAATTAACTAATTAATTGTTTGAATAACCATTCAGTTAATCAATCAATTGTTGAGAGAACATATCATTGATGAGGTAGTGAATGGTAACAAAAGACATAATCAACTAACTCCCCCTCGCAAAATTGCTGGCCTTGTCCCCAAATTAGAAACAGTTATTATTTATATTGGTGAATCTAGGCCTTGTACCTATAGTAGAAAGGATTATTTATATTGGTGAATTGAGCTGACCAATTGACTAGTTGAACAATTAATCACAAAATTAGTTAAATGGTTAACTAGTTGACTGATACTAATAAAAGAAGTGAAACATAACCAGTGCATGTGTTTATTATTGGCATGATGACCCTCCCAATGTACAAAAAAATCAACACCAACACTCTGTATAACCTACTGGCTGTAATGGAACCTATTTCTTGTAACACATGGTCTTTTCTATCCTCTTTCAAAGCTCTACTGGCAACATTTAATCTCTATAGAATCAGTAAAACTCCAATAAATTTCCACTATTTATTCTTCAGTTTTCCAATATCAATTTCTATAGACATAAATTTTATATGATTCCTATTATCATCTTGCCATCATTGTTGCTATTGTTGTTCATCATTTTTATTATTTGTGTTGCTAATTTTTTTTTCTTGTTTAAATGATTTATTAATCTTTCCATGTGAAATATATAAAAAAAGAAAAACAAAAAGCCTGCCTCTCATCTTCATAATGTTGAGGAAGAGGAAAAGGAAGAGGATGTGTTTAATATTTCAGCATTTTTTTCTTTTTTATTTTAACGTTCTTGGTGTGAGTCGGACACATTATGTATTTGGCTTGCCAACCAACCTAATAGATTTATCATATTTCTCGCCCATCACATGCACATAAGTATTCTTTTTAGATGCAGCACTCACACACACACATACTATATGCACATACACACACATATGCCATAACTATTATATACATGCATGTACTTCTTTCCCTCTTCTTTCTCCATTTTTTTCTCTCTCCTTGTCTATTTTTTCTTCCAGAAGAAGAGTGTAAACTCAAAGCATAAAAGAGTTTTCCTTCATTTTTCCTATTTCCTGAATGTAAACCTTATACACTCTGTATTTTTTGGCCTTGTCTACATGTTTCATTTGCATTGTATATATGGTATATATATATATATTTCTTTACTACCCACAAGGGGCTAAACATAGAGGGGACAAACAAGGACAGATAAAGGGATTAAGTCGATTACATCGACCCCTGTGGGTAACTGATACTTAATTTATCGACCCCGAAAGGATGAAAGGCAAAGTCGACCTCGGCGGAATTTGAACTCACAACGTATCGACACACGAAATACCACTAAGCATTTCGCCCGGCGCGCTAACGTTTCTGCCAGCTCGCCGCCTTGCGTATATATGTATATATATATGTGTGTGTGTATATGTTTGTGTGTTCATGCAACATACAATATATATAAGCACAAATAGGACAAATAGAAAATATGTGATTATGATCATGACGGCAATGACAATAGCAACAACAATGATGATGAAGATGACAATGGTGGTGGTATTAATGATGATGTGTGTAGTAACCCTTTAACTGCAAAATGAAATCTCATGGTTATTCCAGTGATGATGTTAAACATGTACCAAAAATAAAAAAACACAATTGGTATTCTCTACAAGTCACGGCGCCTCAACAGACTTGACGTATCTCAACAAAAAACAGTTTCAAACATTACATTCCTCAACAAAAGACAGAATTCGTATATAAAACCACTTTCTGCCATTGAGGAGAATGTAACTTTGAAGGCCTCTTTGTAATTTATCGCAGTAAAACAATTAGCATTTGTTTCTTTGTCTTTTTATAATATATATATATATATATATATATATATATAGAGAGAGAGAGAGAGAGAGAGAGAGAGAGAGAGAGACATAAGGAAATAGTTTAACATAAAAGCAAACAATTAATAAATACATTTTATCAGAGTAGATGTTTATGAAACTTTGACAAGGGGAAGGTTGATAGTGACTTCGAAGTTTCAGCTTGTTTGCCTTTGTCAGACTAATTAAACGTATATATGAATATATCAGTTGAGGTGGGGGTGTTGGGACAAAGGGTTGGGGAGATTTAGTAACTTTTCTATAAATTGTGGAACCATGCAACCTTTTTATAAGAAAGAATAAACTGGCGTAAAATGCTATACATATATATATATCATCATCATCATCATCGTCGTTTAACGTCCGTTCTCCATGCTAGCATGGGTTGGACGGTTCGACCGGGGATCTGGGAAGCCAGAAGGCTGCACCAGGCTCCAGTCTTATCTGGCAGTGTTTCTACAGCTGGATGCCCTTCCTAACGCCAACCACTCCGTGAGTGTAGTGGGTGCTTTTTACGTGCCACCTGCACAGGTGCCAGGCAAATCTGGCAACGGCCACGGTCAGATTGGTGTATTTTATGTGCCACCGGCACGGAAGCCAGACGAGGCGGTGCTGGCATCGGCTACGAGTCGGATGGTGCTTTTTACGTACCACGAGACCAGGGATCCTGGCTGGTTCAATTCGATTTCGATTTCGCTTGCCCCAACATGCCTTCGCAAGCAAGGGGGTTGGCATGGGTGCCTGTCGTACGGTCAGATTGGTGTATTTTACGTGCCACCAGCACAGAAGCCAGTGGAGGCGGCGCTGGCATCGGCCACGAGTCGGATAGTGCTTTTTACGTACCATATATATATATATATATATATTGTATATGTATGCATGTGTGTGTGTGTATACTCTTTTACTCTTTTACTCTTTTACTTGTTTCAGTCATTTGACTGCGGCCATGCTGGAGCACCGCCTTTTTAGTACTTATTCTATCGGTCTCTTTTTGCCGAACCGCTAAGTGACGCGGACGTAAACACACCAGCATCGGTTGTCAAGCAATGCTAGGGGGACAAACACAAACACACACACACATATATATATATACATATATACGACAGGCTTCTTTCAGTTTCCGTCTACCAAATCCACTCACAAGGCATTGGTCGGCCCGGGGCTATAGCAGAAGACACTTGCCCAAGATGCCACGCAGTGGGACTGAACCCGGAACCATGTGGTTGGTTAGCAAGCTACTTACCACACAGCCACTCCTGCGCCTATTAAAAAAATATACACATACTTTTCTTTTAATCTTTTATTTGTTTCAGTCATTTTACTGTGGCCAAGGTGGAGCATCGCCTTTAGTTGAGCAAATCAACCCTCAGGACTTATTCTTTGTAAGCCTAGTACTTACTCTATCAGTCCCTTTTGCCGAACTGCTAAGTTACAGGGATGTAAACACACCAACATCGGTTGTCAAGTGATGGTGGTGGGGACAAACACAGACACACACATATATATGATAGGCTTCTTTCAGTTTCCGTCTACCAAATCCACTCACAAGGCTTCAGTTGGCCCGAGGCTACAGTAGAAGACACTTGCCCAAGGTGCCATGCAGTGGGACTGAACCCGGAACCAAGTGGTTGGTAAGCAAGCTACTTACCACACAGCCACTCCTGTGCCTATTATAAATGTATAAATATAGGTGTGGATGTGGCTGTGTGGTAAGAAGCTTGCTTCTCAACCACATGGTTCTGGGTTCAGTGTCATCATGTGACACTTACTAAAGCCTTGGGCCCAGCAGGGCCTTGGAAATGGATTTGGTTGACAGAAACTGAATGAAGCATGTGACATATATGGGTGTGTGTGTGTGTGAGAGAGAGAGAGAGAGAGAGTGTGTGTGTGTGTGTGTGAGTGTGTGCATATGTATATGTGTGTGTGTGTATTTCTTTGTGTCTGTCTTTCTCGTCCGCTACTGATTGACAACCAGTAAAAGACAGCAACGGAATAAGTACCAGACTTAACCGAAGACGTAAGTTCTGGGGTCAGATCGTTTGACTAAAAGAGGCAAAAAATAAGCAATAAAAGATATACACACATATAAATATAACAATTGATTTGGATCATGTCAATCATGATTATTAGCTCGTTAGCTTCTAGCATGTGACTGGCTTGTGGTTTATACTGTAGGAATATTAATTAATTAATTAATCAATCAATTAATAATGTTCTCATTTTATCATTCCATTATAAAATTAAGAATGATTATTTAATATCGGGTTCTCCACAACTCCAATTTCTGTGATAGCATTAGAAACATATGTTATGTAGTAAAAAAAATATAATGAAAAGAGATAAATGGACAACAGTTCAATCCATGCTATATGTGTTTCAATAGCATGGCATTTTATTTATAATTTGTGCATTATGTAATACAGGATGTTGGCCTTTTTTTCAGGCACCCAACTGCTAAAATGATTGTGTTTGTGTGTGTGTGTGCATGCATACATACATCACAGCCCTTGAGCTGAACCTAGTAAAAAAATAAAAGAATATATGCTATATAGAGAGAGGGGGAAAGAGAAAGACAGACAGGTGGACAGAGAAACAGATAGATAAATAGATAGATGGGTTAGTGTCTTCTGCTATAGTCCCAGATCAACCAAAGCTTTGTGTGTGAATTTGGTTGATGGAAAATGAAAGAAGCCTGTCGAGTACATAATGAGTGTGAGTGTGTGCCTCCATACCTTGACATTGCATGACAGCTGTGTCACCATAATGCAAGTGGAGCTGACTGTTCCAGTCTTCTGTGGAAACAGTCAGGTCAAGGGGAAATATATTTTTCTTTACTACCCACAAGGGGCTAAACACAGAGAGGACAAACAAGGACAGACAAACGGATTAAGTCAATTACATCGACCTCAGTGCGTAACTGGTACTTAATTTATCGACCCTGAAAGGATGAAAGGCAAAGTTGAACTTGGAACGTAACGACAGATGAAATACGGCTACGCATTTCACCCAGCGTGCTAACGTTTCTGCCAGCTCGCCACCTTTCAAGGGGAAATATAACCTTGCTTGGAAACAGGCAGAGGTTGGTGACAGGAAGGGCATCCAGCTGTAGAAAATCTAGCTGAATGAGCTCCATCGAACCCATACAAGCATGGAAAGGTGGACATTAAAATGATCATCATGATCAAGATGATATATACAGGGGTTGGATAAAATAATGGAAACACCTTAAAATTTCAGACAAATTTATTTTAATATGGGGTAGGACTGCCTTTGGCAGTAATTACAGCTTGAATTCTACAAGGTATGGACTCATACAAATTTTGAATTGTTTTCAAAAGAATTTTTGTCCATTCTTCAGCTAAAACAGTCTCCAGTTCTTGTAGCAATGATGGTGGAGGCTATTGACTCCTTACTTGTTTTTCTAAAATGCACCATAAATGTTCAATAATATTGAGATCTGGGGACTGTAGTGGCCAGATAAGATGTTCAACTTCACTAGAATGTTCCTCATGCCATTCAGTAACAACTTTAGTTGTGTGAATTGGTGCATCATGATCCTCAAAGATTGCACTTCCCTCCAGAAACAGTTCTGCAACCAGAGGGTGAATTTGATCAGATAAAATGCTTAAATAGTCTTGTAGGGAAACCATTGGACCAGTGGATTTCCAAGATATAGCCTCCCCCCGCCTGATCATCACACATCCTCCTCCATTTTTAACAGTTGGAAGAAGGCAGTATGGGTCAAATGCTTCTTTTGGCTGCCTCCACACGTATATTTAGCTGGTGGTCAGAAATAATGTAAAGGATGACTCATCCGAGAAAATAACATTCTTCCACTGCTCTAGGGACCAATTCTGTAGGTTTTTACTCCACTCTAAATGCTTTGCAATGTTTGTTTTTGAAAGTAGTGGTTTTCTGATTGCAGCCCTCCCATGAAATCCAGTTTTGTGCAGCTCCTGGCAAACATTTTTTGTGGAAACTGAGTTCTCGAGTTGGTCATTAAGTTCTACTGAAATTTTGGGAGCTGTACTTTTGTGATCCTTTCTAACAATTTGCATAAGAGTTCGACGGTCCCTTTCTGAAAGTTTTGGTTTTCTTCTGGGGTTTTGTTTCGACGAGGAGGTTTTTCCCTTTTTCTCAAAGGCAGTCACTACTTTCGAGACAGTACTTCTTGATACACCAAACATTTCGGCTGTTTTCTTTGAAATTCTGATAGATCTGTCATTTTAATGAATTTTAATTACCTTTACCTGATGATATCTGAAAAAAAACAGCAATTTTAGCAAAGCATATTAAATCCAAAAAACATAAAAATAAACAAGCTTTTGACGGTTTTATAGATATTCCAAAATTATGATGCTAGGTGCTTCCATTATTTTGTCCAACCCCTGTATGTGTGTGTATATATATATATATATATATATATATATATATATATATATATATATATATATATATATATAAATTAATAAATAAATAAAACATATGCACATATACACACATACATGCATGTACCCACCTCCACATGTATATATACATGCATATATGGGTACAGGACAACAAAAAAAAGTCGAACACAATGAGAAACAAAAACATAAACACAAAACCAAGGAAATGGACATTTTTTTAAAACAACAAAAAAATAGAGTACAGGACATACAAAACAAGGAAAATTCCCCTTCTTTACATGACTTCAATGAAAATTTCCTTCCCGCGAAAATCAAATTAAATAAAATTTGCAATTTTTTTGTGGAGGGGTAAAAATGGTAACAAAAACAGGACAGTAACGACAGTACAAAATATAAACAGTAAAAGACAGGACACGGAGAATAACAGTAACACAAACAAGAAGGGCTGTTAAGCCAAACAAGATAAAATTTTTTTACGAACGCTATTTTTTGAGAACGGCAGAGAGCAACAGATTTTACTGTCTCTACTTGAAGGAAGCCAGGGGAAGAAAGACAGAAATAGCCATCTCATCACGTAACCGCGACGGGAGGGAGGTGGAGGAGTAAGAGAAAGGGATAGTAAAAAAGGGAATGGTTGTAGAGAAAAGAATGAAGAATGAGAGAGAGAGAGGGAGAGACAGTAAGGTAGAAGAAAAGGAAAGCCAAAAGAATGAAGGCTGAGAAAGGGAGAGGAGAGAAAGGTTAAGAGTGCACATCATTATTAATATTAAGAACAATCTTACTTAGAAATGGATGCGTGCGTTCCGTCATACAATAAATTAATAAATAAATAAAACATTGTCGTTTAATGTCCATCTTCCATGCATGCATGGGTAGTATGGTGGACATGAGCCAACCAAGTAGAAAAACTACCTGAGGCTACTGTGTCTGTTTTGGCAGGGTTTTACAGCTGGATGCCCTTCCTAACACCAACCACTGTGCAGAGAGGACGTAGTGCTTTTTATGTGGCACTGGCACGGGTGACGTTAGTTTTGGCATGATTTTTACAGCTGGATGCCCTTCTTATCATCTATATATATATATATGTATATATATATATGTATATATATATATATGTATGTATGTATATATATATATGACTGATCTATGGCAATATGCTGTGCTTGAGAAGACCCATCAAGCCAAGTGAAATTGTAATCATGGCCGATGCTCAGGTCACATATGCATGGTATGCAAAAAGCACCATTCAAGTGCTGAGCCTCACGGAGGCAATGTGACTGATACCAGTATCATGTAACTAGCACCTGTACCAGTTGCATGTGAAAAGCACCTATTACACTCTTGGAGTGGTTGGCGTTAGGAAGAGCATCCAGCCATAGAAACCATGCCAAATCAGACTGGAGTCTGGTGCAGCCTTCCAGCTTACCAGCCTTGGTCAAACCATCCAACCTATTCCAGCATGGACTACAGACATTAAATGATGATGATGATGACGATGACCATGATATATTTTTATAAATATATATATATATAAAACATATGTCATATAAGTATTCAAAATTCTATTGATTAATCTGTTAGTTTATCTTGATTAAGTCTGACTGAAATATTCAGAGATACAAATATTTGAATATATAAAACAACAGTTGGCAAGCCAGTTATTGTAGTACTTCTCCCTCTTTAAGATGAAAATTTTTATCTGAGAATGAAATTCCATCTAAAAGAAAGTTATTATGAAAACAAATAACGTCTGTTGAGATTTTGTACAACTCTGAGCCAACCATTAAAAAAAAGAAAGTGATTTATTACGTAAACACAAGACATTAAAATTTGTAAGAGAGGGTAAATGGGAGGTTTTGATCTAGTTAGACATTTTCTAACAAATATTGCTGACATAAAGGGGTGTGACAAAAAACAAAAACAAAACTCCCTCTGATTTACCATTATTGATAAATATTTCAATAATATACACATAATATGTTTCAGTTTACACCATAATTTAGGAAAAATGGTAGAACATTAGCTACATGTAGATATCAGCACCACCTGCTTAACTTCACTAGCACCACACCTGTAGCCAGGTAAAATATGGGAAGTTTTTCTGCTCTGTTCTGTTGTAAGTGTGAAAACACAGAGGAGTGATAGAAGATAGAAACGGAGGTGCTGATATGCACAGTACGAGAAGAAGCATTGAGGATGAACTATGTGAGGGGGATAATTGACAACACTGCTGAGAGTAACAAATGCAGAATGTGTGGTGAGAGGGGTGAAATGGTATGGCATGTTTTAATGGTAAGGCAGCAAGCTGGCAGATTCGTTAGCACGCCGGGCGAAATGCGTAGCCGTATTTTGTCTGCCGTTATGTTCTGGGTTCAAATTCCGCCGAAGTCGACTTTGCCTTTCATCCTTTTGGGGTCGATTAAATAAGTACCAGTTATGCACTGGGGTCTATGTAATCGACTTAATCCCTCTGTCTGTCCTTGTTTGTCCCCTCTGTGTTTAACCCCTTGTGGGTAGAAAAGAAATAGGTATGGCACGTTGTTAGTGAATGTCTGAAATTGGCACGAAAGACAACATGACAATGTGGCAAGAATGATCAATTGGGAGGTCTGTGGAAATTATGGATTAGAAAGATTCAAAGACGTGATATGACCAAAGCCCAGAAGAAGTTACAGAGAATGAAGATTGTAAAATTCTGTGGGAGGCAATGGTTCAGTGTGAGCATCAGATTAGACATTGGAAACCTGACATTGTTGTGGGGAAGAGAAAAGAAAAACAAACATGCAAGAGGAGATAAGTCGGGTAGAGCTGATCATGTATAGAAAAACGGAGACCGCTTCCCCCTGTGGGATGAAGTTAAAATAATAGAGAACACCACTGGAAAACTAAAAGAAGCAGCACAAATGTTAGAACACAACAACCTCATAAGAGATATTCAGTGACAGTACTTTGGAGTGAAGATTGTTTGCCAACAAAACATGGCAGTCCTGGTTTAGGACGAATGTTGCTGTAATTTAGCCCCTGGTAACATCATCTTCAGCTGGCTATAAGATGTGTTGTGTCATATAGCCAGCTGGAGACGATGTCTCCTAAAATACAGCAACATTCGTCCTAAACCAGGACTGCCATGTTATGTTGGCAAACAATCTTCACTCCAACAAAGCATTTATTGTAGATATTGCTTCACCATGAGAAGCAAAGTGAGAAAGTGGAGAAATATCAGGGAGACGAAGAGAGAAATTAAGGGTTAGAAAGTTGGAGGAGAAGGAATGACACAAAAGACCTTTAGACATTGGATATGCTCACTCTTTTAGTATATTGCTGTTATAACATCTGCCAGAGTAAAAGCATCATGGGTAATAATAATAATGATGATGATGATGATAATAATAATAATAATAATAATAATAATAATAATAATAATAATAATAATAATAATAATAATAATAATAATAAGGATAAGGACTCAAAGCAGAGACTGAAGGATTTTTAATTGCAGCACAAGACCGAAACCTCCCCACCAGAAATTACCAAAAACATGTAATGAAAAGAAACATAACAAGTAACTGCAGAATATGTGGAGATGGACAAGAAACAATAAATCATATTATCTCTGGCTGCCCAGTCCTGGCTAAGAAGGAATATATTCACAGACATGACAGAGTTGGAACCTACATACATTGGAAGCTATGCCAACACTATGGAATAACAACAGAAAAAAGATGGTATAGGCACACACCAGAAAAGGTCACAGAAAACGAGAAAGCAACCATACTCTGATTGGTATTTTATATCATTGACCCCTGAAAAATGAAAGGCCAAGTTGGTCTTTATGGATTTGAACTCAGAATAGAAAGAAAGGTCCATAACTAAATATTATAAGGTATTTTCATCCAGAATCCCAATGAATAAAGAACCACTCCCACCCCACCACCAGCCCCATCGCCATTACCATCACCACCACTACTACTATGAATATATTTTCCTCAAGGGCCCATAGAAACAGCGCATTAAGATACAGTGAGAAATAGTAAAAGTTTGTTAAATAAAATAAAAAAGTGACAACAATTTGAGGAGGAAATTAAAATTCACAGAATTCATTTTTAGAATTTATTAGTTTTAAAGAAAAAAGGAAATTAAAAAAAAGAGGAAATCTTTTTAATGATGGTGGTGGTGGTGGTGGTGGTGGTGGTGGTTTCCTTTTCTTTTCAACTGAGGAGAATATATTTAAAATTAAGACAGTGAAATACAGAGGTGGTTGCCACTATATGGAGTTAGAGATTGAGAGAAAAAAACAAATTATGAATTGGATATAAATTGTATAGAAATGGTGGGGTTTTTAAAAAAAAATTTTTGTACTTTATTCTTTTAATTCTTTTGTCATAGAACTGTGGCCATGCTGGGGCACCACGTTGAAGGGTTTGGTCAAACAAATTGGCTCCAGGACTTACGTTTTCTCTTTATATATATATAATATATATATATAAAGTAGATGTAGGCATTTTTAAATCAAGGCTGGACCTCTTCCTGTTGAGAGTCCCAGATGAACCAACCTCACGGTAAGAGATGCAAATGAGAGTAGCTACATCAAACTCCATTTTTCACCAATACCATATGTTAGAGGAGGCTCTCAGTAATATCAGTGTAGCAAAACGGCAGTGCTGCAGCATGGCCACAGCTCTGAGCTGAAACTACAGAAAAAAACCCCAGTAATTCCTGGGGGTAAAGATGTTCTATTGAAACGCTTTATTGCTCTGATATAAGAAAGCAATTTCATTATAACTGCCACAAAAGGTGTATTTTCCATCATGAAATAGAACAAAAACTGTCAGCTAGAGGAGAGAAGTTGTCAGAGGTTGGCAAGAGAGGTCATAGGAGGTTGTCTAGAGAGGTTGTTGAGAGAGTTTTTCGGAGGTTGGCAAGAGAGGTTGTCGTTCACAGAAAAACTATTGTTTTACCATGAGAAAAGCACTGTTGAAGTGTTAAGTGAAATTTGGTGATCGATGATTGAATCCACGCTATGCCTGCATGAAGCCACTACAAATATGTTGCGGTATAAAAAATTTAACTACTATCATGGAAGAAGTGCAACTGTAAAAATGCAGAATAATAAGAGTAATGGGCATTCAAATAAGTATGTATGTATAGAAATGTATGAATGAAGAGATTCAAATTAAGGAAGTGCAATAATAATGTTTAGTAGTTCAAAACTGTGAGTAGTGAAATATAGAATTGGATCAGCTGATTGTGAGAATCAAATATTGATTGCTTCGTTAAAAACTGCAGGTGGTATGAGTTATTTCCCTTGGGTTGTTTAAATGAAATATTGGTAATATGTAGCAGATAGGAGGATCCATTGGATGGACCCTATTATCAATTTTTTTCAACAATCTAAGTATGTCACGAGACATGAGTTCTACTCAATTGTCAAATAAAGTATAAAAATATTATCTGCAAAAATTAGAAATTGGACACACAAAAAATCAATATTCAAAGTAATCGAACATAAACAATGAAATGGGTTATTTCTCTTGAGTGTTTAAAAGAATATTGTGCAGGTGGTATGGGTTATTTCCCATGGGTGTTTAAAAAAATTAGTTATATGAGGTAGATATAAAGGTCCCTTCCAGAGGCCGTATTATCGATTTTTTCAACAATCTAAGTATGTCACTCGTTTTCCAGACATGAGTTCTACTCACGTGTCAAGTTTCATCAAAATCGATAAAACGATGTAGGAGGAGTTAGATAACAACTCCACAAACAAACACACACACAGATTTTCCACATATGTAGTATATATATATATATATATTATATATATATATATATATATATATATATATATATAAATATTCACACACATACATGCACACATGTGCATGCACAAAAACACACACATACATACATGCATACACACATACATTCATACATATATACATACACACATATATACACACATACATGCATGCATACACACATACATACTTACATACACTACACACACAAATACATTCATACATACATATATGCATACACACACACACATACATACATACATACATACATGCATACACACACATACATACATACACTACACACATACATACATTCATACATATATGCATACACATACATGCACACACACAATCACATACATACATACATACATACATACATGTATATGGCAATGCATACATTACCAACTTGATATAATCTCAGAAATGGTTCCAATATATTCTCCTGAGAATAATGATTCAAGGAATTTTCTGGCCATGTCTTAAATGCCATCAACTGTTTAACCCATTTGCTATGAGATTTCAGTTGAAATCTACAATTTTTGTTCCAGTTAATTTGGAAAATAAGGAAGATATTAAAATAATTTTGTCTTTAGGAACAGGTGTGGTAAGAAGTTTGCATCCTAACCACATGATTCTAGGTTCAGTCCCACTGCATGGCACCTTGGGCAAATGTCTTCCACTATAGCCTCGGGCCAACCAAAGCCTTGTAAGTGGATTTGGTAGATGGAAACTGAAAGAAGCCCATTATGTGTATGCATCATCATCATCATCATCATCATCATCATTTAACGCCCATTGTCCATGCTGGCATGGGTTGGACAGTTTGAATGGGCTGGCACCCTGGAAGGCTGCACCAGACTCCAGCCTGATTTGGCATAGTTTTCTATGGCCCAATGCCCATCCTCACACCAACCACTCTGAGAGTGCAATGGATGTTTATACGTGCCAGCAGCACGGGTACCATTTGCATGACACCAGGATGTGTTTATGTGCCACTGGCATGAGTGCCAATTCGCGTGACATTGGTGTCTTCCACAACTACGATTTTGCTTGGCTTGATGGGTCATCATCTCAAGCATGATATAATGCCAAAATTACTATTTTTAAATCTCACAACATGAGATATTCAGCAACAGTACTTTTTAAATAGTAATTTTCTAATTTATAGATCAGTGACTAGTTGTCACTTTGAACACTATATATTTCGAATGGGAATTTGGCAGCGTGATCCTACGACCGAGAGTCTGCTGCCCTAACCACTGGGCCATTGCACCTCCACTCACACACACACACACACACACACACACACACACACACATATATATATATATATATATATATATATATAAAATGTATATGTGTGTGTGTTTGACCCCACCACTGCTTGACAACTGGTGTTAGTTTGTTTATATCCCTGTAACTTAGTGGTTTAGTAAAAGAGACTGATAGAATAAATACTACACTTCAAGACAAAAAGGGTACTCGGATTGATTTGTTTCACTAAAATTCTTCATGGTGGTGCACCAGCATGGCCACAGTCCAATGACTGAAACAAGTAAAAGAATTAAGTTGGTATCAAGCTGGCAGAATATGTTTGAGAAGGTGCTTGGCAGCATTTCTTCTGACTCCTCATGTTGTGGGTTCAAATGCCATTGAAGCTGACTTTGCCTTTTGCCTTCCACCCCATTTGCCTTCCAACCTATTTGCTTTCACCCCATTTGCCTTCAACCCCTTTTTGCCTCCCACCCCTTTTGCCTTCTACCCCTTTTGCCTTCCACCCCATTTGCCGTCCATCCCTTTTGCCTCCCACCCCTTTTGCCTTCTACTCCTTTTGCCTTCCACCCCATTTGCCTTCCATTTCTTTTGCCTCCCACTCCTTTTTCCTTCTAACCCTTTTGCCTTCCACCCCTTTTGCTCTCTACCCCTTTTGCCTTCCACCCCTTTTGTCTTCCACCCCTTTTGCCTTCTATCCCTTTTGCCTTCCACCCCATTTGCCTTCCACTCCATTTGCATTCCACCCTATTTGCCTTCCACCCCATTTCCCTTCTACCCCATTTGCCTTCCACCCCATTTGTCTTCCACCCCTTTTGCCTCCCACCCCTTTTGCCTTCCACCCCATTTGCCTTCCATCCCTTTTGCCTTCCACTCCTTTTGCCTTACACCCCATTTGCCTTCCACTCCCTTTTGCCTCCCACCCCTTTTGCCTGCCACCCATTTTACCTTTCACCCCTTTTAGAGTTGATAAAATAAGTACCAGTTGAGTACCAGGGTCGATGTAATTGACTTAATCCACACCCCTAAAATCGCTGGCTTTGCACCAAAATTTGAAACCATTATTAAGTTGATGTTTGGAAAATGGATTAACATGAAATTTTGATGGAAGGTTTTAATTGAGATCACTTCAAATCAGGAATTTGTATCATAGAACCAGGAGTAGTTTTGGACAAATTGGTATCAAAAGAGTTAAAATGGTGTAATTTTCTAAATAAAGTCATAAAATTCTAAAATATCACAATCTGTTTGTTCCTAAAATTTACCATAAAATTGCTAATGAGAAGAAATTCCTTTGTAAAAATTGCCATAACATTGTAAATGTAATTATGTTGTTTGAGGAATTGCGATAAATGTCTTTACAATCAATCAATCCTACAAAATGGAAATGGTAGTTTTCTCTCAATTAGGTCCTTCCTTTCATTAAACAAATTGATTGGCGCTATGATAGAGGATTCTTACAAGATCTCCAGTTAGGTACTAATAAGGTGTTGCAAGTATTTTGTTTGAGGGATGGGATGAGCCTTGCAGAGTTTAAAGAGAGTCAAGAACCACTGGTCAGAAATGTCATGATAAAGTTTAAAGAGTGTCAAGAATACTCATCCACCTTCTCTCAACAGAAATGGTTTAGAAGAACAACTAATAAATGGCCTATCAAGAGATTTGTAGAAAAAGAGATAAAGCTTTTGGTAAGTTGATTCCTGTTGTAGCTAAGAATGCAGAGTGGTTGCTTGAAGTGTGAAAGAGTGAGAATGAAGTACGGAAAGATCAAGAGAAAGCTTAGGAAGAATGGACCAACAGAAGATGAAAGAGTTTTGTTTTTTATGTGCGCGATTTGTGGGAGGAAATGCTTGAGCGATGCAGGCTTGGTCAGCCATGAGAGAAGTCACAGGAATCGACCCTTTGTGAATTGTGAGAAGGTTATTGTTGAGAACAGAACATGTGCAGCCAGTGGAAAGGTGTGCTGTTCAGTTGGAGGATTAAAGAGACACGTCAAAAGCCATGCTTCTTTCCACACAACTGTGCATTATGCAGTAAAATGTGCAACTCTCTGACGGGGGCTCAAGAGTCATATAAGGGCCTCACATTACATTATCAAGGACTCACTTCAATGATTTTGCCTAGCAATGGCTTTGCCCGTATACAAGAAAGCAGCCACTATCTGTATATATACATATGTTTTATACCCCCCCCCACACACACACGTACAATATATATATATACACATACAATATATATATACACATACAATATATATATATATATATATATATACACACACACATACACATGTACATATATATAAGTACATAATTATATGTATATATGTGTGTGTGTGTCTGTCTGTCTGTCTGTGCATGTATGTATGGAAGGATGGATGGATGGATGGGTGGTTGGATGGATGGGCAGACATATAGTGTTTTAAATATTGATTGATTGATTGATTGATTCTAGTTTCAGCTTATGAGCTGTGGCCATGCTGGGGCACCGCCATTTGGTGTTGCTACTTGGTTTCACTTCATGGAGGCTTTCTAGCAACTGCTATTTGGTGCATGAGAGAGTTCGATGCAGCTGCCCTCATCTGCCCCTCCTGCCGTGAAGTTGGTTCATCTGGGACACCTGACAGGAAGAGATCCAGCTTCATTTTAAAGACATCTGTATCCACCCCATGCAGGTCTCTCAGGTTCTCCGGGAGGATATTGAAGAGCTGTGGGCCTCGGAAGCCCAGGCTATCACAGAATCTTGTCCTACATCTTGATGGCAGGTTTGGAGTCCTAGGCACCACGCAGTGGCGCCCAGTTCTGGCATTTGCGTAACTCTCGATGCCAAAGTTCAGGACACTTCCCTCCAGGATCTTCCAGATGTATATTATGGCATATCTTTCCCGCCTACGCTCCAGGGAATATAATTTTAATCTCTTGAGTCTTTCCCAGTAGCTTACATTCTGCATAGAGGCTATCTTCTTCGTGTAGCTTCGTTGGATCGCCTCAAGTTCTGTGATCAACTTGACACTGGATGGTGACCATAGCTGAGAGCAATAGTCAAAGTGGCTTAGGACAAGTGTCTTCCAGAGGACCATCATGGTTTCTTGTTCTCTTGTTCTAAAGGTTCTAAGGATCCATCCAGCCAGCCGTCTACATTTCATTGTCAGTTTAGCAACATGTACATGAAAGGTCGCGTCATCACTCATGTGAATACCCAGGTCACGCACTGATTGTGCCTCTGGGATTGCAATCCCTCCGGGTCCAGTATCTTAAGAATAGAAAATATTCAAGAACATCGCATCATTTGAGTTAGAAAGAAGGCAAAAAACTGATTCTGGTTCCAACGCTGGTCTAAGTGAACAGTTGATTTATGTTCCACAATGAAAAGAGATCAGAGAAAATATTCTGATCAGGTAGAAAATGGTAATGCCTGGAAATATTGAATTATTTTCACTTGGCACGAAGACGATTTTGTAAGAATATGATTTATATTTGATTGAACTGGTTTCACAGTATTGATTTCTTTCTAATGGACAAATTTATAAAGGGGACAACATGGGCTGCTGTGACATTCATGCTTTCTCATATCATCATCATCATCATCATCATCATCGTGGCCAATGCCAGCCCCGCCTTGACTGGCTTCCGTGCCAGTGGCACGTAAAAAGCACCAACCAATCGTGGCAGTTGTCAGCCTCGCCTGACACCTGTGCTGGTGGCACGTAAAAAACATCCACTACACTCACGGAGTGGTTGGCATTAGGAAGGGCATCCAACTGTAGAAACACTGCCAGACCAGACTGGAGCCTGGTGCAGCCTTCTGGCTTCCCAGACCCTGGTCAAACCGTCCAACCCATGCTAGCATGGAAAACGGACGTTAAACAATGATGATGATGATGATGTGGCGAGCTGGTAGAATTGTTAGCATGCTGGATGAAATGCTAAGCAGTATTTCGCTCATCACTATGTTCTGATTTCAAATCCCGCTGAGTTCGATTTTGCCTTTCATCCTTTTGGGGTTGATAAATTAAGTGCCAGTTGTGTACATATGGTGTAGTGGAGGGTATATCAGCTGAAATGTTGTGTTAATAGCAAACACGATGAGGACAAATATCCATCAAATGTAAATAATAATAATTATTATTATTATCATGAAGGCAGCGAGCTGGCTGAATCATTAGCACACTGGGCAAAATGCTTAGATCCAGTTTGCCTGTCTTTATGTTCTGGGTTCAAATTCTGCTGAGGTCGACTTTGCTTTTCATCCTTTCAGGGTCGATAAATTAAGTACCAGTCAAGTTCTGGGGTCGATGTGATTGACTGTCCCCCTCCCCACAAATTTCAGGCCTTGTGCTTATAGTAGAAAGAATTATTATTATCATCATTATCATCTTCTTTCAATTCTGTTTCCATTTCTTGCCGAGTGTCTTCCTGACACCCAGGGCAGAAAAACTCACTTATATTCATTGGTAGGCCACTAAAATAAAGACACCAGATTGTTCATTTACAAAGCCATGTGACAGAGAAAATGGAAGGCTGCAAACTTTTCCACTCTGGGCACAAGGCCTGAAATTTTGGGGGAGGTGGGGGCCAGTTGATTAGATCGACCCCAGTATGCAACTGGTACTTAATTTATCGACCCCGAAAGGTTGAAAGGCAAAGTCGACCTTGGCAAAATTTGAACTCAGAATGAAGGATGCAGCAAACTAGCAGAGTCATTAGCATGCTGGACGAAATGCTTAGCAGTATTTTGCCTGTTACTACGTTCTGAGTTCAAATTCCACCGAGGTCAACTTTACCTTTCGTCCTTTTGGGATCAATAAAGTAAGTGCTAGTTACACACTAGGATTGATGTAATCGACTTGTTTTTTATCCAAGTTTACCTTCTCCTAAAAGTTAATTCAACAAAGAAGGTCTTTCACACCCAATGGTTCACCTGATAGTTAACCCCTAACTTGTTCCCCTCCCCCCAAATTTCAGGCCTTGTGCCTTTAGTAGAAAGGATTATTATTATTATTATTATTATTATTATTATTATTGAGTGAGAGAGCAGTTCATGCCATCAAAGTGACACTGGGGTAAAATATACGAAGTCCAGTATGCCCATCATGACTACCCGTCTGATAAAGGTACACCAGGCACATGCATCACAACCATATGTGCGCGACATGGTGATCTCATATCAAGATAAACAGCACATGACCTTGCAGGTGGGGCCCAGTTAGAATTTTCTTCAGGTTGAGTAGCCCATCCCGCTCAAAGGTCCCCGAATGAGGGTTGTTTAAGGATGTTGAACGAAACACCCATGTTTCCAAAGGTGAATTATCCAAACCCCAAAGAATCCCTCTCAACACATGGCTATGATGTTCCCCAATTACATCTACTCGTGATCAAAGATGCACATATCGTCAGCTACTAAGGGACATGGTCAACTGGTTAAGGTCAAACAAATGGCAAGCAAATCTGTGGTATTGAGCAGAATATTTGCTGTAGCCCATCTTTTATACCAAGACAAATTATTATTATTATTATTATTATTGGTTTTATTAGTTAAGTATTATTGATATTTTTTTTTAAAAGAAAGGCATTAAGCAAAACCAATACCCAGCAGTTAAGATGGCTGTCATGAGAGAAAGATGAAAGAAAATGTTAAACAGATTTCAAATGTTTAGTATGCATTTTGGGTTGCAACAATGCATGGAATTGCAGACAGCATATTTATGGCAAGTCAGCCACTACAGAAATATTATGTAGAACAAGAAAAGATAAATAAAATAAGACTTTTATTTTCTATTTGTTGATTGGAAGAAAAAAGAAAAAAAATCACTTGACACACTCTCTAATGTTCAGGAGATAAAAAAGAAATGAAAATGAAATACATAACATTTATAAATATTTTTCACCTGAAAAATGTTCTTTTTTCTGATGCTGTTACAGAAATATTTCATGCTGACCAGTTCCATAACTTGTCGGTTTAATACTAGACAGCCGATTGGTAATATTGTGAGAACTGGATAAATTGCTTTGTGGAATTGTTTTGGCTGCTCTTCATTCTGAGGTCAAATTCCAACAAAATCAATTTTATATTTTATCCTTCTGGGGATAAAAGTACCAGTTATGGACTAGGGTTGATAAATAACATACCAGTCATGGATTGGGGCTGATAAATATGTATGTATGTATGTTTGTGTGTGTGTATACATGTATGTATGTACATATGTATGTATGAATGTATGTATGTATGTATGTATGTATGTATGTATGCATGCATGCATGCATATATATATATATATATATATATATATATATATTATATATATATATATATGTATATATGTAAGTTCAAATGGAGACAAGAATATGTATTGTCCGTTTGATGGAAGATTTCTAAAAATGCCTGAAGATTGCTCAATATTTTAAACTGATGTAATACTTAGAATGTTTAATAAAATGAAGTAGCATGAAACGATTGTACCACATTACCTAAGATATACTTGTTGCTTATTTTTATGTATATATGTATGTATGTATGTGCATGATATAAACCCAATGTTTTCATTTACATCCCTTTATGTCAAAAGGTAACTAAGACATTCACTAAATGGGGATCAAAGAAAAAATAGGTCAACTCATGGTGGAGAAAGCCCACTTCCGAAACACAGTAAGTCCATGCAAATGTTCTGAGAAGCCAAGAAGTTCCTGAATTTTGTTTTTTGACGGAATCAACTATAGTAAAAGCCAGTGGCACGAAAGAGGCTGAGACGACCAGAAACCAACTGCACTTTACGGTTTTTATCCAAGTTTACCTTCTCCTAAAAGTTAATTCAACAAAGAAGGTCTTTCACACCCAATGGTTCACCTGATAGTTAACCCCTAACTAGGACCCGAACAGGTGCAAGTACTCCGTGCCAGAGTAGACCAGGGAACAAGGGTGGCTAAGGGATGGTTCCACACACCTCAAAAACCCTGAAACTCCCATACCATGCCCACCCCCACTGCTGGATGCAGTTTGTAGTCATACCCAGGACTTGAGGTTATCAATGAAAACCGTTTTAGGTGATGCTCCAGCATGGCCAGAGTCTAATGCCTGAAACCAGACAAAGGATGGATATTTATTAGTGGACAACACAGCTAAGTCTACCAGTGTGGTCAGTTGTAAAATACATTAACAACATGGCTGGCTATTGTATTTATTGTTTATATTCCCAGTCAGGCCAAACTGGGCTGGATGTCAGCTGCTCTTTGTATCATCAATGTCATTTATTATTAATCTTCTCCACCATTTGGAATATAAATTAGGTCACATTATTTTCAAATATCTAACTGATGATCTCAAGTAAAACATGCTTGGCTGAGATGGTAGAAAAGAGATTTCAAAATAGAACGAGACAACTACAAATTATGAGACGTGTGCATATTTACTGTTGCTGGTTTATAGGAGACTAGTAAAGTGCTTTGCTTGGGGAAGTGCTGCCAAATGAAAGCCCTGCATATTGAACCCCAGTTGATTTCAGAAGTCATCAGGAGAGAATGCACACCATTTCAGAGCCTTCCGCTCAATGGCTTTATGGTACCCCACCCCACAACATATGATTGATATGAGGCCACACCTGCTTGATCAACTGCCTGGCATTTAACCATTGACATTTCTAGATCTTCTTGTCTACTTACTCAGTGAAAGTAACTGACCTTCTTCTTTGCAGTTGAGCACAAAACCCTTCGTTTCTTCATCATCTCCTCTAATGAAGGCACATCATCTTTATTCATAGTTTGTTGATGTCTTGTAAGCTAGAACAGGTGGGCTGTGGGCCCAAGTGTGAAACTTACACTTGCCTCCTTATGAGAGCTCAAAATCTCTCATGGAAGCGACATCCAACCAAAGTACAAATATATGGGAAACTACCACCTGTATCATCTCTTGTGAAAGGTAGAAGAGTCCAGCTTGCTGGACATTGTTGTAGAGCTGAAAACAAGGTAATTTCTACTCTTCTCCTCTGGAAGCCATCTGCTCGCGATACCAGAGGGTGCACACTCTCCTACCCTGATGTAATCTCCAGGGATACAGGCATTCAGCAACAGGACCTCCGTAATGCTATGATGGACCATGAAGTCTGGTGTAGCATAGTAAATTCCATTGTTTCGACCACAGTTGAACAATGATGATGATGTGGTCTACTGAAGGGTTCTCTGTGGGTCTCAAACATTTTCTGAACTAGATTAAATGTTGTTTATAGGCCATTGAACAGTTGATAGCTTTCATCCTTTTCTTACCAGATTTTTGGCGTTAGGGAGGGCATTTGGCGTTAGGAAGGGCATTTGGCATTAGGAAGGGCATTTGGCGTTAGGAAGGGCACTTGGCGTTAGGAAGGGTATTTGGCGTTAGGAAGGGCACTTGGCGTTAGGAAGGGCATTTGGCGTTAGGAAGGGCATTGGCATTAGGAAGGGCATCCAGCTGTAGAAACATTGCCAGATCTGACTGGCCTGGTGCAGCTTTCGGGTTCCCAGACCCCAGTTGAACCGTCCAACCCATGCTATCATGGAAAGCGAACGTTAAGCGATGATGATGATTTTTGTTGAAATGCTCTGTCTTTGTTTCAGTTAATTATGAAAATAATAAAGAATTTGATAAAATAACTTTGTCATTCATAAACTGGAGTTTGTAACATAAGTTAGCTTGCAATTTTGATGGAAGGATAATTTTAAATTAGAGAATTTGTATCATAATCTTAAGGGTGGTCTCAAGTGGGTTAGTATCAAAAGGGTTAAGATAATCTTTTATAGAATGTTATAAGCTTTACCAGTGATGGAAATGAGGTGGTATGTGGGAATATTTTTATACGTAAGGGTATATATGAGGGTCAGGAATAAATGTAAGAAAGTAAATCAAAAGTGAACATTGTCAATCATCTGGAAATATTCTTAATATTTAGAATGTTCTAAGAACACTAATGAGGGCTTTGCCTATATGCAGTGAAGACAGTCTGGAAATGTCGAAGTCCCTATAGACCAAAATCCAACTCTCTCTAAATCAAAGACCAACCCTCACCTCTAGACTGAAGTCAAACCCTCTCTAGCCCAAAGTCTAACCCCCTCTGCACCAAAAACCAACCCCCTTTTGACAAATGTCCAACCTTTGCAGGCTAAAAGCCAGCCCATCTGGATTAAAGTCTAACCTCCCTCTAGACCGAAGAACAATGCCCTGTTGACCAAAGTCTAGCTACCAAAGTCTGCACCAAAAACCAGTCTACTCTAGACTGAAGCCCCTCCTCTCACACTTCCTGACTATTGACAGAAATTGCAGGTGGAAATGAGGTGGAATAGGTGAAATAGGTCAACTGGTCGCAGAAACTGAGGTACCAGGGTGTTACAAACATAGTGCTATGTTTATATTTATTTCACTTTACAAGAATATAACCAATTTCTAATAGAAACATCTGTGAATATATTTCATAACTGAAACAAAATGAGAGAAAAGATAATCACCAGTGTCATCATCAACATAATCACCATCACCACCACCACCACTACCACCACAAACGCCACCACCACTATCACCATCATCATCATAAAGTTATTAACCATCTCACAAACAATAACTCTGAGCACCTTTTCAAACACCACCTGTCTAACACCCGTGGACATGTTTACAAAGTCAGAAAACAGCACAGCTCCCATGACTTTCGGAAACATTTTTTCCTGCTAAGAGTTGCTGAAGCATGGAACAGACTGCCGGCATCAGTTGTTAGAGCACTGCATCCTTCAAAACTTCTATGCTTCCTGAGATTCGCCAACACTACACCTGATTTTCTCCCCTCCATACACACGCAAGCATGTACCAGACTCATACACTGTTCACTTTCCAGACATTTGTACATTACTACATATGCTTTATATGCACTTTTGACAAGTTGTGGTACACCTGAGCACTGTATACAATAATTTCATTATATATCTGTTCATTTTCCATCCTGGCATGGGTTGGATAGATCATAACATTTTGACTCATTTCTTAATGGAAACCACTCTTAAAGATTGATGCTCATCCATGTTGTTTGGCTCAGTTTCTACCACTGAATACTCTTCCTGTCAATAACCCTTTCATATCTCAGTCAATTCTTTACTTTATTGTTCCCAGTTGGTTTTCAATCAAGAAGCCATTTAATGAGTGCCACCAGTTAAGATTACATTGAAGTCCAAGCACTAATTAATGAAGCAGAAAGAGAGAAATATTTATTGATAGATTCAGTTCAAGTACTTTTACATATTCATGGAATTTCTTTATAAATCTCATAATTATTTATCTCACACACCAAGTTCAATAACTAGAATCAATTAACTGATCTTTCATAATCAGAAATATCCATCAATGATTGAACAGTCTGTCGTATTGATTTCAAGAATAAGAGAATGGGAATTATGCTGTTCATATCTTTCTCAAAGACATTCATCTCCATTTTCAGTTTTCTATTATAATTTCAGCCATGTCTAGGGTACATCATCATCATCATCATCATCATTTAACGTCCGTTGTTTATGCTGGTATAGGTTGGATGGCTTGACCAGGACTGGTAAGCTGGAAGGCTACACCAGACTCCAGTCCTGGTTTTCTACGGCTGAATGCCCTTCCTAACGCCAATCACTCTGAGAGTGTAATGGGTGCTTTTATGTACCAATGGTACAGGTGCCATTTGCATGACACCGGTATCTGCCGTGACTGCAATTTTGCTCAGCTTGATGGGTCTTCTCAAGCACAACATAATGCCAAAGGTATTGGTCATTGCTTCTGTGAGGCCCAACGCTTGAAAGGAACTCAACCACTTTGCCTAAAATCCAAAGCAAATTTCTTAATCACACAACTGTACCTATGTTAGTTATAGGTCTGTCTTCTCTAATACCAATTCCAACCCAACAACCAAGTGAACTAACTGAAAAATCAAATGATCAAATGTTTTTTTTTTATTTCTATTTATTATTATTATTATTATTATTATTTTCCCCAATTAGACAGATTTATGTCTTGGATAAACCAGAACAATAAAATTGTCAACATAAAATTACAGACCTATGGTTTCTGTGGTGGCTGCCATGGCAGGAGACATTCTTGTCAACTGATGAAATGCTATTTTATTGATCTGTTTAGCTTTAAAAGACAAACAAATGTTGCAGTGATTGCAATCGTTGCATCCAAGTGATGCTGAGTCTCGTAGTGTTTGTTTACTCTGATTAAAATCACAGTCAAAAAATAATTTGCTTACAGCCATCATGAGAATAACATAGATTATTATTTAGGTGTGAATAGATGATAGGCTCAGGTACACACACATACACACACGCACACACACACACATACAAACACACACACCTTTTATTTTTTAACTGCTTCAGTTATTAGACTGCAGCCATGCTGGGGCACTGCCTTGAAGAACTAAAGCTAAAGGAATCAACTCCACAACTTACTCTATCAGTCTCTTTTGCCAAACTGCTAAGTTACAGGGATGTAAACACACCAACACTGGTTAAGCAGTGGTAGGGGACAAACAGACACAAAGACACACATATATATATATATATATATATACGTATGTATGTATATATATATGTATGTATGTAGATATATATATATGTATGTATGTGTGTGTATACATATATATGTATGTGTGTGTGTGTGTGTGAATATATATATATATATGTATATATGTATGTGAATATGTATATATATATATATATATGTATATATAAAACTTTTTTTTTCCATAATGAGATAAAAAACCAAGGCTGCGTAGATTTTAGAACATTTATAAATGTTCTAAAATCTATACAGCCTTGGTTTTTTTATCTCCTTACATAATAAATTTTTATATACACATGCTGATATATGATCTACGTTGGACCCCTTATTTGCATAATCACCGAACTGGAACTCAACTATGGTCTATCCATAACTCTTACTCAGCATTACCTGACACCTTTGGGTCTCACTGACCCCATTACCTCTCTCTCTCTCTATATATATATATATATATATATATATTACGGAGATGTACTTGCATAGTGAGTGACTTGATCTGAGACCGTGTGCTGCAGCGTGGAAGGTGTTTATAAGCCATTTAAGAAGCACACAAAAACCGTTAGATTCACTTCAACATTTAAATTTAATTTGTCAAAATATTTTCGTCGCTTTGAGACCACGACCTGTTCACTGGTGCAGCACAAAGTTTTGTCAGTGAACAGGTCGCAGTCTCAAAGCGGCGAAAATATTTTGACAAATTAAATTTAAATGTTGAAGTGAATCTAACGGTTTTTGTGTGTTTCTTAAATGGCTTATAAACACCTTCCACACTGCAATTGTTTTATACATATTTATATATATATATATATATATTTCTGTGCCAGCATGGAAAATGTACATTAAATGTTGATGATGATGATGATACACCCCACACACACATATTAGATGTTTAAGAACTTATCACCACCTTTATTGTTTTAATGCCTCCTTTTCTATGTGTGCACAGGTCAGAATGGACTACACTGGGACAGCATTTTTTTTATGCCTGGATGCTCTTCTCGTCAATGACTCTCACTTATTTCCAAGCAAAGTAGCAATCGCCCAGTCTAGTGAAAAATGGACAGTTCGGACATCGTTACAGAAAGAACTGGAAACAAAAACTACACCTTCTGAACAAGCTTTTTGTTTACAGTCAGTGAACTTACATGAAGATGAAGAGATATACAAACACATTCACACAATCACACACACGAGGTTTGTGGTCTTGCAAGCTGCATGATCACCCCACTAGTGCTGGTGCCACATAAAATATACCTGGTACATTCTGCAAAGTGGTTGGCAATTGGAAGGGCCTCCGAGCATAGAAACCATGCTGAAGTAGACTTGTATGATGCAGCCCTTGGGTTCATTGCATCCTGTCAACCCAAGCCAGAGTGGAAGATGGACTTTCTGTTATGATGGTGATGATGATGGTTATGATGAGGGGCTGTTTCAGTTTCTGTGTCTTAATTTCACTCAAAAGGTATCAGTCCATACCTGCTTAAAGAACAGGACACCAGACATTTGAACCCCTAACCATGTGATTCCAAAACTAATTTCCATCCAAACGTGGCCGATACCAGTGCTGCCTTGATTGGCTTCCGTGCCGGTGGCATGTAAAAAGCACCAGTCCAACAGTGGCTGTTGCCAGCCTCGCATGGCACCTGTGCCGGTGGCACGTAAAAAGCACCCACTACACTCACGGAGTGGTTGGCGTTAGGAAGGGCATCCAGGTTTAGAAACACTGCCAGATCAGACTGGGCTTGGTGCAGCCTCCTGGCTTCCCAGATCCTGGATGAACTGTCCAACCCATGCTAGCATGGAAAACGGACGTTAAACGATGACATGACTATACCTGTGTGTATACATATGTAAGAGAGCATGTGTGTGTGTGTGTGTGTGTGTGTGTGCACGTGTGCACATGTTGATGTGTATAGACATGCATGCATGCTTCTATGCAGGTTTGGTGGCACAAATGGATGAATAAAACTCAAATGCAGAGCTTATATTTATAAGCTGTATTAGTGACTCAAGGGCCTTGAGTTTCGTGCAAGACTTTTATCAATCTTTCGCACAAATTTTTTTGTTTAATGACTGAAACAAGTAAAAGATAAAAAAAAAGGAAAAACAAGAAAGAAAGTAAAATAATAATAATAATAATAATGATAATAATAATAATAATAATAATAATAATAATAATAATAATAATAAGTTTATGTCATTGATTGCGGAAACAAGATAGGAAAGTTTTCTGAGGAATAATCAACAAGTTTTGAATTGCTCTGCCAGAAACCTCCTATCCCCACGCCATGTGTTTTTTTGTTTTATGAACACTGAGAACAAATAAGGAATGTGTTTATATTACTACATAGTTCTTTATCATAGCTAATGGCTGGTATTATAGAATTTTATATTTTTTCAGTATCTATCTATCTATCTATCTATTCCCTCTCTTTCTTTCTGTTTGTGTATCTGTCTGTCGGTCTGTATATCTGTCTGCCCCCTCTCTCTTTCCCTATATTATATGCATATATGTCTGTGTATGCACGTGTGTGTGTGTGAGCCTGTGTACATATATACACACACACACATGAATATAAAATTATATAAACTATAAAAGATAGTGACAATCAGGGGGCAACGTGCATAACGATAAGAATTTCAGATTTGGAAAAAGTGAAAATACAATATCTGAAATTTCATTCATGAATGAGTTCCAATTTAAAGTTCCTTAGAATTAAGCCACGGCACTTGTGAGAATTAGTTCACAGAAGGAAGAGAGAGGAAGAAAGAAAGAAAGAAGGAACAATAAGTGGGTGTACTGTCGACCTGACAGACAGACAGATAGAAAGATATATAGTACATTGTGGTTTTCAACCCAGCAGGGAATAGCACTAGTATTCTTCATAAACAACGAATGGTAATATTAAATTCCTTCTTAAGGAGTTAAAGAAGTTGGCGCTTCAAGACGGAGCATTATGGACTATCTACGACGAAAGTCAATTCCATTAATTATAACGGAGGGAAGTATCCCAATTAAAGTGAAATAATAAAGGAAAATCAAATATTTAGGTAAGTACATATTCTCTACACTTGAAACTGTGTTAAATAAATTATACATATGTATATATATATATATAAATATAGTTTATTTGTTGTTAAGGAAGTTTGCGGTCGGTGTTTATCAGATCTCTGTCTGACACAACTAATGTATTTATTAATTAATTACGGTTTCTTTAATTGATGTTATTTTGATAAAGAATTTAAAATAAAATTACGAGATGGTAGATGATAAAGTACAATACTGGAATTGGGGAGATATTTGGTACTGTTTCTAAATCTTCTGCTCTGATGCTTATTTTATTTATGGTCTTATTCAAAAGAATCTCCAAGTGTGCCCGAACAGTATGTATGTGCACACACACATACAGATATATATAAAGGATGCATATGTGTACACAAAGAATGTGTCTATGATTATAAACAATGTGTGTGTGTGTGTGTAATTGATATAGTCGTACAGCTATTTCGAAACCCCGTCATAATTTCCTTACATCAAGGAAGCAAATAAGAATGGTAAGCCTTCAGCTCAATGTATCATCAGTTGTTGTTGGTTTTTGTTTCGTTCGTTTTTAAAATGCTTTCATATTTTGGAACTGGAATGTTTTCTTTGCAATTAATGTGAAAAGACAAGAAGAATTTAAAATTGGAAACAAAAACGGTTGATTACTTTGAAGTTTTGACAACCAAGTTTTGCTATTGCAAATATATAAATATATGTATGTATATAGTTCCTTTTTGGTTAGACATACATATAAAGCGCATATTTTAAAAGAATTGAAGAGAAATATTGTGATGCTATTCTGAAGAGAACTTGTATCAACTCAATTGGAACAGCGAACTTCTAGAGAACTTTACGATCTTTCACACATTCATACACACACAAGAAAAGGTAGAGATTGAAAGAAAGTGGTGAATAGAAAGAGAGAGAGAGAGGTCTTAAAATTCTTTAAAAGTTTCAATTGCGAATTGAAACTGCGAACACATGTTTTAGCTTCACAAGATATAAATGAAATAATTATCAGACCTACAACTGACCTAATTAAAGTCAAGAAGAATTTAATATTCAGCTTTGTTTTAATTTAATAATATCCCACCAAAGGACACCCCGCTCTTCCTTATTATATAACTGCCTAAAAATATGATAAATAGCAAAAATAAAGCAACACTTTATCTTTTTGATTAATATTTATTCTCTTCCGCTGGTATTAAAATAAATTCTCAGCAAATGTTTGAGAGGCACAAAATTCCTTCTCATTAAACACCCCAAAGCATCAGAAAATTGCCTGCGAAGTCCTAATTACGGCTAGGTTGTTATGAAACATCCTCTGGAGGCAAAGATAATGTTAATAGAATCAAGAATGTATGTTATATGGTATTTGATATACCTGCAATTGGCACCGCGGCTGACTTCTCTGAGGCTTTTCTTTTTGCTCATTTTGTTTATACCTAGTAAACTGTCTTTACGTTGTGAGTTCAAATCCTGCTCATGTCAACTTTACCCTTAATCCTTTCGAGGTTGATTAAATAAAATGACAGTCACGGACGGGGTCGGTTTAATATTTCTATAGAAATATATCCTAGCCATGAATTACCTGTCGATTCTTAAGGTGTGTCGAATTAAAATGAAAGACATTAAGAGCATTCCTTTATCAGGTGACAGTGACCCTGTTGCCGTTAGGTGAAGTTTTAGTGGTTTATCCTTTGACTGGATCAATATGAGGGCGCTACCTCTCAACTAAACTATTTAGGCAGAAACCGCAGTTGGTTATTCTTTCAATAAACACAACCGGAGCAAGCTGTTCTCGATCTTTCTTGAACATGACTCAACCATAATTTAAATGGTTTTTCTGCTCGTCTCAACGCATTAAATATTTTCGTTGCAACAAGATACCAAGTTGTCCATCCTTTCTCCTTGGTCACGCATATTCTCTTAAATTTCACCTCGGCCACATTTTGTTTTCATACTATTACACGAGAAAGCCAAAAAGAACATCTGTATAACTCAAACCTTTAATTTTTAATTAACAATGGTTTCATTGAAATTCTCTCTCCTTTTTTACCTGTGTGAATTGACGTTTCATCTGTAATTACTAACATTTGGCAGTAACCCCGTCCTGCTCACACACTTTGAACTATCGGTAAATGTCTCCTTTTGGCTAACATGCAGTTTAGGGGTTTTAAAAATGAAAGTAAATTGACTGGAAGTGGCGACATTGACGTTCCATAACTTCCCATAAAGGCGAAGAAATGAGAATCGATGAAATCCTTTAATTTTATTAAAAGAACTCCTTCTCTATGCCGCATTACAGGCACCTACTTCTTTGGTACCTTCTAGTGATATATTTTAGGGATAAAAGCCGTTTCAGCGCCCTATTTCACTCTTTTTTAAAACCTTTACTGCATGTTAACCTTATTTTGCAGAAAACTGAAATTAAATTTATAATTATCTTTTACATATATATTTTCGACTTACAGACATAAGTGTAGATTGTGGCAATCCCTCAACTTCATCTTTTCAGAATTTTTAAAAAAATTAAAACAAAAAATGTTTATCTTTTAATCGCATTTTTTCAAGAGTGTCGGTTACAATTATTATAGCAATTAAAATTTTTAAGGAATTTTGGCCCACTGCCCTCTTGGCTTGTTTTTTTTTTTTAATAACTCTCTTTAAAATCCATATTTATTTTATTGACATTTAACAAAAAAATTCGAGAGTAAATTGCATCATGTCAATATGTCAAACAAATCTCAAAAAAGGGTGAAATATGCTAAAGTTATGGAAATTAACAAAAAGTCAGATAGGTGAGACTCCCCCCACACACACCTACCAATTTTTTTCTCAATTCTTACTACCTACTCGTAATCTACTCCACCATAGACATATCCTTAAAATCTTATTTAAAAAAAATGCAAACTAATTATGTTGTAATGTACCCTTAGTGAAATTCATCCTCTCTCTCTGACATATATAACATAAATACAGACGTAGCAGATAACAGCCAACCTTCGGCCGCTTGGGCCCAGTTGTGTCCACTACTCTGATTGGTTGGTTTTGGTGCAGTTTGTCTCTTGCTTTATTTCATGCCAATGTGCGACCCAACCAATCGCAGCCTTCTGATAAGGTCCCATGACACAGTCTTCTAAATTCTCTTCTGGAGCCTCCTAATTTGCTATAAAACACAGTGATTCATCGAATCTTGTCTTATCAGAAGGCTGCGATTGGTTGGGTTGCACATTGGCGCGAAATAAAGCAAAAGACAAGCTGCACCAAAACCAGCCAATCAGAGTAGTGGACACAACTGCACCCAAGCGGCCGAAGGTTGGCTGTTATCTGCTACGTTCATATTTATGTTATATATGTCAGAGAGAGAGAGAGGATGAATTTCATTAAGGGTACACTACAATGTCAACTCACATGTGTGTGCTAAAACACTTATATAGTCGCTTTCTGCAGACTTAGTTGTACGAAAAGCTCGCAAATCATGCAGATTCACATGCATCTTGCACACATCATGTAGACGTCATTTGTACCTTGTACAAACATGTTTTCTGTTGGCCCCTTTATTAGATCCCTATCTGTAGCATTCACTCTTTAGATTGTTTTTGATGTCTTTTGTTTTGCAGTGTATCGATTGCTTCTTTTCCAACATTTTGGAATATTTGCTAATATAGCAAATCTGATTCAGCTAAGAGAACTTTTGACTGTTCACCATTTCTCACCAGTTAAATTGGAGGAGAAGAGCATGAACATCTTCAACTTCCATTCATTCTCCATAATTTTGTGTCTGTGTTTCATATTATAAGCAGGTTTTTCTCATTTGACTTCAGTTAAGGCGTTTAGATCTGGTGTTTATTTCACAACCCAACACGTTCACTCCTTATTAGAAATTGTAACTAAATCTTCTTCAAATCTCACTCTACAATCTTAGAAAAATGGGGGATGATAGACAGAGCAGCAGCTGATCTATACAAAATGATGAGATAGTCATGACTGGAACGTCTTCAATCATTAATCAGCTTGATCAGGACTAAATATTTAAGACCCTATACTTATGTAAGTCATTGATTTTTAACAGCAATAAAACAAAGAACTAAGCACACACACCATATATACACACACAGGGAAATGTCTATACGTGGTTGCTTGATATGTTAGAAATAACAGCCAATTATCCCTCAAATCACTCCCTACCACTTCAGAAAAGGAAGGCATTTGAAGCTGTAGTTGTAGGCAGAGTATGCGGGTAACATGCAGCTTATTGTTGTAAAAGGTTAAAAAAAAAATGCATTATAAGCTGGGAGTAACGAAGGACATCCAATAATTTCATGCAAACAATGTATGTGATATAAACAACACATATAACATGTGTATATTTTATATAAGATGAAAACAATCGCATTTATGGGAAAACATTGATGCAGGAATAATTTTGGATCTTTTCGGTTTGAACGGCAGTTTTTTCTAGTGGTGTCATATGAAATTGTCACCCATACTTATAACCCTAGTATCGATCTATTGCATTTCAATCTGTTTTAGGGTTAGGGGTGGGGGAAAGGGTATCTTTTTTCTTCAGAAATGTAAATAAACCCAATCTCTTTCTTAAACAAGGAACATATTCATACGGCACAGAATGTTTTCACCTCAATAGACTTCATTGATTGGTTGAAATTGCAGAAATTGAAGAAAAAACACAACAAATATCTTACAAACTATAGAATTTTCTCAATAAAGCCAAGAGAAAAAGATGTTTTATAAACACCAGTATACGAAGTTTAAAAGTGTTTAGTTACGTGGAAATTATTTTTAAAAAAACTGCCATTCAAACTGAAAAGATCCATAATTTTTCATTATTTCTAAATTTGTTTCACAACACATGCTCATAAAGATATGATGTAAATAAACCATCACTTGTCCCATATTGTCACCTAAGTATCTTCTTGGCGAGCATCAATCACCCTTCTATAATCTATATATGATTACTGTTATCATTTGGATCAATAAAATTGAGTAAATAGTCAAGAACTTGATCAGTATAGAAGTTGCCAAGATCCACATACGAATCCCACCCATCGGGTATCAAACGGGTTTTATGAAATTGTGGTATATCACTATTGTTACTTCCGCTTTCTGTCTCAGTTTACTTTCATTTTTTAGGACTATTTACTTTCACTGTTTTATGACGGTAAAAAATGTTAAAAAATGCCATTCCTCAAAAGATAGGATAACTACAGCTGGACCGCCTTTGATCAGAGATCTAATCATGTTTGACTAGTGTACTAAACAACGACCACCACCACAACAACTATACTCTGTAGATTGTCTCTTCAAAATGTGAGAGAAGTCTTATATAACTCCTGTCAAAATGAAAAAGAAGTATTTCTTTTGTCTCGTCATTAATTTATTAAATAACATCAACTTTATTTCACGTCAACCAACGTTCAGTGATTGTCTTCCTGATAAAAGTATAAATCGTCTAGATTTGATCGACTGATTGATTGATTTTAGCTAGTTTCCCTCATTGTCTCAACTGATTTAGTCTTGAAAAAGAAAAAAGAGGAAGATAAAAAGCAAGCACCTCCCAAAACACTTTACATTATTTTATTTTTATTTTTTTTTCATTTAAAGCCAAAATATTATTGTATTAAATGGTGTTTGTTGAGTTTGTCATTTCCATAAAGTTGATGTTGATTTAGTGTCTGAAGAACAAAAAGATTTGACGGCTTGTTTTGGTAGTTTCTTTGATGGAACCATTTACCATTTACTATTTTAATGGATTTGATGTGGTGGAGGGGCTTTTTATGTAATGTTGACTTTATGATAATATTTTATTATGAAGTCTGGTGAGGAGAAAAACAAATGAAGTCATTTCAGAAATTCGGTGATAGGAATAAAAACAATCACAGACACACAGACAGACAAACAAACAACGAAGTTTTTCATTAGACAGTTATGTTTTTGAGTCGTAGAGCGGATGGGACATTACCTTCGTATTGCTTATTTAGGCATTCCTGTACAAAAGTTGAAAATTATCTATGAGGGTGGCTTGAAAAGTTCATAGGCTGACTGAAGGACTGATGCTAGAGCTGTGAAATCTTGCATACATTAATTTCAGCCCTTCGTGAGAATCTGACATTGTTTGAGGCAGATCCAGCTGGTTTCCTTGAACGTTTCCTAACCCAGAATGAGTGTTGGCCTCATCACTTTGAGCAAGAGGGATGATCCATGCAGTTAAAACACCCCCTCCTCACCTGCTCCGAAAAAGGCCAATGTTGTGGTGAAGGTGATGGCCTCAGTCTTTTGAGATGCAAAAGGTATTGTGTTTATTTGCTATCTTCAGTAGGGCCACACCATCAATGGAGAGTTCTTTGCCACGTTGCTGAGACAGTTATGAAAGGCTGTCAAAAACAAATACCAAGGAAAACTGACGAATGGGGTCTTGTTTCATCAGGACAATGCACCAGTACGCAAGTTCTTGGTTTCAGTGGCTGCTGTGCGTAACTGTGGTTTTGAACTGGTTGATCACCCCACCCCTATTCTCCTGGCTTGGCTACATCCAACTACCATCTGTTGCTTCAGCATAAAAGAACACTTGGCTGGGAACCAGTATCACAGTGATGATGTCATATCTGCTGGTAAAAGCTTTTCCATCAGTGAGATCCAAGCACTGCAACACTGGCAGAAGAAGTGTGTGGTCTGCAAGAGGAACTATTTTGAAAAATAAATTTCATTTGGTCACATACCACGAAAGTATCTTGGTCAGTGAATGAACTTTTCACCTGACCCATGTGTTAAGAACTGCCATCTGAATGTTTATGTTTTAAGCCCTGAAGATTATGTTTTTAAACAAAACAAGCATTCTAAATAAACACAAAATTAAAAACAATGGAAAATGGGGTATTTTTACCTCACACCACCCCTTGTATGTAATTTTTCAGTTTTGACCCTTTTCCAAAAAATCTTTCGAAAATGAAATAACTCTCTTTGCAATATAATTAATTTTATAAAAAGCTTATCTCTAATTAATTTACATCATCATATATTATCATTTTACCTCCATTTTTCATGCTGGCTTGGATTGGATAGTTTGACAGGATCCACCAATGGAACAGAGAATCACACCTTACTTTTGGCATGGTTTCTATAGCTGGATGCCCTTCCTAACACCAACCAATTTACAGAGTGGACTAGATGCATTTTTCATGGTACCAGCTCTATAGAGATTACTTTATGTTGTAAGACTAAAGAGCTCTGTCAAATCCTTCTTTCTCACTGCTTCAATCAATTGGCCAACAGTTTATGTGGCACCAGCACTGGTAGAGTCACCTTATAGCTCACAGGGCAAAAAAGAGCTTCTGAGATCAATGGAATAGATTTATTGAACACTCCAATAAGAGAATTAATTTTTGAAGAAAGATGATCATAATAGTTTGCTTAAAGCATTGTGATACAGAACTAAAATAACAAATAATGGAGATTGAGGGCTTCAAGTGAAAAGGAAAATTTGAGTGACCTTTATATACTTCAGGCATAAAGGTCCATCATCAGAAGTGAATGACTTAAAGATATGTAAATTTATGTAGATCCTGTCATTTAGTTTGCGAAGGCAAAATCTCCATCAGCTTGCATTTCTAAACCATTTACACCTGTCTGAATATGAAGGTTACCCAACTTCTCCTTTTTGTATCAGTAGAAGATCTTCATTATTTGTTAGTTTACTTTTGTTTCAGGCAAACTGTAAAGCTCTTCTTTCTTTAATAATTAACAAATTAACAATTAAGCTAGCCATGTCCTTTCCTCATCTGGTAGGAAACTTAACCTACCCGCATTATATATAATGGGCAAATATGATCAAATTGTTTGATATGTCTTAACTGGGAATGATTTTGTATAAAGGATGAAATTCCTGTTAATTCCATCTCTTTTGTGTAATTATTTGTAGCCATTAAATGCATTGAAAATGTCATCTCAAGGTTTTACTTCATTATATATATAGGCTTTCACTCCATACACGCCAGCCCAATTTGAATCATTCTCAGTCGAAAGGCACCTGTTGTTATTTCTTGTTTGTATTCGTAATTCTGTACCATGTTCTCAATTTTTTTTGTTTGTGTTTTTTTTGTCTTTGTTGCCGTACACATTCGCTAGCTTTCTTACAAAGGGGTCTAATGGTCTAATGCTCTTAGGTTAGACTTTTTGGGGGACAACCAGATCGCACCATCTCAAGTGTAACTGTCTGAAATGATCGTGATTTCAGGTACTTCACTAAAGAAAGAAAGCCAAGAATGATCCGGTTTTTTTTTGCCTGTCCTTCTAATTGTTGTTTCTCTTGTCCACCTTTGTATTGTCTATCTGTCCAAACATTTTAATGTGCACTGTATTGCATTTTTGTTCCATTTACTCTTACTATTTTACTTGCTTCTGTCATTTTGACTGCGGCCATACTGGAGCACCGCCTTTAGTCGTGCAAATCGATCCCAGGACTTATACTTTGTAAGCCTAGTACTTATTCTATCAGTCTCTTTTGCCAAACTGCTAAGTTACAGGGACCTAAACAAACTACCATCGGTTGCCAAGTGATGTTGGGGGGATGAGCACAGACACAAACATACACACACATATATATACATACACACATATATACACATATACGATGGGCTTCTTTCAGTTTCCATCTACCAAATTCACTCACAAGGCTTTGGTCAGCCCGAGGCTATAGTAGAAGACACCTGCCCAAGGTGCCATACAGTGGGATTGAACCCAGAACCATGTGGTTGGTAAGCAAGCTACTTATCACACAGCCACTCCTTTTATATTTATATATATATATATATATATATATAATCTGTGTGTTTGTAGCTTTGATTGTATGTGAATGTATGCATACAGAATAAACGAGATACTGAAAAAAAGAACTGTTTCTATAAACCAATATTTTCTACTCTAAACCAATTCCTAAGATCCAGTATTATTAATATTGCTGGGATATTTAACAGTTCCAAATTTCCATTGAAGTTTAGAAATATCATCTTCAATATCGCTAAGTAAATCTTGAAACTTTTCCTCTTTCGAAATGGAAATTAATTTGATTATCTTTCCACTTGATGTGTGTTTCTTACCAAATGACCTTAAAACTTGCTGGGCATTATCAATATTAGATCAATATTCAATATTTCTCAGTTATAAACTTTGGTTCTCTGTTAAGTTTTCCAATTTGAACACTTCCTCTTGGACTTTCTTTTTCTGAAACTGAACAGCTACGATGTTAGCTCTAAAGATAGGTGATGTCCATTTTAAGGAATTTCTTCTGAGATTTCTGACATTTTGCTTCAATTAATGGTCAGTAATTCCTGCTTTTAGATGTTGGATTTATAATGACTATCAAACAGCATCCATAAATAGTCATGATGAAAATTACCATTTCCTACTTTATCTCTCCAAGAACTATTTTGATATTTCTTTATTTTATTCAGCAACTGACTAATTTTTGCATAATTATATATATATATATATATATATATATATATATATTCTAATATAGGATAAATTTTTTTTCAAAAAATTTCATCATTAGGCACAAGAATGGCTGTGTGGTAAGTAGCTTGCTTACTAAACACATGATTCTGGGTTCACTCCCACTGTGTGGCACCTTAGGCAAGTGTCTTCTATAGACTCAGGCTGACCAAAGCCTTGTGAGTGGATTTGGTAGATGGAAACTGAAAGAAGCCTGTCGTATATATATATATATATATATATATGTATGTATGTATGTGTGTGTGTGTGGTGTGTGTGTGTGTGTGTGTGTGTGTGTGTATATGTATGTGTGTGTGTATATGTTTGTGTGTCTGTCTTTGTCCCCCAACATTGCTCGACAAAGGGCGGTGTTCCAGTACGGCCACAGTCAAATGACTGAAATAAATAAAAGAGTAAGCATATTAGAATACCTTTTAAGGTGAAAATTATAAACAATTATAAATAAGGGCAAAAGAAAAAATTTCTATGCCAAATATGCTGAGAAATAGAGTTTAGATCATCAATCACCACATATTTTCCACTCACGCTGTGTATTCATTGTGAAAAATATTGTATGTGGTGATTGGTGATTTAAAGTCTATTTCTCAGCATATTGGCATAGAAATGTTTTTCTTTTGTCCCTATTTATAATTGTATGTATATATATATATATATATTCTTGGCTCAACAGCTCTCATTGTTTGTTTTTACTGTTTTGTTCTCACTGTCCTGTTCTTGTTTCCACTTTCACCCTCTGCAAAAAATCCCAAATTTTATTTAATTTACTTTGTGGGAAGGACTGTTTCAATGAAGTCGTGTCTTGTCCTTGCCTTCGAAATGTGGAGTAAATGAAACAGAGACAACTGAAGAAGGGGAATATTCTTTATGTTGTATATCTCATTTCTCTGTTTTTTTTCGTTGTCTGAAAAAATGTTCGCTTCTATGTTTTTGTTTTTAAGTTTCCGTTTCTCATTGTATTCAACGTTTTTTTGATGTCCTGTACCCATATATGCATGTATATATACATATATATGTAGGTATGTACATATATGTATGTATATATGCATATATTTATATATTATTTATATTATATATATATCATAAGGGACGTTAGCCATCTGAATGTGGCTCGGGACAGGGCAGGGCGGTGGGGGTGTTACTGATGCATTTAGCCCCAGGCGATCATCAACGTCACCAGAAGGGCTGACGCCATCACGGCATCCTCTAGCCTGCAAAGGGAGATCATTCCCCGAAGAAGCAGATGCCACATACGGACCCAGGTTTCAAGGTGTTTGCCTATTGTCAACGTATGGCAGGCATGCCCCTCGACGAATGACTCTCTGTGCAGGCTATCTATATAAAGATTTTCACAGTAAATACATTTACTGATGTAGAAAATCTGTTCGACAGCAATAATAATTCTCTAAACGAGGTATAGACAGTAACTGCTCCATAACATAAGGGACGTTAGCCATCCGAATGTGGCTAGGGACAGGGCAGGGCGGTGGGGGTTCTGGTGACGTTGATGATCGCCTGGGGCTAAATGCATCAGTAACACCCCCACCGCCCTGCCCTGTCCCTAGCCACATTCGGATGGCTAACGTCCCTTATGTTATGGAGCAGTTACTGTCTATACCTCGTTTAGAGAATTATTATTGCTGTCGAACAGATTTTCTACATCAGTAAATGTATTTACTGTGAAAATCTTTATATAGATAGCCTGCACAGAGAGTCGTTCGTCGAGGGGCGGTGCCTGCCATACGTTGACAATAGGCAAACACCTTGAAACCTGGGTCCGTATGTGGCATCTGCTTCTTCGGGGAATGATCTCCCTTTGCAGGCTAGAGGACGCCGTGATGGCATCAGCCCTTCTGGTGACGTTGATGATCGCCTGGGGCTAAATGCATCAGTAACACCCCCACCGCCCTGCCCTGTCCCTAGCCACATTCGGATGGCTAACGTCCCTTATGTTATGGAGCAGTTACTGTCTATACCTCGTTTAGAGAATTATTATTGCTATATATATATATATATATATATATATATATATAAAGTAAGATAGGGGTTATGGGTGTAACCCACTATGGGATAATATATAAGTATTATATTTTTTAAATGCCTGTAACCTTAGTATGTTGACATCTATAGACAATGAAAATTAGATTCACTTTTGACCATAGGCTAAAACAGCTGTAAGAAGTAATTTTTAGGATTTCATTAATTTATACTATGACTTTTAAAATCTGTATTTGTATTATTATCTTATCTATTGATTTATATAATATTTTTGTATGCACCAAACTCCAATCTGATCTTGCAATGTTCCTACAGCTGGATGCCTTTTCTAATGCCAACCACTCTGAGAGTGTAGTGGATGCTTTTTACATGCCACCAGCACAGGAGTCAGTCAAGTGGACCTAGCATTGACCACATTCAGATAGTGCTTTTTATGTGTCACCTGCACAGGAGCCACTCAGGGGGCACTGGCTATAGCTACGATTTTGGTTTTACTTAATTCCACAGGTCTTCTCAAGCATATCATATTGCTTGACACATCAAGGGTACTTTAAATGGGCTGGATATGCATCACTGACATCAGCCATGGCTGTAATCTCACTTTAGTTGCCAGGTCTTCTCAATCACAGCATATCTCCAAAGGTCATTGCCTTTGTGAGGCCCAATGTTTGAAGGTCATTCTTTATCACCTCATCCCATGTCTTCCTGGGTCTACCTCTTCCACAGGGTTAGGTTTAGCATTGCCCCATGTATGCCACCTCCCAGTTTTTTTCAGTTAAAATCAAGTATAAAACAAGAGCACTCAGAGAATGCAAGCCTCTGCCAAGGCAACACCAATGTCCTCTCAACGATTAGCCAGGGAAGATTTTTAAAATGAGAATATCTGAAATTGGACTCAACCTCTCTCACAAATTAAGTAAAAAAACAAGAAAAAATAATCCAGAATCCTTGTCTGGTACGGGATCCATCCGAAAATCTAATCAGTTTGTGCTAGTCATGAGGCCAAACATCCCTGAAAGTTTCATCCAAATCCATCCAGTAGTTCTTCAGATATCTAGTTCACAGACTAACAAACAAACAAATAAATCCAACTGAAAACAATACCCCTGCCTTCACTAAGGTGGAAGTAATAATGTGATTTATACATGAGTAAATATGGTATTTGTCATTGTGGTGCTATGGCTCACTTTTGCTGCTCTTTGGCAGAGTTGTTAATCTCTGGAACTATTACTTTTGACAGAACAAAATCTTATTCATCTTCACACCATAAAACTGAAGTTAAAACTCTGGAACCCAAGACCTGACTATATTCTTTCCTGCATTACTCTGGTGTGTTGCATTGTAAAAAAGAAAAAAAAAAACAGAAAAAAGAGCAAGTTTATGTAAAATGTATCTTAAAATATAAACAGTGTGAAAAATCTACATTGGAACAAATTATAAAAGGAAAAAAATTATTTGTAGGGATTTGGTAACTTTATCCATTCCTTTACACATAAAAAACCCCCCCAACAAAATAGAAAAGAACAAAAAGCCCAAAATAGCTATGGTAAAGAATATTGAAATTTTATAAGTTTTGAACTGAAATAAGTTTTAACAAGGAAAAGAAACCAAAAATGAATTGAAACGAGAATGAAAGTAATCTGTAGTTGTCGTCTTGTTCTAGATTTCTTTTCCTGCTGAAGTTAATTGTACTCCACCCAAAATTCTTCAATCTACTTGACCCAGAGAGAGTCTGTGGAACACTTTAAAGCATTGAAGATGTCTCATAAATATTGTTTTACCTTCCCTTAAAACAATACTTCTGGGAAACTGTTGCTGGTTATATTTAGCTAAAATTCCCGCCCCCCTCCAGCCAAACATCTTTATAGATATTTACCGTTTCATTTTCTTCCTTTCTATTGTATTATATGACTTAGTTCTTGTAATCCTTCCATTGGGTTGTCAGGTAAATTTGTTTCTCTTTATCCTACTTGACACTCCGTTGTCATGTGTCTGAAAAGAGGTAAAATTCATTTCAGTGGAAAAACAAGACAAACAACAGTTGTAGAAAATAAAATAGAGCTACAAAACAAACAAAAAACTCACAAAACACTGATAACAAAAATTTTTGTTTTAATTCAAATAATAATGGAAAGGATCAAAATAAATAGAAAACCAATTTATCTGACAATTCACTGGTTTAAATGTCATTTGGAAAGTATTTTATAAATGAACAAATTGTACCATGGTGGTCATGGTAAGGTGCAAAGTCGGTTGTGTGGTTAGGAAGTTTGCTTTCTAACCATGTGGTTTTGTGTTCAATCCCTCTGCATGGCACGGAGAGCAAGTACCTTCTATAGATCCTGGTTGACTAAAGCCTTATGACTAGTAGACAGAAACTGAAATAAGCTCATTGAATACAGATATATATTCTTTTATTTGTTTCAGTCATTTGACTGCAGCCATGCTGGAGCACTGCCTTTAGTCAAATAAATCGACCCCAGGATTTATTCTTTCTAAGCCTAGTACTTATTCTATCAATCTCTTTTGCTGAACTGCTAGATAATAGGGATGTAAACACACCAGCATAGGTTGTCAAATGATGGTGGGAGGACAAACACAGACACACACACACTTATATACGATGGGCTTCTTTCAGTTTCCATCCACCAAATCCACTCAGAAGGCTTTGGTCGGCTCGAGGCTATAGTAGAAGACACTTGCCCAAACTACCACGCAGTGGGACTGAACCCGAAACCATGTGGTTGGTAAGTAAGCTACTTCCCACGCAGCCACTCCTATATAGGATTGTTTGTAGAAATACATAAATCTGGATGAGAAGCACACTCTAAGAGGTCCAGCAGTTAATATTATTGTGAGGTAGACGGGTTTATAGGGTTACCCTGGGTTTCTCACTTATAAGGAGCCTTATGGCGTATCTTCAGACCCCAAACATTGCTGGGCTGAGACCTCTTTAAAATATGGAGAGGGGAAAGCCTTGTTTTAAGGGTAAAACCCTAGTTGATTATCTCCCTTTTCCATTCCCCACTCCATATTTTAAAGAGGGCTCAGGCTAGCAGTGTTTGGGGTCTGAAGATATGCCATAAGGCTAAACCCCTTATGAGCGAGAAACCTAGGGTAGCCCCATAAACCGGCCTGCCCCACTATAATGTGTGTCCTCCACAGCCGAAGTGTTATGACTGTTCTCCCTGTTAAAGTGGATTGGCTTGCAAAGGCCTTGTACTGGTGCTACATTAAAAGCACCCAGCACATACTGTAAAGTGGTTGGTGTGAGGAAGGGCATCTGGCTGTAGAAACCATGCCAAATTAGACTGGAACCTGATGTAGCTCCCCAATTTACCATTTCCAGTCAAACCATCCAACCCATGTCAGCATGGAAAATACCTGTTAAAGGATGATGATGATGATGTGTATGTGTGTGGTTGACTTTAGGAAGGGCAACCAGCTATAGTTCCAAATCAGATTGGAACCTGGTGCATCTCCCTGGTTTACCAATTTTCAGTCAAACTATCCAACCCATGCCAGCATGGAAAACGGTTGTTAGATGATGATGATATATATATGTTTGGGGTGGTAGTGATGCAGGAAAACAATTAAACTTGAGATTCAGAAAAACAAGCACACATGTGCATATGCATCTTTGTACAAATATATTTACATGGAGCATAAAAAATACAGAATACAAAGAAGAGGCTACATAATTCCTTAGCTCTGTTTACATAGATATATAGATATACGTTTACCCTATCTTGACTTCTCGTGATGGTTGTAAATGAGCATCACTGTCAAACAAGCAGGGTTGTTTGTAGTCTAACATGTAAAAATGCATGACCGTGGAAAAAAAAAATTTGCTTGGAAACCTGTGAGTGCATATGACTATAGAAAAGTCTACCTCCACAAAAACTGTCTGACCCATGCAAGCACAGAAAAGTGGACAGCAAAACAGTGAAGACCTCACCAAGTGATAAAGATAGTATGTAGAGTGCAATTTGCAAAATATTTTTTAAAATAATAAATTTGCATTAGTTTTCTTAAATAAACATTACATCATTTATTTAAATACTCCAACCAACAATGCTGTCAGAACAACACCATGTGGTCTCTAGCATTAAAGAGATGCCATTATTTTATAATTTTATGTAAATCTGGAAGCTGTTTACTTAAAACACTAGGGTTTTGTTTAATTTAGATTCAGGTTTTAAACCTGTAAAACTGCTCTAAATTTCTTGCATCATTTTGCAAGCATTTTTATTCAGCTTTTTTTTGTTACATTCTTTTTCTTGTTTCCCCTTTTGAGACCAACCTGCCTGAGATCGTTCTGGTTTTATGATGCAAACTTCCGATTTTAACAAGATCTAAATTTAAACTTTCCATCAAAATTTCATAATGATTATTCAGCTTGTTTCTGGAACATAAATTAACATCATCATCATCATCATCATCATCATATAATGTCCGCTTTCCATGCTGACATGGGTTGGACGGTTTGACTGAGGACTGGCAAACCAGGAGGCTGCACCAGGCTCCAATCTTGATCTGGCAGAGTTTCTACAGCTGGATGTCGTTCCTAACACTAACCACTCCGAGAGTGTAGTGGGTGCCTTTTACATACCACTGGCACAGGAGTCAGCCAGGTGGCACTGGCATTGACCACGCCCAAATGGTGCTTTTTATGTGCCACCAGCACAGGTACCAGTCAGGCAGCACTCGCATTGGTTATGCTTAAATGGTGTTTTTTTTTATGTGCCACCAGCATAGGTACCAGTCAGTGGTTTCAAATTTTGGCACAAGGTCAGCATTTTGGGGGAGAGTTTGTAAGTTCATTACATTGACTCCAGTGATCAACTGGTACTGATTTTAGCAACCCCGAGAGGTGAAAGGCTAAGTCAACCCTCAAAATTTGAACTCAGAACATAAAAACAGATCAAATACTGATAAGCATTTTCTGCCAGTTGTGGGAATAGTGATGGAGATCGGAAGAGTTGGGATACAAACGGCTCTGTCCATCTTTCTTTTGTGTCTTCTCTATTGATTGTTTAATTGTGGAAGCTGCAAGACATAGCTGTGATGGAATCAGAGAATGATGGATGGGGTTGTTGTTGTTGTTGGTGGTTGGAGATAATGATATAAAAGACAAGGTTTCTACAGCTGGATGCCCTTCCCAGCACCAACAACCCCACAATGTACTGGATGCTTATTTTGTGGGACCAACACCAGTGATGTCATTAAGTAACTTGCAAGACAAGACCCCCCTCCCCTCGACAGAGTGGAGCTATAGGACTGAGGGAGGTGGGTTCTTTAAACATCATTTTAACGTCCACTTTTCCATTCTTCCTTGGGTCAAATGGAATTTGTTGGGGCAGATTTTCTGCCACCAGATGCCCTTCTTGTCACCAACTCTTAGCTGTTTCAATGCTAGACAAGTATTTTGCTTTGGCCAGACACATTTTTCCACAGATAACTGGAAATGAAGAACATTGTCTCTATGATAGTGATGCTTGTTTACATCCATCATGTGATGTCACAATATGAGTACACACACACACACACACGCACAGATTTCTACTCCTATCTTTCCATCTAAAACTTTTCTTTGAGCTTCAATCTACTATATTTACTGTGTATGTCCAATTGACTTTTGTTACTTTTTCCTGTTCTTTTGTTCTTGGATTTACCTTTATCTTTAATATATATAATGCACATAATTTATAGATTCTTTATATATTTTATAAGATGAAATATTTATATAGTCTACCGGTTTCATGTTTTGCTAATCATGACTGAGATATTGGTAAAAATATTGCAATTTTGTAATATCTTTAGTCCATGTTGTTTGCATGAGAGTTTGTTTATATACATACATACATACACACACACATACATACATACATACATACATATATGCACACATGCGTGCATGCACACATGACTAGCTTCTTTCAGTTTCTGTTTACCAGATCTCAAGACTTTGGTTAGTCTAGGGCTATAGTAGAAGGCACAGGGTGCTATGCTGTGGGACTGAACCCAAGATCACAACCAAACCTGCACCTATTTCTTTAGTTTTTATTGAACCAAACTAAGAATTTGGCTTATATTCTTGTGAAGCCTTACATTATATATATATCAAAATGTGATCATGTGTGTACCGTTGGCGATTTTTTTTCCTCCGTATTCCCTTCCTTGGATCTTTCCTTTTCCTATGTTTCTGACGAAGAGCTCCGCTCGAAACGTTAAATCCATTTCTTTCTTTCCTTTCCTGAGCATCCAATAACACTATACTTCTTCTACATCCCCGTGTTGTTGTGTTTTCTCTTTGTGTTTTCATGTTTGGATTAACTATATATATGTATATATATATAGTCTGTGTGTGTCTATTACTGTCTCCTTGCCTTGACCTTACATGATTGTTGTGTCACCATCATATATACACACTGTCCTTCATTTCCAGTCTTCCATGAAAACATGTCTGGCTATGAGGAAATATTACCTCACTTGGAATCAGGTGAGGGCTGGTGACAGGAAAGGCACTCAATCACAGGAAATCTGCTTCACCAAATTCTATTTGGCTCATGCAAGCATGGAAAAGTAGAGATGAAAATGATGATGATGATGATGTGGTTGATGTATGCAAATAGATATAACTATTGCTGTCTACCTGTGTACATTAAACTCTTCATAATTGATTGATCTGATTTGGCAACATCGTAAACCTGTGGGAATAGTGATAGAGATGGGAAGAGTTGGGATACAAACGGCTCTGTCCATCTTTCCTTTGTGTCTCCTCTATTGATTGTTTAATTGTGGAAGCTGCAAGACATAGCTGTGATGGAATCAGAGAATGATGGAGGGGTTGTTGTTGTTGTTGATGGCGGTGGTGGTGGTGGTTGTTGGAGATAATGATATAAAAGAAATATGAAGAATATTAATTAAATACCTAGTAAATGATGACAGCTGACAAGTAGCTATTTATTTAATTATTAATGTCCATCTCTTTGTTCCATCTGGTCGATGCCAAAAACACTGGGAGAGATTTATGTCTTGCCAATCAAGTTTCTGTGAAATATTTTCTCTTGATGTTCCGGTATTAAAACAAACAGGTGACTTCAAACAAGAGAAAGAGGTTTACCTTCCTGGTTTGTATCTCTCTTAGTAAGAAGTGATGTGTGTGCATTAGGGTTATGACTTTTTCACAACTTAATAATCCTACGCTGTAGTTTGATGAATAATTTCCTAAAAGTTAGGAAATTAACATTTGTTTTAGTTTATTTGAAAAAAAAAAAAACATCACCCCCAACTTGAGAAATCTATCACCACTTTTTACCCAAATTACACAAAATTCTATTGGGGTTCACAACGCCTGCTCAAGTTTTTACCAATTTTAGTGTGCTGACTCGATGCAATGCAGAAATAGTATATCTGAAATTTCAGCTTTCTAGTTGAAGTAGTTTCAGAGTTATGGGCTTTTAAAACTACAATCACTAGATTCACATTTCAGTATTTCTGCTGCCTATATCCTTGTAAACGAAAGAGAGGTGTGGAATAAAAGTGTATTTATACATTTTTAAGATTTCTGAATAGAAATTGTTATATGCAAAGCTTCAAAACTAGGTTATTTTAGGACAGAGGCCACTACAAGCATTCGATAATATACAGAATTAAAAACAATACATATTTTAAACTTTATAGGTTTAATTCCAATTTTAAATAACTGTATAAGAAAAAGGTTGCTGAATGTTAGCAAACTTTTAAACATAACAAAGAATTATGTTTTGTTAGATGAAATAAATTGAAGCTGAAGTTTCCTCTTTTTTTTACAAACATCATAAAGATCTTGAAGGCACTTGATTGCCTGTTCTGCACTCTGATTTGTTCTGGGAATTTCCAGTTTTGATGTTTCTTGACTCCAAAAGTTTTTTATGGAGTTCAATGCTTTTTTTGAACCTGCAGGCTACCACATAACTTTTGATAATCACTGCATTGAACATCTGGTCAGTAAACCAAAAATCTGCCCAGCTGTAAGAGATGAATCGACAAACATTGAGAAGCAAAACTCTTTTCTCTGGTAGAAGAATAAATACCAAAAGAGCTAGTATTGCTCAAGAATTCCATCTTGCATTTCTTAAGTTCAGTATTTTTTGAAACTTTACAGGAGGAAATTTGTTGGTTTCTTCAAAGAAATAAAAATCTCTGGTCAAATTGAATAGAAATTTCATGTCTTCTTGCCATCCTGCTGATTCAGTAATCTTTTCTTCACCATTGTTGAAATTAGCCTGGAGTTTCTCCTAATTATATAGAAGCTCTGGGACGAATGTATATTCAATATTTATTTCTTTATTGCCCACAAGGGGTTAAACATAGAGGGGAAAAACAAGGACAGACAAAGGAATTAAGTCAATTACATCAACCCCAGTGTGTAACTGGTACTTATTTAATCGACCCTGAAAGAATGAAAGGCAAAGTTGACCTTGGTGGAATTTGAACTGAGAATGTAATGGCAGACAAAACGCCACTAAGCATTTTACCTGGCATGCAAACGATTCTGCCAGGTCGCTCCTAGTGTATATTCAATATTGGGAGATCACTTTTTTTCTTGAAGTTCGTTATCCATTACAACACAAAGAACTCTATCAAAGATATGATACTTAGAACCAATAAATTGCAGTTCTTTCAAACACTTTTGAACAAACAGTCTTTCCAACTGAATCACAATGCCATTTCTTTTCCCAGTGTTCACACTCTTATCAGTGAATCATCTTTACACAGTTCCATAAATTACATTCATCTAAAACAGCTGTTATTCCATTCACAACAATATCGGCTTTTCTGTTTGGTAATTGGAGTGTTTATAACCTAACTTCTCCCTGTTCATTCTTTAAAACTAGCACTTGGTTTTCTTAGTCATCAATACGTTTACCATGAAAATGTAATGACCAATTTTCTAAATGTGGTGTTTTCTTCATTTTCTGTTTTAGTTTAACAGCTTCTTTGATAGTCAGTCTGTAAATACCAGATTGGGAAGGAGTCTCAACATTGATTCCATCTTGAGATAATTGTCGACAAACTGTTGCTGCTTTTTGGGTTGATAGCTTGGAAGATATTACTAACTTGGTTGCAGTTCCAGTTTTGCTATACTTCCTCCTTGTTTGTGTGGATTCCTCATCTGACTTTTCGGACTCTTGATATTCACTTTCAGTCTCTGCTTCAGACATTGACGATGGCACTGGAGTTGCTCTGGTTGAAGTTGGCATTAAGAACACTTTTCTTGTTTTGGATGGATGGATAGTTTTGGAACTGGCTGTCTTTCCTGTTGCGAACCCAACCTGTCCCTTGCTTTCAATTTGAAGATGATATAACCTTCTATCCTCACTGCACAGCCATTCACCGTTTTCCTTTGTGATGTCAAAAATTCCTTTCAATGAATCGTATTTTCCTTGTTTTACACATTTATCGTAGGTATTCAGCACTTTTTCGACATTTTGAATTGATAAATATGGGAAATTTAATTTCTTTTGCCATAAAAAAGTTACTTCTTACGAAATTTCCTTTGTTCTTTTTTTCCTTCCTTTCATGGTACCTCCAAGTAACAGGTAGTGACTGACAATTGGAAGTTTCACTGGTATCTGCAGTTGTTGTCCAAAGAATGCTCTTCTAGAGGAACAGGTCTTTGTTTCCTATGTGAGATTCTTTGTCCAGATTTTTTTGTTTCTTTGAGTGACACAAGCACTTCTCTTATGAGACATTATTTTAGATACTCTAGTTGGATAAGCCTACTATTCTGAAAAACAGTTAATATAGTCAGAGTTTTTAGGGTCACAGAAATAAAAAGGCGAGGAAGAGGATATTTCCTAAAGCAGGGCCTAAGTGGTAAGAAATTAAAAGCTCTATAACTCTTAAACTACTTAAAGTTGAAAGCTGAAATTTCACATAAACTGCTTCTGCATTGCATTAAGTTAGCACACCAAGTATGGTAAAAACCTGAGTAGGCATTACGACCCCCACCCCCTGCACTCCTAGAATTTTGCATGATTTGGGTCAAAAGTGGTGTTAGATTTCTTCAGTTGAGGGTGAGGTTTTTTTAAAAAGACTTAAAATAAAGGTGATTTTCCCAACTTATATGGAATTGTTCATCAACTTTTGATACAGGAAATTGTTTACTTCCAAAAAAATGTCATAACCCTAGTGTGTCACATGACATTATAAAGTATACATAAAGGTGAATGTGTGTACACAGATGTGTGTGTGTGTATATATATATATTTGTGTGTATACATGTGGACAGGTATGTATATTTGTGTACACCAACATTTCTCAACTATTGAAACGAGAACAATGCCAGGTATGCCTGACTGGCTCCTGTGCTGGTGGCATGTAAAAAGCACCCACTACACTATCACAGTGGCTGGTGTGAGGAAGGGCATCCAGCTGTAGAAACATTGGCAGATCAGATTGGAGCCTGATGCAGCTGCTGGCTTTCCTCCAGACCTCAGTCAAACCATCCAACACATGCCAGCATGGAAAGTGGACGTTAAACGATGACGATGATGAGGATGATATATGAGTGTGGTATGTGCAAGTGATGTTCATTGTTTCCAATTTTCCATGAAAACATGTCCAGTCATGGGGAAATATTATTTTGCCCGAAAAAAAGCCATGGGTTGGCCACAGGGAAGGCATCTGGTTGTATGCGAGGCTAGCATGCTTAATGCAGAGGTTTGGCTTAGGTTTATGATGAACCTTAGAACTTAAATGGCCAAAGCTTAGTCAGTTGCCATGGTATGTAAGGGACTGAGATTACACATTTCTCACTGAATGGGTTTTGCTGGACTTGACCAATGTGAAATGAAGCATTTTCCTCCCAAAACACAACATGCTGCCTGGTCCAGGAATTGAAACTATAATCTTACAATAATCAAGGGGCTTTTACCACATCAAGGCCTTCAGTCCAACACTTAACTGTTATTTAGTACTCATCACTCTTCTATAGTTTAAAACTTCTTGATATTGGCAAAAGCCACACATTCTCCCCAGATTTTTACTGGTACTCACTTTGTATCCAACCAAGTTTGATAAAATTGGTGACCTTTCAAGGATTCAGATTCGCTCCCTAAGGGGCTGCAGTTAAATGCAGTAAAACATTTTGTTTGGTAATCTACCAATTCTGCTAATCTTTCGCCTTTCCAAAGTTAAATATTGGTTTCATACTTTGGTACATGGTTGGCAATTTGTGTGCAATGAGTGCAACACCTAAACCACCCTTAATGAAAAAGGAAAATGAACAGCAAACAAACAAAATCTCCTTTCATTAATGTTAATGATAATTCTTGGCAAAGAAATAAGGGAGATAACTCAATCTAAATTGATTTTAAAAGTTTCTCAAAATTATATTAGAATAATATTGCTGAATGGCTGTGCTATTGGGTTACCAACTTAATAATCCTGCGTTCAAATCCATAGCAAGCATTTTGTCATATTTTTTGAGAAGTAGTTTTAGTTCAGTTAATTGTTGGTAATATAGATCAAATTTCCATGTGACAAATCAGCATTTTATCTTTCACCTGCTTAACCTTATGAAGCCAGGGTTAAGTATTGACCCTTAAACTCTTAGGGTTTAAGAATCATCTATATTTCCATAGAATTGAAAGAGCAATTGAATCTAAAAGGATGTAAAGCAGAATTTGAACTCATAACTGAAGGCCTTCAAACTTTTTGTTACTGGATTTATTATTAAGGACATATTCTTTGATTGTAATGAACAGTGCAGGAGTGACCATGTGGTTAAGAAATTTGCTTCCCAACCACAAGGTTTCAGGTTCAATACCACTGTGTGACACCTTGCTCAAATGTCTTCTATAGCCACAGGCTGACCAAAGCCTTGTGAGTGGATTTGGTTGATGGAAACTGGAAGAAGTGTTTGTGTGTGTATGTTTGTGTCTCCTTGTCTTGACATTGTGATAATTGTAGGCGAATGTTCTTGTCATATAAGCAGTGTCATTCATTTCCAGTCTGGTCATTGAGAAATATTACCTAGCTTGGAAATAGTTGAGGGTTGGTGACAGGAAAGGCATCCAGCTGTAGAAAATCTCCAACAAATTCTGTCTGATCCATGTAAGCATGGAAAAACAGGCATTAAAACAATGATGAGGTTGGTCGGAAAATATTCTTCCTGTTGGCATTACTTGTGGTGGCATTCACCAAGATGTGATCTGAGCAGCTCATCTCGTTATCAATTGTCGACCATTTAGTCAAATGAATTGATGTGCCAGTACTTTTTTTTTAAGCCTCGTACTTATTCTAGCAGTCTCTTATGCAGAACCGCTAAGTTACAGGGATGTAAACACACAAACACTGGTTGCCAAACGGTGATAGGGGACAAACACAAATCCACACAAACAAGGTTGTCTCAATTTCCGTCTACCAAATCCACTCACACAGCTTTGGTCAGCCTGAGGTTAGAGCAGAACACACTTGGCTGAGAGGTTACACTGTGGGACTGAACCTAGAACCATGTGGTTGGGAAGTAAACTTATCTATACTTTTGGTTCTGTCTTCAAGTTCCTCCTTTTCTTGATATTATTATTGCAGACATCTACTTTTGTTTTGAAAGGAGTTTAGAAATCACTTTTTTTCTTCTTTTCTCTTTTTTTTTTCTATATTTTCTTATGTTTTCAATATCAGAATAACACTTCAAACATATCTGATATTAAAACATGTCGCTGACTTCGAAATACAAAGGAATACAGTTTATTTACAGAGTTAGAAGAATGGCCCTTTGGTCATATTAGAAACTAATATTCAACACTTGCTTCTTGAAGTGTTTCTGATAATAGTTTCACCCAGTAACATATTGGGAAATATATTTCTCTCTTCTGATATGACCAGCAGTTTGGTTATGCAATGTTTTCAGATCTAAATAAATCAATAGAAGATGGTACAGAAGTGACCCCATCATCCTAGTTCAGGTGTTTGTGTTAAATTCACTTTGATGATTCATTGACAAAATGTCAAAGCTGCCAAACATTAAAAAAAAAAATTCACTAAAAGTAGAAAACAAATTTCTCTAGTTCCAATGTCTCAGATAAACTCATCTGGTCTTTTTTTTTTGTACCATTTTGCTTAACCATTTTGCATTTGAATTGGGCATATCCAGTTCAAATATTCCTCCTGTTTTATGATCAAAACCAGCCAGGTCAGGCCTCTCTCACCTACCCTACAATGTCATTCTAAAAATATACGATCACATAATCACATTATCTCATAGCTTTGAGATTTCAATTAATTCAAAACAATGTGAATAAATGAATATTACATTTGACAGAAAAATCTAAAGGTTGAAAAGACAATGGAATAACATGGGTTGCTGGGGCAGGAGTCAAAGCAAGTATTATTCCTTCGAACACTTGGACCATTTTATTGATTAATTCTTTACTTTTTGATTTTCTTTCAAAATTTTGAGCCCTTAAGCATTTTGCATCCAGGGTAACTGCTCCAATGGCTCACACAATGGTGTTGCTGAAGAGTCGAGCATACTCTGGCTTTCAAAAAAAATTCCATGTTTGAAAAATTAACCTATCAAGAGCTGGAGTATGCTAAGACACAATCTGTTCCGTTCCACTGTACTTTAAGGAAAGAAATCTACTCACGGTTGTTATTGTCACCATCTTAGTCTGTTGAGTTCTTCAATGGGGCCTGCATTAACCTAAACATTAACCTAATCTTAGTTAAATTTAAGCAATGTCAACAGGTAGCAATGGTTCTCAGAAATTCCAGGTTGATGTCTGGTATGCTGGTAAAACTCTGGGAATGAGGCACCTCTTGGCTTTTGTTAAAGCAATGTCTCTAGAACCTACTTTAAATCTATGCTAAGTCTGCTCTGATAATCAGCGGTGACTTAGTGAATCCTCTGTAATGGTCGACAATTAACAGTCTAATGATTGAAGCAAGTAAAAGATAAAAGATATATATATATATATATATATGACTGGCTCCTCTGCCAGTGGCATGTAAAATGCACCGTCTGAAGGTGGCCAATGCCAGTGCCCCCTGACTGGCTCCCATGCCGATGGCACGTCAAAAGCACTATCAAAATGTGAACAATGCAAGGCCTGCCTGACTGGCTCCTGTGCCGGTGGCTTGTAAAAAGCACCCACTACATTCTCAGAGTGGTTGGCATTAGGAAGGGCATCCAGCTGTAGAAACATTGCCAGATAAGACTGGAGCCTGGTGCAGCTACTGGCTCTCCAGACCTCAGTCAAACTGAACAACCCATGACAACATGGAAAACAGATGTTAAAGAATGCATATATATATATATATATATATATATATATATATATATATATATATATATATTAGATGATGTACAGGTATTATATATTAGAAGGAATGAGGTACTCAGAAATCTGGATGGTTTCATATTTACAGATATTTATTAGTATGTTACATGCTTTTATAAATCATATATTAGCGCTGATATATGACATATGATTTATAAAAGCATGTAACATACTAATAAATATTTGTAAATATAAAACCATCTAGATTTCTGAGTACCTCATTTCTTCTAATATATATATATATATATGTGTGCATATATATATGTGTGTATATATGTGTGTATATATATGTATATATATATATATATGTATATATATATATCATCATGCACATATACATACTTGCATATATGCAGTTGTATATGTGTGCACACACATATACAAACATGTGTATATATGTGTGTATATATTTCTTATCTTGTATATATATATATATATATATATATATATATATTGAAATGATGATAATGATACATAATGTCCTTTCATGTTAGCTTTTCCTTTTCAACCAAACAGAAGCTAAGTCTTTAAATTTACCAATATTCCTTCTGCTAGTGCACCTTGTTACACTGTTTACTTTGTTATGAAAGGAACTGGTATTTATTCAACTTCCCATCTCTTGCTAAAAATCCATATTTCTGTCTTTATTTCACAAAAGAATCAAAATAACTGCTTAAAATAGATTTCTGTGGAAACGGTTACCTTTTAGTTTTTGTCTCTTATCTTTATTTTCAGTGCAGCATGTATATAATTCCTTATTGTCTAAAATTACCAAAGAACTATTTGGAAGCAAATTGGTAAGAATAACAAAATGGACAAAACAAAAGAACTGAACCATTATAAATTCTTAGATTTTTGTTGTTAGAGATTTTTTGGTCAAATATTTACAATACCATAATCTTTGATTGCCTGGAATTATTTGAAGCCTTCAATGGAAGCAAATATTTGTACATGTCTTTTATCTTTCATGTGTTTCAGTCATTGGATTGTGGCCATGCTGGGGCACCACCTTAAGAGACTTAGTCAAACAAATTGACTCCACCCCGGGACTTTTCAGTCTGATACTTACTATATCAGTCTCTTCAGCTGAAGTGCTAAGTTACAGACACATAACTAGATCAAAACCAGTTGTCAGGCAGGAGGGGGATGCAGATGCACACATGTACACAAGCATGCATATATGCATGCAGGCACTTGTGAATATGCACATGACAATACACACATGCACACACACATGCACACATGCACATGTATCCATATGTACATGTGCACAAGTGCACTTGCACATACATGGAGGCACACACGCATGCACACACATGAATACACATATATTCTTTTCTACTTGGCACAAGGACTGACATTTTGGGTGAGTGGAGGCCAGTAAATTAGATCGACCCCAGTCCGTAACTGGTACTTAATTGACCCTGAAAAGATGACAGGCAAAGTCAACCTCGGCAGAAATTGAACTCAGAATGTAAAGACTGATGAAATACTGCTAAGCATTTCGCCCAGTATGCTAACGTTTCTGCCAACTCACTGCCTTTGAACACACATATACGACACAACACTGTTTTTGAGAAGGAATGTAAAATGGATTTTGGACAGGCTTTCTGTCAGTGATCTTCTAATGCATTGGTTCATAGGGACAGCACTTGAAGACTTCTTCTTCATGTAATTGTATCCAGAAAGAATCAGCTTGCTAAAGTCAATCTAACAATACGCCTGGTGGATTTGAACTCAGTTCTTCTAGTTACCAAAGTATTTGTCAATCAAATGTGGTGAAGCTTACCACAGTTTAAAAAAAATTCTTTTTTGAATTAAGAAAATGGAATTCTGTATTTGTTTGGCATGGAGGAAAGAGCTGTCTGCTATGCCTTTGTTGACCCACTTTTGTAATTATTTCCAATATAAACTGTTACGTCCCTTAACCACGGACATAACAACACAGTGCTGGTAGCAGGAAATGAGCCATGCACGCTTTGGTCAAAGGTTTGACTCTGTTATCTAGCTGGTCAACTGCAGTGCTGGAAAACATGGCTTCTGAATCCTAGTTTATTTGGCTTTCTCTATTCTTTACAAAATGTACGCAGCTTGTTTTACACTCAATGGCTACAGTAGACTGCACCAGGCGTCAGTTTTTTTGCCCAGTTGTGTTAGGGTGATGTGTTAATGGCTCTAAAATATAATTAGGGTGTGACAATTCCAATAAAACGTTCTGTGTATCGATAAACAAAGAAATAAATGTACGAGACAATTAGTCTGTGATCAAATATGAATCCATATCGGCAGAAAAAATAATAAAGGACAAAACCATGAATTAGTGTTATTCATTGATTCACCTTTTAGACACGCCATGTTAACTTGTATTGGGGGAATATTATACATTTTTAATTCCTTCAGCCTTAACTAGTGATAATGTTTGTTTTTCATTTTTGTTTGGTCTGTTGGGAATTCTTAAATTTATTCATTCTCATAGGACATTCAAAATTTCAAATGCCATTAGGAGGAAACATTAGACTTGTCTCTTATTCTTTTATTATTATTATTATTATTATTATTATTATTATTATTATTATTATTATTGGTTTTATTTTTATTATTATTATAATTATCATTATCATCATTATTAACATTATTCAATTCTGAATTATTTATATTTGCCTTTTATATAATACATAATATACAAATGCCTATAATGATATATATATATATATATATTATATATATATATATAATACAAACAAAACAAAACATATAGAAGTGTACATATGTGTACATATGTGTATGTATGTGTACTATGCAAAACATTAAATACAAATGTATACACGTGTGTATATATATGTGTGTGTGTGTGTGTGTATATATATATATAATATATATATATATATATATATATATATATATATATATATATGAAATAAGCCCCATACAGAACACATCCACATTATACAAAGCATATATAGAAACTCCTGTAAAGTGATTAATTAGTGGCCACTATTGATTATGGATGGTAAAACCATCAGTCAGTTTGAGCCAGTTTAAACCAACTTTCAATTATGACTTAGATAAACTAACAAGATTATAGACTCGTTAAAAGCATCCATTAGCACAACTTTGATAATCTGTTGTTAATATGAAATCACTGACATTTTTCTACTTCCATAATTATATTGGAAAGTGAAGAATATAAATGATAAGCTCTGTGTCGTTCCCCCACACTCTCTCTCTCTTTGTCATGGATGAGTTGTTGCTCTTCTTGCGTTCAGGTTAGAATCCGTTACTGACTGGAGGAAAGATTGTGATATTGAGATAAGCATAGTTCAGCATTTCTCTCCTGTATTCACCGCCACCACCATTGCAAGCAGCATCACTAACTTTGTCATCATCACTGTTGCCATCCTTGTTGCCATTACCATTTCTGGTGCCTTCACTGCCATCATCACTCTCTATTACTGTCCTCATCACCATTTCAATTTTTATCTGCCAGTACAAATTGGACATTTCTTATAATCCAGTCCTGTTCTTTGGTCATCTTTATGACAGACCTATCATGTTTTCTTGGAACTGACCATTCTATGTTATCTCCATACAGTGAAATGTAATTGCTTGAGTTCTGACCTTACCATTTCGTTCAAAGATTTGCTTCTCATACATCCACTTGGCAACTTACCATTCCCACTTGTTTTGTAAATAAATAAAATGTAAATAACACCAAAGAGCTATTAAGAGGCAGCACTTGGCTCCATTTTCACAGTGTGATGAGAACAAGAGATAAATATTCTTCTGGGAATGGTACTAGTCTTTCTCTAATAACATTACCAGATGTTCTGTTACAATATCTAATTTACCACTTTATTTCTCTTCCATTCTATGCTGCCATTTTGATCTCATTCTTTTCCTCTTCATGCGTCGTTCAAGTCTTTTAATGCAAAGTCACTTTTCCATTTACTTTTCTTCAATATTCTCACAAATTCTACGCATCTCTCTCAAAATCTCCCACATTTTCCTCTGACTCACCAGATTACATTGTGTAGGACTTTGTCAAATGCCTTCTGCAGATCAAAAAGTGCAACATTGAGCACTCATAGTGCCCAATTTTGAAAGAAACCCAAACATCATACCTAAACCTGTACTTGCTTCACTATGATTGTTGTTCTCCCTAGGTAGTCACTATCATCATTGTTTAACATCCGTTTTCAATGCTGGTATGGGTTGTATTATATATATATATATTTTAAATTTTTTTCCGGGACGTCCTACGTCCCAGATATAAAGGTAAAAATAAAATATTTCCACTTTGCAAGTTCAAGTCGAGTACTCCCTTGCACGCTCCGTTGACTCGAACCTTGCTTCTATTGTGGCGAATTTACCGCCTCTGATTAGATACCTTTCATAGTCGCACCAAGACACTTTTCGAAGGTGCTTTCCTCCATGTGTTCAAATCTTTTCTTTATTACCCACCAGGGGCGACGAAGAGGGGACATAACAAAACATGGGGGATATAAAACAATATGATTAAAATTATGAGTAAATGAATAAAATGAAAAAATGATAATATGAAAGCGATGCTAACGGCCCCCTCCGCCAGCATCACTTACCTGTCCGTTTCCCAACACAATTCCAAACTTTTTTACCACACCCTTCGTTTCTCTTTCATACCTCTCTATCATATCATCCTTCATATCCGCTGTCAACCAATTTATACACACTTTGTTACACTTTTTCACCAATGAGTCCATAAGTTCATATTCAAACACCGCGTAACTACCGTCTTCATGCCATACGTCATTATGAAAAATCCTTTTTGAGTCCTCGGTGTCCCCCTTCCTCACAACACATAAAAAGTAGGTCTGGGGCCTTTGTTTGTTCTGTGTGTCTGTTTTTCTTTTTCTTGTAGGCGGGGAGTGGGTGGAATCGCTGTTTGCAGGGGCAGGATGGGTCTCCAAGGGTGTGGGTGGTGTTGGGGTGGGTTGGGTTGGGGGCTTCGCACAGTTTTTCTTTTTCTCTTTTTTCTTCCTTCTTCCCACTCTTGCTGTATCTCCTCTTCTTCTGTCGTTTCTTTTTCTGTTTGGTTCTCTTTAGTTTCTTCCTCTTTTGGGGTTTCCGCAACGATTTCCTTTTCTTTTTCCTTTGGTGGGGGAGGGCAGTAGGCTCTTATGTGACCCCTCTGGCCACACTTGTAGCACCTGGGCGCCCTACCCTCCACCCACACTCATAATAATATTCCCAGTTTTTATACTGTCCGTAAGCTTTTCTATAACTTCCGCCTCCGTCTGTATGTTCATTTCTAGTGTGGCACCTCTCACGCCTTCATATTTCATAATGGCGTGGAGGATGTCCACTTTATCTTCATTTCCTTTGATAACCGCAGCCGTTATAAATTCGCCCTCTAGGTGTGGAGGTATTCCCTCCACCCTAATTCTGGTGGTCCTTCTATTTAAATACGAGGGGAACAAGTGAATCTTTTCCGTCCTCACCACCTTGGCTGCTACATTCCTGGCTGCTTTCTCGTTTCTGAATTGTACCGTTATGGTTCCATATTCTAATCCTCTTGTCATATACACAATTTCTTCTCCTGTCTGTTTGAGAGCCTCTTCAATTGCTTCCATGTTAATCACTTCCATTTTTCTACCTCCATTCATAAATACTTTATATTTAATGGTTCTACGATGGAACCAGTCTCCGCGCCCTGCTGGAGGCAACAGCTCGACCTCTCCGTTCTCCTCCTCCTTCATGAACTCCTGGAAGTCCGTCAACTTAGCCAGGTCTATCTCTTTTTCTGTTGACTTCTTCGTTATACCTGCGTAGGTGCTTTCCATTTTTTCCACCGCCAACTCCTCCTCAGATGTCGACGAATTTTCAGAGAAATTTCTCCCTTCCATCTCGTCCGTTTGGTAGAGGTGGCTCATAGTCGCCTCAGACCGAAAAACGGCCTCCCGAACAGAAAACGTGCGACACACAGAACCAGTGCGACGCGAAACCGCACCAACCGACGTTCCAATTCCGCAACAACCACAATTCACTTTTTGCTCCTTTTTCCTTCCCAACTGAACCCTACAGAGCGCAAAAAAAAAACACGACCGAAGCGTTCAAATCCTCTTTTTTCTCTACATTCTATACTTTATAGACAATAGTCTTTTCTTTAATTTAATTTTTTATTATCCATCTGGACTTTTCCATTTCTGCATGCTTATTTTATTTTTAATTTATTCCCATTCATGTGAAACCACTTATTCAAGTTCAAGTCATTGATGCAATTTTATACCAATTGCTATTTTTACTTTTGCTATGTTACGGTTATATTATACTTTAGTTTGATTTTAATTATTACTTACTACATATAATTCAATTGTTATTATTATTTTTATTGTTAAAGTGAAAGTATCTGAGATAAAGTAAAGAAATGTTTTTGTTTCACTTTTAACACGTTATACTGGAATAGTGGAGAAGATATGATATTGCTATGGGCTTGCTCTTGGCAAGAAGTCGAACATTTTTTTTGCCCATGAAACTACATGGACCCTAAGTAAGGCATGTGTAAAATTTGAATGAAATTGGTTGTGTAGTTCTCAAGTTTTAGGGAAACACACAGACAGACACACATTCTCAGTTTTATATATATAAAGATTATTATTATTATTATTATTATTATTATTATATTATTATTATTATTATTATTATTCAGACGTGTATACCCACATCACAATGGAAATCATTCTTTCCAGTGACTGTTGTATTTCCTACATTGATGTCCCATATCTTTAGCACAGGTTTTTCAACCACATTACTGTAACTCGCTTGTGTGTCGCAAGTTTTAGAGGCAAGCCAGAAACTGCCAGGATGTTTTAGAAAACTTGAATATTTTTAATGCACAGGTGTTCCTTTTTGCATGGGGGTTCTTTTATGGTAAAGCATCTAATGAATGCATTTATCGCTTTTAAAATAATTTCAATAAACATAAAAAATTTTTTTCTATGAATTTTTAAAAGGCTGATTATACACCATAATATATTTAATACCTTTTCCAATGTGCTGTGGTAGGGACAGATTAAAAATTGGTGCCATAGCATCAATATAGGTACAGTGAGAAGGTTGATAAGAAACAGTCTAAAAATAACAGGTCTGAAATGAAAAAATATATTAAAAAAAAAAGACGCTTTTTTTAGGGTTGGTTTGTCTCTCAGTTTAACACTTGCATCTAATTCTTGGGACTCACAGGGTAGTCCAGCTTTTATAGCATCAAATCTAGTCAAGAAATGCGAGACGTTAAAACGGTAGATTCACTGAAAAGAGATGATAGATAATAAACCTGTTATTAAAATGGGTTTGGAATGAAAAACATATAAGACTGAAAAGAAGCTCCTTTGAGTGGTAGATGTAGTAATTCTCCTGGTTTAATACCATCACCTGACTCTTGCATTCTTGCAATCCATTTTGTTGTAGGCATTTGGACCAAGTCTTGAATCTGAGGATCACTTCCTGTCTATAATCAGGTAGACCCGTAGAAAAGGTCAGAAGCACAGATCCCTCTTTTCTAACCCCTAACCCTCAATCATAAATCAAGTTTATCCATTTAATTTATTCCTTTTCAATATTTATTCAATCATTTACTCAGACCATGTTGCTGATAGCTTGTTGACCTAAGATATTAAGCTAATCTAGTCATGATCAATTAAGCTAATCTAATTCAATTAAGAGGCACAAAGTTGATCTATTCATAAAATGTTTGAACTCCTGCATCAAGGTCAAATCGGCAACTAGAAAAATCAATCAACCATATATATTTATTGAAGAATTTCATAAGTAATGAGCTTTTTGTTGGGAAAAGATTTAACAGGAGTAGTATGTTTGGAAAACACAAAAAGAATTTGATGGTAACCATAGTAACAGCAACTGCATGCAATAACAATATTAGCAACAACTACAATCAGAACGTATAGAACACATTCTCATATCTGCCATCAATGATCTTCCCTTACCTTTGTTATGATATCCATCCCTATGTGCCTCTAACCTCCTTCTCTGTCACTGTACATGTTTACATTATCTCCCTCTTTCTCATCTGTTTTATTTTACTGTTGTTCTCCATCTCTCCCCTTTTTATATATTACCACTTACCAACTCCATCTGCTGTCTGAGGACTGGCATGTCTAGGAATAAACCCAATATTCCCAGGCATGTTGTAAGGGCAATTAAAAGAGGTTGTCGTTGGATTTGCACTCTGACCTTGTAAAACCCTCGCCAGCTACATCTACCCAAAGAGACCCATGGGTTGGAGGGTTGTCACCTGAGTGGTGCAAAGGTATCGATCATCAGTTGTAGGGAATCACCAATAAATGGTGGATTCAACAACGCACTGTTACGGTGCATCCCCCCCACCGTACTACTGTTACTTCTATTACCTCTTCCTCCTCCTCCTTTATCCATTCCCACTTTCCTTTACATTCCCATCCCCTGAACTCAAATTCACCCTTGTCCTTGCCTCCACTCATCTTCACCATTCACTCTGTTCACTTCTATCCTCATCTCTACTCTCTTTCTCTCCTTTCACACACTTGCCAACCCACCCATCTAGCTGGCCTTGATTTTCTGCCCCTAATCTCTGTTTTAACCCCTTTTTTGTACTTCAATGATATGTCCTGACACTTCACCTCCTCTGTTCTTTCTTCCTTTCTCCTTTATGGAAGCCAGACATCTCTCCTCTTCACCAAGATAATTGTTCCTGTTCTTCTGTCATACTTCAGCCTCTCAACACCTGGCACAAAACCATTTCTCACTACTGCACTCTCATTCAGCCAAGAGGTTCTTGTCTTGTGAGTGACTCTGTGGCACCAGCACTTGTGAGAACACTCACTACACTCTGTACAATGGTTGGCATTAAGAAGGGCATTCACGTGTAGAAAGCTTTTCCAAAGCAGATACTAGAGTTCAGATGTGAGTCCCTCGCTGGTCAGATCCTATCAAACCAGATGACCCATGCCGGTATGGAATACAGGTATTAAATAATGTCTAGGAAGTTTATTAATCTCAGGCCCTTGACAGAGCAGCTAACCGGCTTCCGTGCCAGTGGCACTTAAAACGCACCATTCGAGCATGATCGTTACCAGTGCCACCTTACTGGCACTCGAGCCCCATGCTAGTAGGGTATTAAGAGCACCATCCGAGCGTGATCATTGCCAGAACAGCTATCTGGCCTCCGTGCCGGTGGCACGTAAAAGACACCATTCGACCGTGATCGTTACCAGCATCACCTTACTGGCACCTGTGCCGGTGGTACGTATAACAGATTCAAGCGAGGTCGTTGCCAGTACCGCGTGACTGGCCCCATGCCGGTGGCACATAAAAGGCACCATTTGAGCTTGGCCGTTGCCAGTACTGCCTGACTGGCCCTGCGCCGGTGGCGTGTAAAAGCACCCACTACACTCTCAGAGTGGTTGGCATTAGGAAGGGCATCCAGCTGTAGAAACTCTGCCAGATCAAGATTGAAGCCTGGTGCAGCCATCTGGTTCACCAGCCCTCAGTTATTCGTCCAACCCATGCTAGCATGGAAAGCAGACGTTAAACGATGATGATGATGATGTGTGACATTTTGGTTACATCTTTAGCCCCAGAATGGGTGTTGTGAGTGTTTATTGAGCGAAAACACCTAAAGCTCCACGAGGCTCCGGCAGGGGATGGTGGTGATCCCTGCTGTACTCTTTCACCACAACTTTCTCTCACTCTTACTTCCTGTTTCTGTTGTACCTGTATTTCAAAGGGCCGGCCTTGTCACTCTCTGTGTCACGCTGAATATCCCCGAGAACTACGTTAAGGGTACACGTGTCTGTGGAGTGCTCGGCCACTTACACGTTAATTTCACGAGCAGGCTGTTCTGTTGATTCGGATCAACCGGAAGCCTCGTCGTCGGAACCGACGGAGTGCTTCCCATCCACATCTTTAGCATCTTTAGCATCTTTAGCATCTTTAGCATCTTTAGCATCTGTTGTGCTGTGAACGAAAAATGATCTTCTTTATCAATATTGACTGCATTAGCTTTGGTTTATCAAGTTGTCTTCATATTACTTTGATTGATAATTCGTTAGCAAACTTTAGATTGAATTTGGCTGTTGAAGAATATTGAGTATTGTTTGTCCAGAGAACCGATAATGGTAACAATTATTTACAGTTTTGATGTTTTGTGTTGTTTCTAATAAAATCTTCTATCTGATTGACTTGTCATAATTATATTATCCGATACCATTGATCAGTGAATGGAAATAGAGATGATGAAGAAATGAAGTTTTAGAGATAAATTTGACTTTGTTTTTTTATTTTCAAAAAAAGAGAAGATATTTCCATTTATTTGAAATCTTGAATCACAAAACTATTTAGTAACTGATATTGAAGAAGGAAATAATGTTGTCTATGACAGCATTTTAAGTCAGTAAATTATAATACATCATCATTATTATTTTTCCTTCTTTCTTCAAATTTTCTTCCATTTCTTGCCGAGTGTTTTCTATACACCTAGGGCAGAGAAGCTCATTGTATGCATTCCCAGATTACACACGCAAATTCACAGGTAAAATATGTATTTAAAAAATTAATGAATAAGTAAATTCATGAATGGATATTGTTTTCACAGCAATAATGCTCTTCTCAGCACATGAGCTGTTCCAGTTAACACGATTTTTTGCACTTCCTGTAGGGATGGTTGGCCTGGAATCATTTTCAAATAGGTTTCAGTACCTTTCTTTTATCATTCCTAGAGCTCCTGCAATCACTGGTACTGTAGTCGCCCTGAGATGCCACATATTTTCAATTTCCATTAGCAAGTCCTTTTATTTAGTAATCTTCTCAAATTTTGTCAAATTCTTTTGCCGTTATTATTATTATTATTATTATTATTATTATTATTAAGGTGGCAAGCTGGCTGAATTGTTAACAAGCTGGGTGAAATATTTAGCATATTTTGCCAAAATTTGAAACCATTATTATTGTTATTATTAAGACAGTGAGCCTGCAGGATCATTGGCATGCTGGGTAAGATGCTTTGAGGTATCTTGTCTGTCTTTAGGTTCTCAGGTTAAATTCCACTGAGGTCAGCTTTGCCGTTAATCCTTTCAGAGTTGATAAAATTGGTACCAGTTGAATACTGGGGTTGATCGAATTGACCAGCCCCCTACCATAAATTTTCAGGTCTTGTGCTTATAGTAGAAAAGATTTTTATTATTGTGGCATGTAAAAAGCACCTTTCGAGTGTGGTCGATGCCAGTGCTGGCTGACTGGACCCATGTCAGTGACATGTAAAAAGCACCATTTGAGTGTGGCTGGTGCCAGTGACTGGCCCTCATGCCGGTGGCACATAACACCAACCACTCTCGGAGTGGTTGGTGTTAGGAAGGACATCCAGCTGTAGAAACATTGCCAGATCGGATTGAAGCCTGGTGCAGCCTCCTGGCTCACCAGTCCTCAGTCAAACCGTCCAACCCAAGCCAGCATGGAAAACAGATGTCAAACGACAATATTGATGGTTTATTAATTATTATTTAATTATAACATTAGGTTTGGTCAACTATTCTGTCATTACTTTGTCAAGTTAGACGTGTGTAATTTTCCGAAAAAACTAATTTATTAAATATTTTTGTTTCTTTATTTTGTGGTTTTCTTTATCAAGAATTGTCTTTGATAAAACATTTATTAATTTAGCTTCCACAGCAAATAACGTTTTTCTTCTGAATTCTTCAAATAGGTATCTCTTATAATTAAAAAAAAATAACAAATAATTATAGCAGCGATTATTAATTAAATATTTTTTAATTGCTTTTTCATAATTTTTTTTTTACCATTTCTTTGAAATAATTATTGCACACAAAAACCAAACATAACTACATACTTATACACAGATATATATACACATAAAAGCAGACACACTTATACATATACAAGCGCATACATACATATGCACACTTATATACACGCATACACAGACATTCATATGTACACATATATACATGTGTGTATGCACATATACATGTATATGCATGCATGCATGCATATACATATATACATATTTAAATGCACACATATACAGACATATCCAAACTTATACATTTGTACACCAGCATACACATACATGTATTATTTTTAAGACCATATTTTTTTTCAAAAATTTTATTTTCGATATAAATTTTTTATATCCATTAATCAATATAAATAAAATATTAATGGCTCTCAAACAGTAATTATCATATCGAGGAGTTTTGATTTTTGGTAAACTTGTCCATCAAATTCCATAATAGGCAATACCTATATTGGTTTCAAATTTTAGCACGAGGCCAGCAATTTTGGGGGAGGGGGTAAGTGGATTACATCAACCCTGGTACACAACTGGTACTTATTTTATGAACCCCAGAAAGATAAAAGGCAAAGTCGACCTTGGTGGAATTTGAACTCAGAATGTAAGGATGGATAGAATGAGTGTGCTAATGATTTTGCCAGCTTGTCGCCTTCAGCAATACTTATATTGGCTTCTGTCAGGTATGTGAGAACCTCTAAGTGGTCGTTTCCATTGCTGAAAATAATAGTCAAATCTGTCTCAGATCACATTTTCCTGTTTTTTTTTTTTTTTATATATAATAAACGAAATGAAGTTCCCGGGGGCTTTATGTCAGATAAAAAGATGGCTAAGTAATGACTGGTACACTTTTGATTAGGGGCTGCCCTGGGGATATACGATGACAAAAGTCAATTATTTCTTTTAGTTTTTATTTTTTGCAGTTATTAGACTGTGGTCATGCTGGGGCACAACCTCAAAGAACTTTTAGCTGAATGAGTGGATCCCAGTATTGCATTTTTTTAAAACCTGGAACTTATTTTATTTGTTTATTTTGCTGAACTGTCAAGTCATGGGGACATAAACATATCAACACTGGTTGTTAAGCACACACACACACACCACACACACACACACACACACACACACACACATCTATATAGATATATACCAATATATAAATGAAAGTGGCTTTACGTTCTGAGTTCAAATTCCGCTGAGGTTGACTTTGCCTTTCATCCTTTTGGGGTCGATTAAATAAGTACCAGTCACACACTGGGATCGATGTAATTGACTTAATCCCTTTGTTTGTCCCCTCTATGTTTAGCCCCCTGTAGGCAATAAAGAAATAAATATATAAATCAAAGGTAGGACAGGAAGAACAACAAAAAACAACATACAGTTCTATATTTAAGAGATGAGGAATTATGTACATTATTTACCTTATTTACATTATTTACATTTGGCGGATATTTGTCCTTATCTCATGTGTTGTTAACACAACACTTCAGCTGATATGCCCTCCAGCCTTCTTCAGGTGTCTTGGTGAAGTTTCAAACCTGGGTTCTCATTCCTAAGGTAGTTTTCGATATTATTCTTATTAACCACTATGCCATATGCCCATGGGCATATGGCATAGTGGTTCAGAGCACAGGCTACTAACCCCAAGATTCCGAGTTCGATTCCAGGCAGTGACCTGAATAATAATAATAATAATAATAATAATAATAATAATAACATCAAAAATATCCTAGGAATGAGAACCCAGGTTAGAAATTTCCCCAAGATACCTGATGAAGGCTGGAGGGTATATCAAGCAAAACGTTGTGTTAACAACAAACAAGATGAGGACAAATATCCATCACTTGCCCAAATAGGCACACCTGTGCCTATAATAGAAGACCCTTATTCAAATAGGCACATCTGTGACTATTTGGTCATGTATTAACTTTTTAGTGTAATTGAGGAAGCTAAACTTTAAAAAAAAAAGCCTTGAATATAATTGCATCATCATCATCATCATCATCACAATCATCATCGCAATCGTTATCATTGCTGTCATCAAGATTTTTATCATTACTATTCTCATTATATAATCCCTGCCATCGTTATCACTCTCCATCATTACTATCATCATCACCACCAGCATCAACACCACAATCACCACCACCGTCACCATCACCATCACCGCCATCACCACTGCCACTACTGCCACCAACACCGCCACCACCACCACCACCACTATCACCATCAGCACTATCACCATCACCACTACCATCATCATCACCACCACCACTATCAGATTATCTTCCTTACCATTATTGTTTTCGCTGCCATTATTAGTCTTGCTGTTATAATCCTTGTTATCCCCATTAATACCAAAAGGAATCTGCTTTTAATCAAAGAGTTAATAAAAGGTGCCAACAGTTTAATAAAGTCTGGTTCTGTTACTGAGGAATACATTATATTGAATATATAATCCCAAGATAATTCCTTCAAAGCCAACATAGAATTTTCTAGTATTAATTCCTCTCATCATCTTTTAAATTCAACCATTTTGTGGCATGGTTTTCAGAGATATCGGATGGTTGTATCTAAAACACACAGCAAAATATTTGTGTAAATCATGATAAATGTTATATTTTTCTCTCACTTTTTCAAATAAATAACTTAAAGAAAAAAACAGACGTGGCTGTGTGGTAAGAAGCTTGCTTCCCAACCACATGGTTCCAGGTTCAGTCCCACTGTGTAGCACCTTGCGCAAATGTCTTCTACTATATCCTCAGACTGATTAAAGTTTTGTCAGTGGATTTGGTTGACAGAAACTGAAAGAAGCCCATCGTGTGTGTGTGTATATATAGATATATATATCATCATCATCATCATCATCGTTTAACGTCCGCTTTCCATGCTAGCATGGGTTGGACGGTTCAACTGGGGTCTGGCAAGCCCGAAGGCTGCACCAGGCCAGTCAGATCTGGCAGTGTTTCTACAGCTGGATGCCCTTCCTAACGCCAACCACTCCGAGAGTGTAGTGGGTGATTTTATGTGCCACCGACACAGGTGCCAGACGAAGCTGGCAGACGGCCATGCTCGGATGTGTTTTTTTATGTGCCACCGATACAGGTGCCAGACGAGGCTGGCTGACGGCCACGCTCGGATGGTGTTTTCTTATGTGTCACCGACACAGGTGCCAGACGGGCTGGCGGACGGCCACGCTCGGATGGTGTTTGTTACGTGCCCTCAGCACGGAGGCCAGTCGTTGCGGTACTGGCTACGATCACGTTCGGATGGTTTTCTTATGTGCCACCGGCACTGGTACCACAAGGATAAAATTCCATTGATGTTCATCTATTTTGATTTGGTTCGATTTGATTTGATTTGATTCGATTCGATTCTCACTTGCCTCAACAGGTCTTCACAAGTGTCACAAGAAGGAAGGTATGCACAGGTGGACTGACTACGTCCCAGGTAGGGGCCACGGATTATGGCTTCACTAGTCTTGCCGGGTCTTCTCACGCACAGCATACTTCCATAGGTCTCGGTCTCTAGTCATTTCCATGGTGAGACCTAACGTCCGAAGGTCGTGCTTCACCACTTCGTCCCAGGTTTTCCTGGGTCTACCTCTTCCACGGGTTCCCTCAACTGCTAGGGATTGGCACTTTCCTCACACACCTATCTTCATCCATTCTCGCCACATGACCATACCAGCGCAATCGTCTCTCTTGCACACAACAACTGATGCTTCTTAGGTACAACATTTCTCTCAAGGTACTAACGCTCTGTCGAGTAAGTACACTGACATTACACATCCATCGGAGCATACTGGCTTCGTTCCTCACAAGCTTACGCATGTCCTCAGCAGTCACGGCCCATGTTTCACTGCCATGTAGCATAGCTGTTCGTACACATGCATCATACAGTCTGCCTTTTACTCTGAGCGAGAGGCCTTTAGTCACCAGCAGAGGTAAGAGCTCCCTAAACTTGCCCAGGCTATTCTTATTCTAGCAGTTACACTTTCAGCGCACCCGCCCCCACTACTGACTTGGTCACCTAGATAGCGGAAGCTATCAACTACTTCTAGTTTTTCCCCCCGGAAAGTGACGGAAGTTGTTTTCTGCAGATTTTCGGAGGTCAATGCTCCAGAGCATCTGCCACATACAAAAACTATCTTCCCAGTTAGCCTACTTTGACATTGCTGCACCTCTTATGTGTCCATAGCTTACACTGGGTACATCTTATAGAGTTTCTACCTACACCTTTTCTACAGATCGAGCAGGGCCATCTTCCTGAGGATATTTGTGGATTTTCTAACTTTCTACTTATTAGTACTTTGGTTTTAGCTAGGTTGACTCTAAGGCCCCTCGATTCTAAACCCTCCTTCCACACCTGGAACTTCTCCTCCAGTTCTGATAGTGACTCAGTGATTAGAGCGAGGTCGTCAGCATAGAGGCTCCCAAGGGCAACCTGTCTTGAATTCCTCCACAATTGCCTGGAGGACTATGATAAATAGGAGGGGGCTGAGTACTGAACCCTGGTGGACCCAACTCTACCTTGAATTCTTCTGTGTACATGCTGCCAACTCTAACCTTACTTACGGCATCTCTGTACATGGCTTGCACAGCCCTCACCAGCCATTCATCTATCCCTAGTTTCCTCATTGACCACCAGATGAGGGAACGGGGGACCCTATCAAAGGCTGTCTCCATGTCAACGAAAGCCAGGTACAGGGTCTTATCTTTGGCTAGGTATTTCTCCTGCAGCTGCCTTACCAGGAATATAGCATCAGTGGTGCTTTTCCCTGGGACAAACCCAAACTGCATCTCATCTAAACTAACTCTCTCTCTAATTAGTTGGGCTATGACCCTCTCCGTAACCTTCATTACCTGATCCAACAGCTTGATACCTCTGTAATTATTTGTATCCAGGGCATCACACCTTTACCTTTGTAGCAGTTGACTAGTATGCTGCTACACCAGTCATTGGGTATGACTCCTTCATGTATCACCTGGTTGACTATACGGGTGACTAGGTTATAGCCGACACTGCCAGATATTTTGAGCATCTCTGCAGTAATTCCTGGTGGGCCTGGGGCTTTCCCTGTCTTCATGCTTCTAATTGCCTTAGCTACCACGGAACTATCAACTCGGATAGCTGGTCCCTCTGTTGGGTCAACATTCGGCAGACTCTCTTTATCCCATTCATTTTCTTTATTCAGCAACCTTTCATAGTGGCATCTCCAAACCTCTCTCTTTGCATCCTCATTTAGCGCAAGTGAACCATCATCCATGCGAACACACTTCTCTCCTACCACATCACGATTCTCTCTCACACACTGTCTTGCAACACGAAATACCTCAAGTCTTTCATCCTCACGGCTCAGAACATTGGCAAATTTTTTCTTATCCGCTTCCCCTCTGGCTAAATAAACCTGTCTCCTAGCTTCCCTTTTGGCTGTCTGATACAATTCCCTGCTACCACCGTTCTTCCAGTCCTTCCAAGCCTGTCTCTTTTGTCTAATAGTCCTGTCAACCACAGTGTTCCACCACCATGTTACTCTGGGTCGGGATGGCACTTTGCTCCATCCACAGATCTGGTCAGTGGCTGTCAGCAGATTGTCCCGTAGGAATCTCCAGTTGTCTTCCACATTAAGTGAAGCTATATCCCCTTCTATTTCGTCAGAGGCTTCGAGTAGTATGTCTCTAAATCTCTGTCCATTTGCAGGATCTTTAAGCTTCCAGACCCTTCTCCTCCAAGCTGGTCTTCTTCTGGGCAACCATTTAGCTCTGATCCTGAAGTCGCTAACTACTAATCTATGTTGGGGAGTACATTCTTCGCCTGGGAAGGTTTTGGCATTTATAATCAGCCCTCTTTCCCTTTTTCTGGCAAGGATGTAGTCAATCTGGCTGGTGTGTCTGCCAGAACAGTAGGTGACTAGGTGAGAGGTGGGTTTCCTGAAGTGGGTATTGCAGACCATAAGGTCATTTGCATCGCAGAACTCCAGCAGCCTGGTTCCTTCTCATTTCGAGAGCCAAAACCGTAGCCTCCATGGACGCCATGGAAGCCCCCGACATGTCGTCCAACATGTCCATTGAAATCACCTGCCACGAAGAGAAGGTCACTGTCATTTGTCAATGAGGTAGTTCGCAATAGGGTGTCATAGAATTGGTCTTTTGTCCTTCCGGTAGCCCTGGTTGAGGGGCATATGCCGAGATGATGGTAGCTGTCCTATGGTGAAGAACTAATCTAATTTTAATTACTCTGTCACTTACTCTGACTACCTCGATTACCTTACCTACCCATTTCTCCGCAAGAAGTATACCCCCGCCCCCGACTCCGTCAGTGTTCCCTGCCCAGAAAATCTTGTACCTGTGTTCCTTGCCTGTGAGGAGCCTAGCAGAACCTCCTCTCCACCTTACTTCCTGGATACAGCATACATCCACACGTCTCCGTTCAAGCAGCTCTACAATCTCTCCAGACCTACCTTTCAATGTGCCAACATTGAGCGTGCCAACTCTGAGGGTTTGGGAGGTGTGGGCATCAGAGACCCTGGGACGAGGGACAGCCGTGTCATGTACCTGAAAAGAAAGCTTGCATTTGGCAGATTTCATATGGAAACTCTCGACTACAACCTGCATACTTTTCACAATTTTTTGCGCTATATGTTCAGATAAACCCCTTCATAGGTGCTAGTGGGGGGGGGGCAGTTTCCGGTATTTGGGTAGAAACTTCCGGTATTGGTGGTGGGGGTGGGAGGGTGGGCGACAAAATCGAAGCAACTAGTTTGAATACTATATTTGAGGGGGAGAAATAATTAATTAGATAAAAACTGAATGAAAGCCAGAGAGAGAATGAGTGAAAATAGATAAATAATAAAAAAATACGGTAGAGAAAGAAAATAGATAAATAATGAAAAAAATACGGTAGGAAACGAGGGGGCATATTTTCGGAGGAGAATGGGATAAACATCGAAGATGGCTCTGAAGGAAAATAAACTTTAAAAATGCAATGCATGTAGTCGCCATGTTTAGAGAAGAGAAACGAAGGGAGAACAGATCAAGCTATCCTAACAAAACGCTTAAAAATATGAAAAGAGCAGGATGAGATTTGACTTAACTGGCCATTTTGGAAGTCTGTGTTTTCTCTGAAGGTGTAGCGAGTGATAGAAAAGGGGGTGGGGATTATCACTAATCTATTACTAATATATATATATTACAGGCATATGGCATAGTGGTTAAGAGCGCGGGCTACCAACCTTAAGATTCCGAGTTCGATTCCAGACAGTGACCTGAATAATAATAGTAGTAATAATAATAATAATAATAATAATAATAATAATAATAATAATAATAACATCAAAAATACTTTAGGAATGAGAGCCCAAGTTCGAAATTTCCCCAAGACACCTGATGAAGGCTGTATATATATCAGCTTCGCCTTACTGACACTTGTGCCCCGTACTAGTAGGGTGCTAAGAGCACCATCTGAGCATGATCGTTGCCAGAGCGGCTAACTGGCTTCCGTGCCGGTGGCATGTAGGAGGCACCATTTGAGCGGGATCATTACCAGCATTGCCTTACTGGCACCTGTGCTGTTGGCATGTGTAAAAAAAAATTTGAGCGAGGTTGTTGCCAGTACCGCCCGACTGGCTCCCGTGCTGGTGGCACGTAAAAGCACCCACTACACTCTCGGAGTGGTTTGCGTTAGGAGGGGTATCCAGCTGTAGAAACTCTGCCAGATCAAGATTGAAGCCTGGTGCAGCCATCTGGTTCACCAGCCCACAGTCAAAATCGTCCAACCCATGCTAGCATGGAAAGCAGACGTTAAATAATGATGATGATGATGATGATGATGATGATGATCTCCATTCCATCAGTGTTCTGCTTGTTATAATGAAAAATAGCTCCGGCAAAAGTAGCATTGATTTTCTTAGGTCATTCAATTTTTTATCAATAGACCAATTGAGTAAACCTATCAGTAATGAACCTATAATGACTACTGGAAACAGCTGTAAGCCAAATTTACTCCAATAATGGCAAAGTATGAAATGACCGTTATTTTAAACTTTTTTTTATACATATCTCATCATCATCATTCAGTATTTTAAATATGGGTTTTGTCCCCGTTAATTGGGGTGGCTGGATTTATCTCAGTGCCATAGCAACCACCTTCACACCATCTTGCCATCTTGCCCAGTTTTGGGCGTCCTCCTTTTTCAAACCAACTCTCCCAATCTCCTCCTCCACCTGTCCCCTCCATCTTTTCCTCACTCTACCTCGCTTTCATGCTCCATTTACCTCAAAAGCAATCACTTGTCCTGCCTTGGTTTTTCTTGTCCTTTTCTTTCTAAAATGATATATGTGTGTGTGTGTGTGTATATTTGTGTATATGTGTGTGTATATCTTTGTGTCTGTGCCCCCTCACCACCACTTCACAACTAGTGTTGGTGTGTTTACATCCCCATAACTTAGCAGTTTAGCAAAAAAGACTGATAGAATAAGTACCAAACTTAAAAAAGTAAGTACCAGGGTTCTTCAAGGTGGTGCTCCAGTATGATCACAGCCTAATAACTTAAACAAGTAAAAAAAAATTAATTATAGCAATGATTAATTAATTAAATGTCAAGATGGATGAAGATGCAGGTAATTATTACCAAATTGGAATATTTTATCAGAACTAAATTTTTTTCATTAATTAATATTTAAATTCTGTTTAGTTATACCTGTGGTCCTAGTTTTTGAGCAGAATTAGCAATAAATAAATATTATTACTAATATATATACATGCATTATTTATCATTCGACGGATATTTGTCCTCATCTTATTTGTTGTTAACACAACATTTTGGCCGATTTACCCTCCAGCCTTCATCAGGTGTCTTGGGGAAATTTCGAACCTGGATTCTCATTCCTAAGGTATTTTCAATGTTATTATTATTACTATTATTATTCAGGTCACTGCCTGGAATCGAACTCGGAATCTTGGGGTTGGTAGCCCACACTCTTAACCACTATGCCATATGCCTGAATATATGTATATTAGTAATAGATTAGTGATAATCCCCACCCCACTCCCTTATCTAGTATTCATTACATTCAACCCTCAACCCTTATCCAATTATTACCTTCTTATTCACTTAACACTTGACCTTTGTTCATTATATTTACCTCCTCACCCTCCTCCATCTCTCACTCTTGCAACCTTCACTCCATCTCACTCACAGTTCTGCACTCCCCTCACTTCCACCACACACATCATCATCATCATTACCTAACAGCTGTTTTCCATGCTGGCCATGCCAAATCAAACTGGAGCCTGGCACAACGTGCCAACCCACTAAAACTGTCCAACCCAGTGAAACCGTCCAGCCAAGTCAAACCATCCAGCCCTGTCAAACCGTCCAACCCAGTCAAGCCATCCAACCCAGTCAAACCGTCCAGCCCAGTCAAGCCATCCAACCCAGTCAAACTGTCCAGCATGAACAATGGACGTAAGATGATGATGATAATATGTGTGTGTGTTTGTGTGTGTGTGTGTGTGTGTGCACACATATGTATGTATATGATAGGCTTCTTTCAGTTTCTGTCTACAAAACCAACTCACAAGGATTTGGTTGGCTTAGAGCTTTCCTATAAGATATTACCCAAGGCACCACACAGTAGTACCATATAGTTAAGAAGCATACTTCTTACTACACAACTTTTGACATTTATTTTGGATCTTTCAACCAACACACACACACCCAAGTGTCTCAGCTAGGGTTGATCAAAATTATGCCCTGGTAGCACCACCCCTGGTAGCACTGTCCCCTTCAAAAATCTACAGCTACTTTGATGCAACCTCTACTACCCCCACAGCCAACATGATGACCTTCTGTCTATTCTTCCCTACTGCTTACTATCCCCTACTCTTTACTAGCCCCTACTGCCTATAGGCCTCTGTGATGCCTAGCATGTTGTAGTCCCTGGAGAGGAAGGAGCCTGCAAACATTCTGCATCCTACCTCGAGGGATGGTTAATTTTTGTGAAAACAGCACCATATTGTGTTACATAACAGAATCTTTATTAAGTGTGCATATGGCTGAATGATCAATTATATAAACAAGTTTCAGCAGAGGGGAAATTGAATGGAGACTCAATCACAAACTCTCATTAGCTTTAACCTAAAACAATATTCACAGCAAGCAGCAACGCAAAATATGTTTTGATACATAAAATGGATAGTCAAATGCATTGTGAAATCATATTTAATTATTCTTGGTCATCTGTTCTTTTTTTCCCTTTTTTTTTTTAAAGCTGCATCACATTCTGTTATTCTGTTCATAATTGAATGATTTTAATGTGTAAACACTTGATTGAGCAAGCATGTAATCAGCTATTCCTGGTCACAGGAGAATCAAAGAATGAAGAGTGGAATTCCAATTGTTTGTTATAATAAACTCTCTCATTTCAGGTTCTAACATGAAACAGTTTGCGTAGCAAAAACTAAATATATTTACATAATCAAAATTCTGTTTTTTTTTTATCTTATTGCACCAGCGTTATAATAGCATATTGAACAAAATATTTCATTGGTTCTGAGTCAATATCATCTCGTATATATCATAGCGTATCGTATTATTTTTTAATATCAGACAAGGTAGTAAATAGTTACAGCTGCTGTCTGCTCTGTCACAATTAAGAATCAATAGATATGCAGCTTGGTGCTGATGGCTCTGATTCTATTACATAATCAGATAATACATATGTATGTATGTACGTATATATATGTGTGTGTGTATGTATGTACATATATATATATATATATATGTGTGTGTGTGTGTGTGTGTGTGTGTATGTATATGTGTGTATGTTTGTGTGTGTCTCATCATTATCATTTAATATCATAGGTTGGATAGTTTGACAGGAGCTGGCAAGCCAGAGAGCTGAATTGGGTTCCAGTTGTCTGTTTTGGCATGGTTGGATTGCCTTGCTAATGCCAACCTGTTTACAGAACATGGTGCCAGGGGCTTTTTATGTGGCACCAGCACGAGTGTTCTTTTATGTGATACCAGCACCTGCAACCTTGCAAAAAGAAAGAAATATATGTATTATCTTATATATATATATATATATATATATATATAATATATATATATGTGTATATATATATATATATATATATTGCAGTTCTGTATTTAAGAGATGAGGAATTATGTACATTATTTACATTTGACGGATATTTGTCTTCATCTTGTTTATTGTTAACACAATGTTTCGGCTGATATAACCTCCAGACTTCATCAGGTGTCTTGGGGAAATTTCAAACTTGGGTTCTCATTCCTAAGGTATTTTTCGACATCGACGACATCATCATCATCACCACCACCACCATCATCACCATCACCATCATCATCATTCAGGTCACTGCCTGGAATCGAACTCAGAATCTTAACCACTACGTCATTGTCAACTTACGACCACAATTGGTTGACTGATTGGAAATAAATGACATTGGTTGTTTGACAATGATATTTATTTACTACATGATATGAAGACAAGGAAACAGAAACACACGCACACACGCATGCACATACACACACGCTTGCAACAGACCCCTTTCAGTTTCTGTCAATCCACTCATAAAACTTCGGTCAGCCTGGGGCTATTTTCGGTGATTCTTGCTCAAGGTTCCACACAGTGAGACTGAACTCAAAACCATATGGTTGGGGAGCTAACTTCTTAACCACACAGCCATGCTTGCCCCTATAATCTTTAAAAGCTGTTGTAACAGAGAATGCAACCTGTTCAGGTGACTGGATTAATGCAGCTACTATCACCTGTGCTTTACCTATCACAGACCCTCATAATCCAGAAACTATGGAAGTGGCAGTATTTCACTATTGCAGATGTACATACTTGCCTAAACAAGACCAAGAGCCAAGGTCCATTGTCCACATCGCATGGGGGCTGGGTACACATTTCTTAGTTTCAGCATCTTTGCTGCGAAGGTAATAGATCCTGTGGTAAGGATAATCTATTATGACTGGTTCCTCTTCACAGCTGTACAATTGTTAGCAATGTTGGGCAAAATGCTTAGTAACATATCTTCCAACTCTTTACATTCTGTGATCAAACCCTGCAGACGTCAACTTTGTCTCTTGTCCTTTTGGGCACAGATAGAATAGAGTATCAGCCAAGTACTGAGGTCAATAGTATAAACATTCAGTAGGAAAGATCTGAGAATAACTGGGACCATACTCAGGGATATACCAATACACACACACATGCAAAACAAATATTAAGGTTAATTGACCAGATATTGTTATTAATGATCTCCAAGAAAAATGCTGCTTAATCAATGTATCAGTCCTAACAGATGGTAATATAGCTCTGAAAGCTGGCTCCCGGCTGCCTGATTGGATCCCATGCTGGTGGCATGTAAAAAGCACCATTCGAGCATGGTCATTGCCAGTGCTGCCTCACTGGCTCCTGTGCCGGTGGCACATAAAAAGCACCATTCATGTGTGGTCGATGCCAGTACCACCTGTCTGGCCCTTGTGTTGGTGGCACGTAAAAAGCACCCACTACACTCTCAGAGTGGTTGGCATCCAACTGTAGAAACCTTGCCAGATCAGATTGGAGCCTAGCACAGCCTTCTAGCTTGCCAATCCTCAGTCAAACTGTCCAACCCATGCCAGCATGGAAAGTGGACATTAAACAATGACGATGATAATGATGATCGAAATACAAAGATCTAGGAACAGAGGTAACCCAAATGTAGTACTTGGAAATAGAAATAATCCCTATAATAATAGGTGACGGCAAGTGCACTCCACACATTCTATGTAATACACTTTCAACATAGTAATAATAATAATAATATTAATAATAACGAGCACTCAGAGAGCACAAACCTCTGCCAAGGTAACACCAACGTCCCCTCAACAATTTACTGGAGATGATTTTTAAAATGAGAATATGGGAAATAAACTCAGCTGCTCTCACAAATACTAAAAATGAACATGACCGCTCTCAAAAATTAAGTAAAAAAAGACAGGAAAAATAATCTAGAATCCTTCTCCGGTACTGGATAGATCCCAAAATCTAGTCAGTTCATGTTAGTCATGAGGCTAAACATCCCTGAAAGTTTCGTCCAAATCTATCTAGTGGTTCTTGAGATATCTTGTCCACAGACAAAGAAACACAACTGAAAACAATACTTCTGCCTTTGCTATGGAGGAGGTAATAATAATAATAATAATAATAAAGAGGGTGGTGAGCTGGTAGAATCATTAACATGCCAGGCAAAAGGCTTAGCAGCATTTTGCCCATCTCTACATTTTGAGTTCAAATACTGCTGAGGCTGACTTTGCCTTTCATCCTTCTTGGGGTCAATAAAATAAGTACCAGTTGAATACTGGGGTTGATGTAATCAACTTATCCCTCTCCTGGAAATTGCTGGCCTTGTGCCAAACCTTGAAACCAAAATAGTAAGAATAACAAAATACTTCACGTGTCCAAGGCACAAAGAACTGCACTTGGTAAGTGCAGTAGAAGCACATCACAACAATATGACTACTGGAAAATAATAATAATCAATTATAATGATGATGGTAATTAATTATAAGGATAATAATCAATTAATTGGAGTATTAACTAATTAGCCAGAGATTAGAAATATGCAAATTACTCTTAAAATATTGTTTTATATTCCTTTTGGTGGTGGAGAACAACCAAACAATTATCAAGTTGAAGATTTAAAGATCTTTATAAGTGGAATAAGTGCAATGCCGATGTGTGTGTAACAAGGCTGGTTGCTATTGCTTAGTCCTAAGTCAGTCCTGGTTAAACAGACATAGTCAAAAGTATTCCAGCCATGACCATCCCAGTTTTTTAAGATTAAATTATACAGTGTGTCCTTCCATTTTTTTATTTTTTTAAACCAGTTGAGTGTGATTTAAGGTAATTCAGTTGCTATGTCTAGCAGGTGTGGTAACTGCATAGAGGCTGGCTCCATTGGTTTGCATAGATAAATACATGGTGTGTGTGTGTGCTTGTCCTCCCTCCACCACTGTGCTGATGTGCTTACGTCCCCATTAACTAGGAGTCTGGCAAAAGGGACCAATAGAATATTACCAAGTTTAAAAAAGAAATATGTACTGGGGCAATTCATTCGACTAAAAATTTTTCAAGGCCGTGCTCCAGTATGGCTGCAGTATAAAGATTGAAACTAGTAAAAGATAAAAGATGCATAGGAGTGGCTGTGTGGTAAGTACCTTGCTTACCAACCACATGGTTCTGGGTTCAGTCCCAATGCGTGGCACCTTGGGCAAATGTCTTTTACTATAGCCTTGGGCCGACCAAAGCCTTGTGAGTGGATTTGGTAGACGGAAACTGAAAGAAGCCTGTCATATATATGTATGTGTGTGTATATGTTTGTGTGTCTGTTTGAGCCCCAACATTGCTTGTCAACTGATCCTGGTGTGTTTATGTCCCCGTAACTTAGTGGTTCGGCAAAAGAGACAGATAGAAGAAGTACTAGGCTTATAAAGAATAAGTCCTGGGGTGGATTTGCTCGACTAACAGTGGTGCTCCAGCATGGCTGCAGTCAAATGACTGAAACAAGTAAAAGAGTAAAAGAGTATGTGTGTGTGTTGGGAAGGAAACTCGTGGAATTCAGGGAAGGAAAACTGAAACAAAGAAGAATGGCACACAAAAGAAAAGTCTTAGAGTGAAAGGAGCCTGCAATTATGTGCAGTGTTTAATACCGTTTTGGTAAAGCGTTGTGAAATTACTGCGAAAGATTCTTTATTTCATTTAATCATACAATTCACAGCTGCTATTTTACGAAAACAAAACAAAAAGGTTTATTTTTTTATTCTGAGGTTTTTTTCTTTTGAATTCCAGCTTTCAAATAAAATGAATTCTTACAAATTATTCTCTTTAATTACAATCAATAATGGTAAATTTTCTTAATTCTATCTTACCTCTGAGATGTAGCACTGGGCATTTTAATTATTATTCTTTAATTTTTTGTTTGTTTCAGTCATTAGACTGAGGCCATACTGGAGCACTGTCTTGAAGAATTTCTAGTTGATTGAATCAACTCCATTACTTATTTATTTATTTATTTTAGAGCCTGGTACTTATTATGTTGGTCTCTTTTGCTAAACTGCTAAGTTATGCGGATGTAAACACACTAACACTAGTGGTCAAGCAGTGGTAGGGACAAATACACACACATACGCACACACACACACACACACATGAGAGGCTTCTTTCAGTTTCCATCTACCAAATCCATTCACAAGGCTTTGGTCAGTCTGAGGCTATAATAGAAGAAAACTCGTCCATGCAGTGGGACTGTACCTGGAAACATGTGGTTGGGAAGCAAACTTTTCACCTCATAGCCACGCAAGCACCATATTATTATTATTATCATCATTATTATTATTATTATTATTATTATCATTATTATTATTATTATTATTATTATTATTATTATTATATGTTTGACTTTTGCTTTATATTTGTACAAGTTGGCTCCAAGTCTCACCTGGATACCTCAAGAGACAACAAGTTTGAAGTTCATGTTGGTGTTATGCCTAGTGTGCCATATATTTGGTTTTGTACTTAGTGTTGTACTAGTGAATGTCTAAAAAAACCATAAGATTATAAGTTTGTTTTAAAATTTGAGATTACATTGACAGTATTTTATGCAGGATATGGGCAATTCCCATGAGCACTATCTTTTGAATTTCTGCCATTTTGGGGTTTTCCTGGTATCTGAGCCAGGTAGCAATCAGCCCCTTTTGCTATTATTCCTAGGGCACCTATGACAACAGGTATTATTTTAGTCTTCAGGTTCCACATTTTGCCAATTTCTGTTTCAAGATTTTTACACTTGCTCAGTTTTTGGTAGGTCTTGATAGGTACCTTTATATTGATTGGAGGCATGATTTTTGTGTGAAGTCTTTCAATATGAGGTCTGGCCTATTTGCATCTAATTATTATTATTATTATTAAGGCAGTGAGCTAGCAGAATGGTTAGCATGCCAGGTGAAGGTCTTAGCAGTATTTCACCTGTCGTTACATTCTGAGTTCAAATTTCACTGAGATCGATTTTTACCTTTCATCCCATTGGGGTTGATAAATTAGGTACCAGTGAGACACTGGGGTCAATGTAATTGACTATCCCCCTCCCCCAATTTCAGACCTTGTACTTATAATACAAAGGATTATTATTATTATTAAGGTGGGATGCTGGCAGAATTGTTAGCACGGTGGGCGAAATGCTTAGTGTTTTGTCCATGTTCTGAGTTCAAATTTTGCTGATGTTGACTTTACCTTTCATCCTGTTGAGGTTGATAAAATAAGTACCAGGTCAATGTGATCAACTGATCCTCTTCCCCTGCTGGCCTTGTGCTAAAAGTTGAAATTGTTATTTTCTGTTGTTTTTTTTTCTGAAAGATTTTAAAGGTTTTTCTATAAAACTATTCCTGTAACTTGGAAATTGGTTTGTATGGTTCATTAGAGATCTGTTTATTTATTCAACAAACCAAGGGGTTACTGGTTCAAATGGTAATGTTTCTTTGTGTTGTCGTTGTTGTTGTAATGTTACATTCACCCTAAGGCAGCGAGCTGGCAGAAACGTTAGCACGCCGGGTGACACGCTTAGTGGTATTTCATCTGCCGCTACGTTCTGAGTTCAAATTCCGCTGAGGTCGACTTTGCCTTTCATCCTTTCAGGTTCAATTAAATAAGTACCAGTTACGCACTGGGGTTGATATAATCGACTTAATCCATTTGTCTGTCCTTGTTTGTCCCCTCTATGTTTAGCCCCTTGTGGGTAGTAAAGAAACAGGTATTTCGTCTGCCGCTACGTTCTGAGTTCAAATTCCACCAATGCTGACTTTGCCTTTCACTCTTTTGGGGGTTGATTAAGTACCAATTGCATACTGGGGTCGATCTAATCGACTGCCCCCCCCCAAATCCAGGCCCTGTGCTTAGAGCAGAAAAGAATATTGTAGTCACTCTTCCATTCTTGCATGGGTCAAATGGAATTTGTTGAGGCTGGAGGTCGTTACAGGTTCACTCACTCATTCACTGGGCTTCTTTCAGTTTCCATCTACCAAATTCACTCATATGGTTTTAGTAAAAGACACTTGGCTCTCTGTCACTTATGACGACGATCCATTTGATCCAGTCAACAGAACAGCCTGCTCATGAAATTAACATGCAAGTGGCTGAGTACTCCACGGACATACTTACCCTTAACGTAGTTCTCGGCATGATTCAGTGTAGTTTAGTATGTGACAAGACTGACCCTTTTGAAATACAGATACAATATATTTTTGCCACCTGAATGGACTGGAGCAACGTGAAATAAAGTGTCTTGCTCAAGGACACAACACGTTGCTGGGAATTGAACTCACAACCTTATGATCGTGTGTTAAATGCCCTAACCACTAAGCCACGTACGTCCACGTGCTGTAGGATTGAACCTCAAACCACATGGTTTGAAAGCAAGTTTCTTCACCACACAACCATGCCTGTATCCTGTGTATTCATGGATCAACATTGTGATGTTAGTGAAAAGGAAGGGGGAAACGTGTATTAAAATGAAATATAATTTAATCTCTTTGGTTGCTTTGAGACGTAATTAAAGTGAATTAATCACAAAAGAGTAGGGAAGAGAGAGGGAAGAACGAGATATTATCTTCATTAATTTTGATTTCTTTTTCTTTTTTTCTTTTTTTCTTTTTTTGTTAATTTGTTGGTTATTTTTTTTTTTTTCAAAGCATTAGAAATTAAATGAATCCTTTTAACAAAGGATGACTGTTATGGAGGTATCTTAGTCTGCAACGGTTTTGGTAACTTGACTCGAAATATTAACAAGAAAAAAAATTGATTAATTGGTTGAAGAAATAATTGCAATTAAGGGTATTTATATTTTAAAAGTTTAGTGAGTGTCATGCATAAAATTTGATGAGAATCCTCACCATAATCATCATCATCATCATCATCGTTACAACCATTACCACCCCTTCACCAACAACACCACCACCATCATCACCATCATCACTTTCCATTTTCTACATTGGTATGAGTTAGACAAATCATCACGGTTCTTTTTTTTTTCTTCTTTTTTTTAATTACTGTCCTCTTAGACATGACTGAAGGACTCTACCTCACTCCTACATTTCATATCGGTAGGTTTCTATAGCCATGTACCCTTCCTAAAGCTACCCACTTTACAGATTGTACTGGGTGTATTTTGTTTGGATATTAACACCAAACCAGTCTCCTTGTCCTCAACAGGACAAGCTTCAAGGGTCTCTTCGTCTCTTTGAGGTCTTCACTCATTTGCCAACCAATTTACAGACCGTAATGAGTGGCACCATCACCAGAGAGTTTGTATTTAGCCTGCAAGACAAAAGGGAAAGTTGAATTCATCAGTCTCAGTATTTGACTGGTATTTATCTTTATTATTCTCGAAAGGATGAAATACGGTAAAGCATTTTGGCCAAAGCTCTAACAACCTTAATAACGATACTGTTAATAATAATAATGATAATCTTTTCTACTCTAGGTACAAAGCCTGAAATTTGGGGGAAGGGGTCCAGTCGATTAGATTGACCTCCAGTAAGCAACTGGTGCTTAATTTATTGACACTGAAAGGATGAAAGATAAAGCTGACCTTGGCGGAATTTGAACTCAGAATGTAAAGACAGATGAAATACTGCTAAGCATTTTGCCCAGCGTGCTAACAATTCTGCCAGCTCACCACCCTCTATGATAATAATAATAATAATAATAATAATAATAAAAGTAATAATAATCATTTCCGTTAAAGGCACAAGGCCTGAAATTTTTGGGGATGGGGGGGGGGCCAGTCGATTAGACTGACCCCAGTAAGCAACTGGTACTCAATTTATCGACTCTGAAAGGATGAAAGATAAAGCTGACCTCAGCGGAATTTGAACTCAGAATGTAAAGACAGATGAAATACTGCTGAGCATTTTGCCCAGCGTGCTAACAATTCTGCCAGCTTACCACCCTCTATGATAATAATAAAAAAAAAAAAAATAATAATAATAAAAGCAATAATAATCATTTCTGTTAAAGGCACAAGGCCCGAAAGTTTTGGGGATGGGGCCAGTCGTTTAGATTGACCCCAGTATGCAACTGGTACTTGATTTATCGACCCTGAAAGGATGGAAGGCAAAGTCAACTTCTGCAATATTTGAACTCAGAATGTAGCGATGGGCAAAATACCACATAGCATTTCATTCAGCGAACTAACGATTCTGCCATCTTGCCACCTTAATGATGTTATTACTAATAACGAGAATATCTTAATGGAAAACAAAAAAAATATTGTAACAAATTTTTTGTTGTTTTCCCTCTTCTGACCTGTTCAACTTCAGTGATCAGAAAATTGGTGATCTCTGTACATTGGTGATATCTTTATCATTGATATCTATCTGGCTGATTTTTGCGGAAGAACTCCCAAGAGTTATTGATTATTTTGAGACTATTTTATCAGCAAATTATTGACTCTATTTTTATATAATTTTACCTCTTTTCAACTAAAATACAAAAGAACTCACTAACAACTAATATATACACGTGTGTGTACATGTATGTGTGTGTACATAAATGTGTATGTGTATATGAATGTGTATGTGTATATGAATGTGTGTGTGTGTGTATATGAATATGTGTGTATATGAATGTGTGTACATGTATGTATGTGTATATGAATGTGTGTGTGCATGAATGTGTGTACATGAATGTATGTACATGAATGTGTGTGTACATGAATATGTGTACATGTGTGTGTATGAATGTGTGTGTGTGTATATGAATGTGTATGTGTACATGAATGTGTGGACATGTGTGTGTGTGTGTGTGTGTATATGAATGTGTATGTGTACATGAATGTGTGGACATGTGTGTGTGTGTATATGAATGTGTATGTGTGTATGAATGTGTGTATGAATGTGTGTACATAAATATGTCTACATGAGTGTGTGTACATGAATGTGTGTATGTGTACATGAATGTGTGTATGAATATGTGTACATGAATATGTATACATGTGTGTGTGTGTGTACATATGAATATATGTATGTATACGTGTGAAAGAAGAGAAAAACCCATTAATATATTAATGATTTACTGAAATAGATCTTTATCGATTTATTGTTAACTTATCCTATTAATGGTTTAGACATGTGGTTCCTAGCATGAACCATGTAGCCATTCTTCTCCATATTCTTCTTTTTTAAATGTTATTCTTATGATCACAACACTAAATGCATTTTCAAATTTCAAACTGTTACATAATTTTGTTCTTCTCTTTTGTTAAAGTCTCATGTTTGATCCATTTAATATTTGCCATAATGTATTGGCTTTTGGTTATGGAACTCTTCTTTTAAGCATTTCGATTTCAGATTAATTATTTTAATCATCTAAGGTGCGGCAATTAAAAGTATATGCTCGCAATTTTACCTGCTGTTTAATTACTATTAAGTATACAGCTGCATGTAATCTGTGTGATATTATTTGAAGGGTAGTTAACATGTGGTTAATTAACTTTAAGCTTTGAGACTAATCTTTTTTATATAAATGTACACATGTACACACAGGTACAACATCAATTTTCAGGAGCCTTTGGCTCTGATATCTTTCAGGATTACTGATCTTTCCAAGCCAAGGAAGGTCACTTTTAAATTAAGCAAATACGAAATTGACTTAAAAAATAAATAAAATGAAATACATTTATATTAATGTATTTTATCATTATTATTATTATTATCATCATCATCATCATCATCATTATCATCATCCTTTAATGACTGTTTTCCATGCTGGTATGAGTTGGGTGGTTTGAGCAGAGCTGGAGAGCTACATCAGGGTACAGTCTGATTTCACATAGTTTCTACAGCTGGATGCCCTTCCTAATGCCAACCACTTTACAGAGTGTGTTGGGTGCTTTTAAAGTGGCACTGGTATGAGCTGATTTATATGGCACCAGCACAGGGCTCTTAGAGGCCAATCCTCTTCACCAGGGTGACCAGCCTTTACTCTTCTGCTGTGGAGGACAGGCCTTCTTGAGTACAGGCCTTCTTGAGTACAGCAAGGTGCCAGGTATCTCGGGCATCTCATTTGAAAGGTTCAGCATCCTGAGGTCATCTTTCACTTCTTTGTCTCCTGTCTTTTGGGTCTCTCTCTTCCACATGTACTGTGCAAGATACTGTGAAGCAGGGCTGCCCAGTAGACTAGATTGCAAAAATTTGGCTACAGAGAACTAATACCTTGCCTGGAAATTGGTGAGGACTGATGACAGGAAGAGCATCAGGTTATAGACAAATCTTTCTCAATGAATTCCATCAGACCTATGCAAGCTTGGAAAAGTGGATGTTAAAAATGAGGATGATATATATATATATATACCCATGCCGGTGGCATGTAAAAAGCACCCACTACACTCTCAGAGTGGTTGGTGTTAGGAAGGGCATCCAGCTGTTGAAACTCTGCCAGATCAAGATTGGAACCTGATGTGGCTGTCTGGTTCACCAGCCCTCAGTCAAAATCGTCCAACCCATGCTAGCATGGAAAGCAGACGTTAAACGATGCTGATGATTATATGGGCATGGCTGTGTGGTTAGGGAGCTTGCTTTCTAGCTACATGGTTTCGGGTTCAGTCCCACTACGTGGCACTTTGGGTAGGTGTCTTTCACTATAGCCCCGAGCTGACCGGAGCTTTGTGATTGAATTCGGTAGGTGGAAGTTACTGCCGTGTGTGCATATGTGCGTGTAGGTGCTTGTGCCTCTCCCAAAGAGAGAGAGAGGGAGATATATATATATATATATATATATATATAATATATATATATATATAATATATATATATTTAGTCATCCTATAAATAATGTGGTTATTTTGAAATTGCATGAACTAAAAGTTGGAGGGGGATGGGATAAACTACCTGTATCAACTTATTATGAAAGCTGGTAATAATTTTACCTTGCCCTTATTCTTAGTACATATTTTGAAGAATGCAGTCTGATTTTAAAAGTTATTTTTTCAAAGCCATAATGGAAGTGACAAAGGAGCATATTCAGCATATTTTTCTTTATGAGTTCAATAAAGGCAACAACACAGTGGAAAGTGCGAGGAATATTAATGCAGTATTTGGGGATCAGACAATAAGCATAAGCCAGTGTCAACAGTGGTTCCAGAAATTCCGAGCCAGAAACTACAGCCTAGAAGACGAGCCTCATCCTGAAAGATCTGTAGAGCTCAATGAGGACGTCCTGCAAACCCTGGTGGAATAAAATCTCATCATAACTGTTGAGGAACTCGTAGAGAAGCTTGGGTTTGGTCATTCAACCATTCATCAACAAAGTCAGCAAATCGGGTCAGTACGTTCCTCAGAAACTTTGCGAGTCTAATCATGTGCAGAGCGTTAATGTGTGCTCTTCTTTGCTGTCACATCTCATGAATGAATCTGTTTTTGGACTGCTAACAAGAAATGGGTTCTCTATAAAAATATTGAGTGCTGAAGACAGTGGGTAGGGAAAGGAGAAACATTGGCAGTCCAGGCTAAAGAAAGTCTTCACCCACGTAAGGGGCTCTTATCTGTTTGGTGGGATATGAAAGGTTTAGTCCACTTTGAACTTTTAAACCCAAACCAAACAATAACAAAGGAGATCTGCTGTGAGCAGTTTGAGTGGCTTAAGTCAGTGCTAGAAGAAAACTGACCATCTTTGGTTTCAAGACAAAAGGTGTTCTTCCATCAGGATAATGTTCAGCCTCATACAGCAAGGATGACATTCCAAAGGCTGAAGCAGTTTGAATGGGAAACGATGCCCCAGCCACGATATTTGCCAGACATTGCACCAACTGATTATCATTTATTCTGCAGTCTTCAAATCATTTGGATGGAAAAAATATGAATTCTGAAGACGAGGTCAGAACAGTACTGGAGGAATATTTTTTGTCATGGACAAGTGAATTTGGAAGAGGGTCCTTGCAAGTCCAGCAGATGGATGGAAGAGCATTGTAGAAAATGGAGAGTATAAAAAAAAAAACACATTATCTATGGAACAACTCAGTATATATATATATATATACTTAATTTATGAGTTAACAAGACTACCAGTTGTTTTATGTTGGGAGAAATCTCTATTTAGTCTACCACTTGGGAATGTTGGTACTCCAAGATGGTGATGAGTACCATTCCCATTTGGCAGGTTTGGTAATTGTTGAAATTTCTCAACAATTGATACCCTTGTTATCAAACCATTGACAGCCTTGTTAACCCACAAATAAAAGAATATTTCTCCACCGATATGGCATTGTGCACTCATTCTCACTTTTTGATATTAGCAATTATTGAAGATGGCAGAATCGTTAGCACACCGGGTGACATGCTTAGCCACATTTTGCCCATCTTCATATTCTGAGTTCAAATTCTGCCGAGGTCAACTTTACCTTTCATCCTTTTGGGGTCAATAAAATAAATACCAGTTGCATACTGGGGTCAATATAATTGACTTACTACTCTCCCAAAATTGCTGGTCTTGTACCAAAATTTAAAAGCTATACTAGCAATTACACACACGTGTGTGTGTGTGTGTGTGTGTGTGTGTGTGTGTGTGTGAAGTACTCTCCCCTTTCCATTTTGAAAAGAATTGTTATTAAGATTATCAAATTTGTGTTTTCTGATTATGAGTTTGATTAGAAAATTCTGTTTAGCTCATTACATTCTGTTAGCCTACACTTATTTCGAGGTCAGCGAGAGTCAGAGATAAAATTTAGACAATCAACTGGAAGGTTGCCACTTAATTAAGTTAGACAGCTGCATCTCTTCTAGTAATTAGATCGACCTAGTAATTAAAACAGTCAATAATTGATATTTATTGTATAAAGGTGGCAGGTAATGTAGAGCCAGAGGAAAGCTCTTGGTAGACATACTAAAATGGGACTTCAGTTCCTCCCTGATTATGTGGTTTCACTTCACATATCCCATTAATAATGTCTTCAGGGGAGTTTATCAAACTTCCTATATCTTCTCTGTTAAAATACAGCACGTTTATGATGGATAAAAAAAAAGATCCTATATTTATAATCATCATCATTTAACATGTGTTGTCCATGTTGGTCTGGGTTGGACAGTTTGACCAGAACTGGCAAGCACCCACTTTTCCAAAGCTTTCATGAATTGGATGGAATTTGTTGAGGCAAGTTTTCTATGGCAGATTCCTTTCCTGTTGCCAACCATTACCTGTTTCCAATCAAAGGTAATATTTGTCCATTATTGGACATGTTTACATAGAATATTGGAAACAAACAACACTGCTTGTATGACAGTGACACTCATTTACAACTATTATGTGATGTCAAGACAAAGAAACACACACACACACACACACACTGGATTCAAGGAGGCATGAGGCGGGACTGAACCATGTGGTTGGGGAGCAAACTTCTTTACCCCACAGCCATACCTGCACCTAATTGTTTAAAATGTGTAGTTCAGATTCTGTAACAATAATGATTAACCCTAGGCTGACCCATGATCAAAAACATTCCAGCTGAGACCATCCTGACTTTGTAAGAGTTAGGGTTAACCCTACCCCTCATAAGACTGCATTTTTCAATGTGAGATTTGGGAGACTTGGCTGCTATTTCTAGTTGGTCAAGCAACTACATAGAGGGTCACTTATTGATATGTAATTTATCTATTTTAAATCATATTGGTGCCGTAAGTCAGTATCTGGATATCACTGTCTCAAGCCCTAGGATTCAGAGGGTCAGTTACCCTGTTTCTGTGGGGTTTAAAGTGATTGGTATCACAAAATACCCCACCCATCCACACACCCTGAATGGGATTCCAGTCTGTCTCAGGGTCACTCATTTACAGCTGAAGCAATGTGAAGTGAAGTGGTTTGCTCAAGAACACAATGACCTACCTAGTCCAGGAATAGAAATCTCAATCTTGCCATCATGAGTGCAGCACCTTAACCACTGGGTCATGCACCTTTGTGGCACAGCATGAACAATCAGAGTTATAGACATGTTCTGAAGTTACACAGCAACAATGTGCGTATGTTTAACTTGCATTCTATTGGGGAAACTTACAAATGAAATATTCAACTGTCTTTTGTGAAAAAATATATTGTTTCTGGAATTTTCTTTACCTAACTTTCAAAAGAACATTATTCCTTTAATTATGGTAAATTCTTAGTTCATTTATTGCCTCAAAATATAACAAACTATTTCTCTGCAACATTCAATTGCTTTTGAACAAAGTCAGAATCACTTTCTGAAATGTTTTGTGTTAAACGAATCCTTTGTACTTTGGATTGTACCATATTCTTCGGCACTTTGTATATTATAAAATTTTTATTATATTTTCTCATGTTATTTTAGAATCATTTCTAAAAGACATGCATCATTCTGCACTTACTGCATGTTAAGGACTGAATGTTCTTTGAAAAGATTGTTTGGCACTTAAATCTTTTTTTTTTTCTTTTTTCCTTTTTATTTTTTGTGCTTGAAGAATAACAAACAGCTGAGCAAGTTATTTGTTACAATCACTGCTTGGTTTCTTCAGGCAACCTTTTCTCAAATCCTTCTCATTTTTTTATTTTTAGTTACTCTCAGCTTTTTCTCTCTTCCATCATTTTATGCCATTGGTTTCATCTTCCATTCCTCTTAAACATCCTTGTTTCTCTCTCTCTCTCTCTCTTAAATTCATGTTCTTTCTTTTCATCTCTTTAAACCTTATCCCCTTAGCTTTTTTTATCAATTTTCCTTTTAATTCTTATTATTGTTATTCAATGTTGTGGGGCCGGCTTGGCTCTGTGGTTGAGAAGCTTGCTTCTGAGTCATGGGATTTCTGGTTCAGTCCCATTGTGCAGCACATTGGGCAAGTGTCTGCTATTATAGCCCTGGGCTGACCAAAGCATTGTGGATAGATTTGGAAGACGGAAACTGGATGAAGCTTCTTGTGTGTATGTATGTGTGTGTTTTATATATATATATAGGTGCAGGCATGGCTGTGTGGTAAGAAGCTTGCTTACTAACCACTTGGTTCCTAGTTCAGTTCCACTGTGTGGAACCTTGGGCAAGTGTCTGCTACCATAGCCTCAAGCTGACCAAAGCTTTGTTAGTGGATTTGGTAGACGGAAACTGAAAGAAGCCTATCATATATATATATATATTTGTGTGTCTGTGTTTGTCCCTCCACCATCATTTGACAACTGATGCTAGTGTGTTTACGGCCCTGTAACTTAACGGTTCAGCAAAAGAGACTGATAAAATAAATACTAGGCTTACTAAGAATAAGTCCTGGGGTCGATTTGTTTGACTAAAGGCGGTGCTCCAGCATGGCTGCAGTCAAATGACTGAAACAAATAAAAGAAAAAGAAAACAATAAAATGTACACACACACATGCATGCATGTGTGTGTTTGTTTTCCCTCTTGTCTTCACATTGTGATAGTTGTAAATGAGTGTCACTGTCATACAAGTGGGGTTGTTTATTTCCTTTCTTCTGTTTAACTATGGGGAAAATATTACCTTGCTTGGAAACCGGTGAGTGTTGGTGATAGGAAAGGCTCCCATCCATAAAAAATCTGCCTCAACAAATTTCCCTCTGACCCATGCAGGTATGGAAAACTGGTTGTTAAAACAACAATAATGAATGTCTTATTCCCCCCCCCCCACCACCACCACTTATTTGACTTAATCTTTTCACCCCCCCCCATGCCATAATAATGTTTATCTTTATTTCTTTCTAATTTTTATTGTTTACTTTTTAAAAATTTTATTCCAATTTAACTTCTCTCCTCTATAATTAATTTATTTATTCGTTATATATATTTCTTTTTTCTTTTACCTGATCTATCTTTGTCCAACTGTCAGCTTCTGTCTGTTCTTTTCTTTCTTCCTCTTTCTCTCCCCTTTTCTTTCTTTAATATTTTCTCCCCCTCATTTCTCATCGGTAAATTTTTCTGTGAGATAGAAGCAGGATTCTCTCTTTTCTCTATTCCTTCTTCCTCCTGTTTCACTTGTTTTCTATCTTCCTTACCTGGCCTTATCCTCTCAACTCCCACAATTTGTCAATCCTACATTTGCACCACTCGCATTTTCTCTTTTTCCCTTCCAGTTTGAAAATAATAATTACTTTTTGCACCATAAAACGGTTGGTTACACTTTAGCCATTAATAGTAATGTTATTGATTACATTTGTCTTGGAAAACTTCCCATCTGATCTAGACGCACCAGTTCTTTAGTTTGAAGTCATATTGCTAGCTTTATCAATAGGGTTAGAATTAGAAATAAAATTTTATCACCAATATTAATGTCTCAGTTGATTTTTAATGGAAAATGCTTTTAGTGATTCATTTCAGTTCCATGGCATTTACAGGACTTGGTCCTCTTAACTCTTTTCAGTTTATTCTATATTGATGAAGAATTCTGTACATTATTTACTTTATTTACATTTGATGGATATGTGTCCTCATCTTGTTTGTTGTTACCATAACGTTTCGGCTTCATCAGGTGTCCTGGTTGAGTTTTGAACCCAACCCTGGGTTCTCTTTGCTAAGGTATTTTTTTGCTGATGTTATTACTATCATTATTTATTCAAGGTATTGCCTGGAATTGAACTTGGAATCTTGGGGTTAGTAGCCTACATTCTTAACCACTGTGCTATATGCCCGTGGGCATATTCCACCTGGACACCTGATGATGGCTGGAGAGTAAATCAGCCGAAATGTGGTAACAACAAACAAGATGAGGATGCATATCTGTCCAATGTAAATAGTCTTTTCAGTTCATTGAGACCCTTTTCTGTGTGATATCATCATCTTCGTTTAACGTCCGCTTTCCATGCTAGCATGGGTTTCGACCCAGTCCGATGTGGCAGTGTTTCTACAGCTGGATGCCCTTCCTAATGCCAACCACTCCTTGAGTGTAGTTGGTGCTTTTTACGTGCCACCGGCACGGAGGCCAGTCGAGGCGGCGCTGGCAACGGCCACGTTCGGATGGTTCTTTTACGTGCCACCAGCACTGGTATCACAACTACAATTTCCATTGATTTTTGATCTATTTCGATTTCGCTTTCATATCTTAGAGATTTTTCAATAACCCAACAGAATCTAATCTTTAACAAGTGATAAGACATTTGGCAAAATTCAGAATTAATTCTTTGTCATCCCTGTCATTGTTTAGCATCCATGTTCACATGGGTCAGCCAAAATTTGTCAAAGTGGATTTTCTATATTGCTGGATACTCTTCCTGTTGCAAACCCTCACTTGTTTCCAAACAAGGCAATATCCCCACTGCCTCCATGGCCAGACCTGTCTCAGAAGATTAGAAATGAAGGGTACCACTTTCCTGGTGATGATACTTGCTTCCAGATATCCATGCGATATCAAGGCAAGGACACATGAACACACACACACACATGCATGATGGGCTTCTTTCAGTTTCCCTATTCTAAATCCATTCACAAAGCCTTGCTTACCCCAGGGCCATAGTAGAAGACACTTACCCAAACTACCACACAGTGGAAAGGAACCTGAAACCATGTGGTTGGAGATGAAGCTTCTTACCACACAGCTGTTCCTGTTAGTAAGTTCTTAAACATTTAGACCAAAATTCTTTAATATGCAAAAGGATTGGCGTTTGGAAGGGCATCTGGTCATAGGAGTTAACAAAAGTGGTGGATGTAAAGGAAAGAGAATCAGTGATGAGACCTATCTTTCTGCATTTCGAGTAAGCTCTGAGTCTTGTATATTAACCTCTCTGGGTCTGAATAGCAATAAAATACCCTCCGTTTTGTCTTTTTGGCATCACATGTTGTCTGCTTTAAGACTTCCCCTTAACACTGGGTACTGTTAGCAGAATTCATTCTGGTACCAGAACACTAGCATGGCATGGCATGGCTGGTTTTTATCAAGATCTCTTGAGGTGTCTATTCCTATAACACTTTTCTTTTAAGTGGTGTCACTTTTGTCAGTGGCTACATATATATATATATATATATATATATATATATACACACACACTCACACATATACATGTCCCACTCTCATATATATATATATATATATATAACTGTACTTGTATACATACATTTCTCTCTATATATGTACACATATATACATACATGTCTGTGTGTGTGTATGTATATTTATATATATATATATATATAAACACACATACACACACATATGCAGGCACACGCACATCTATATGTATAAATTTATCCATATGCATATATACAGATGTACATGTAGACATATGTGAACATAGTGACATGAACACATACAAACGTACATATATGAGGTGGTATCAAATAATTCCCTAACTAGTTCTGTAGTGTGCCAACAGATGGCAGCACATGGCTGTGTGCTCAATGAGAGCCAGCCGTGACCTTCATGAGGCAGGGTGCTGAGTGAAGTCACTGTGTTTATTTTCCAAGTTGTGAAATTTGTGTTTTTGTCATTGCATGTATGTTGTAGTCTGCAATTTTGTCATGGGCAGGAAGCTGGGACAAAAAGGCAACATGAAATTTTGCTTTAAACCTGGGAAGCTTATTGTAAAATTAACATCATCGGTGATGAGAGTTGGGTCTACAGGTATGACCCTGAGATGAAGCAGCAGTTGTTTCAATGGAAGAGCCCTTCATCTTTACGACTGAAGAAGGCATGACAGAGCTGCAGCTCATGAGCTCATCATTTTTATATATATAATGAAATCATTGTATACAGTGCTCAGGTGCACCACAACTTGTCAAAAGTGCATATAAAGCATATGCAGTAATGTACAAATGTCTGGAAAGTGAACAGTGTATGAGTCAGATACATGCTTGCGTGTGTATGGAGGGGAGAAAATAAGGTGTAGTGTTGGCGAATCTCGGGAAGCATGGAAGTTTTGAAGGATGCAGTGCTCCGACAACTAACAACTGATGCTGGCAGTTTGTTCCATGCTTCAGCAACTCTTAGCATGAAATATGTTTCCGAAAGTCATGAGAGCTGTGCTGTTTTCTGACTTTGTAAACATGTCCACGGGTATTAAACAGGTGGAGTTTGAAAAGGTGCTCAGAGTTATTGTTTGTAGGATGGTTAATAATTTTATGGGTGTCTACCAAGTCAGCTGCCAGACGTCGGAGTTTCAATGTATCCATGGCCAGGGAAGTTAGGCATTCCTTGCTTTCCTTTTTGTTTTGACATCTGCAGTATTGTGCATCAAGAATTCATCCACCAGGGCCAGACCATCAATCGAGATTTCTACTGTGACATTTTTAAGTGTTTGAAGGAGGATATTTGGTGAAAGCAACCAGATCTGTGGAGCATGAAGAATTAGATTCTTCACTAAGCTCTTCTTACTTGTGAGTGTCTCGCCAAAAACATGGTATTACTTCTCTCCTGTTTGCCAGATTTAGCACCTGTGGACTTCCATCTCTTCCCCAAGGTGAAAATGCAGCTCAAAGGTCACCATTTTAAAAACTTTTGTTGAGATCAAGAGCAAATTGCAGAAGGTCGTCTACACAATTATGGAAAATAACTTCCAGGTCGGATTCCAAAAGTGGTAGCAGTGCTGGGACAGGTGTATTGCTGTGCAAGGTGACTATTTCGAAGGAAATGCTGTTAAAATTTGGGTAAATTTTTTATAGAAATATAACTAGTCCAGAAACTTTTTTTATACCACCTCGTTTGTAAATATATTAGCATAACCAGACACACATGCGTGCAAAAAACATATTTGCATATAAACACTCATATATATATATACATAAATGCAAAGACACATCTTCGCAGACACCCTGTACACACATACATATATACACAGGGAAGGGGAAATGGCATAATTTCATACTGTGTAGAAATAGATAAAAATGAAATTAGAGCCTCATAAATTTATTATGCAATTTTTAGACTATGTTCGTCATTGCGGTTGTTATTGATGGTTACATATTTTTTAAGACTCTTGATATGCATATGCACACATGCACACACACAAATATGCATAAGTACATACAGACACGTGTGTACAAGTATGTACACACATACACGTGCATATATACACAATTCTTAATGTTAAGATATCCGTACTGTATAGTCCTTACTGACATCATCAAAGCTTACACACACACACACACACCACACACACACACACACACACACACACACACACAAGCATATATACGAATACATGCCAGCTTACATATATGCATGGAATATGCACATTTATACACATGCACATATCTACATACCTACAAATACAAGTACACAGACACAGCTCTATAATCATGTGTGTACACACGCACGCATACATATATTTGTATGTATGTGTATACATATGTATATGGACATGTGCATAGACATGTGTGTATATACATACATACGTAAGGTGTGGCAAAAAAAATCCCTCCTAAATTTTCTATTCTTGATAAATGAGAATCTGGGAATTTTTTTGACTACATATGTATGTATGTATGTATGTATGTATATGCATGTGTGTGCACAAATATATATATATATTTATATATATATGTAGAACAGAGCAGTTGTCATATTCCCTTGTGTATTGGCTAACTCTGATGAGCATAATGTTATATAATCAGTTTGTTACCTAACACTCCATTGTATTCTTTACGCAAAACTGATTGGTAAGACCATCCATGATGGTTATTTAATACCATACATGTCAGATGATATATATATATATATATATATATATATATATATATATGCTAATACTTATATATACATAGATGTGCACACACAGAAACAGAAAATGAGGAGAGTTATTTAAAACTTCAAAGTGCTAAATCCAATGAGGCCAGTGACAGGAGACAGAACCAAACTCAAACCACAAAGATTCAAAAATGACACCTCCAGGCCACATTGAAAACTGCAAATTCTGCCATTCCATTGCCTATAGAAAAATATAACTTTATATGGTTATGAATTTACAAGAGTACTATGAACTTTTAAAAAATACTTTTATTTAATTATAAAAGGTTAAGAAATTATTTTTTATCTAGAAAACCAACAAAACTAAGAATGAAAATATTTAAAATTAAAAATTAATATACAAAATATATAAATATAAACAGGTTCAGCAACATGGGTCTATCTCTGGTTCTTGTTGAATGCAGTAAGTTCCATTCAAGTGGTGGCAGTGGAGGTTTCAAATTACATAGGTGTTTTTCAAAATGTCTGCATTTACTGAATGACTCAGATTTTATACTCAAGTAAGTTCTAGATGTCTCTAATTTCAGAAGGATGAGGTTGATAGATAATAATAACTTCATATATTATAAGTTCGTAAGATACTGCTTCTGCTTTGAGGATATTTTAAATAGATGGGTGGTTGGTTTCTACATGAAAATTTTGCTCTTAGCATCATGAGGAAAAGTTGGATTGATGGTGAAGTTGTGGCTGGTTTTAATGTGAATCCTATCAAAACATTTTCTATATTTCTTTATCAATAAAGGTGCAGGAGTTGCTATATGCTTACCAACCACATAATTCCGGGTTCAGTCCCACTGCGTGGCACCTTGGGCAAGTGTCTTCTACTATGGTCTTGAGCTGACCAAAGCCATGTGAGTGGATTTGGTAGACAGAAACTGAAAGAAGCCTGTCGTATATATGTGTGTGTGTGTCCCTCCACCATCATTTGACAACCAATGTTGGTGTGTTTATGCTCCCATAACTTAGCGGTTCTGCCAAAATGACCGATAGAATAAGTAGTGGGGGTTGATTTGTTCAACTAAAGGTGGTGCTCCAGCATGGCTGCAGTCAAATGACTGAAACAAATAAAAGAAGACTTTTATGATTTATTTAATGATACATAAGAATTAAGGCGGACACGTATAGTATGTCATTTTTGTTGTTGTTGTTGGTGTTATGTGTATCATCTTTTTGAACTCACCAGCATCTAAAGCTTATTATATTATCAGTTACATTTTTTAAATTAAAAGTTGGAAATTCGTTTCCTGATACCTTTAACTAATTTATAAATGCATTTGATTGTGGGTGAATGTCAGTTTGCCATTTCCATTTGGTTTGCAGTAGGGTTTTTGGATAAAACTGGTGTGTGGCACCTTGGGAAAGTGTCTTCTACTGTAGCCTTGGGCTGACCAAAGCCTTGTGAGTGAATTTGGCAGATGGAAAACAGTGAAGTTTACTCAAGTTGGAAATTCTGTCGATATGTATGTTTATGTATGAGCATACGTTTGCATGTATGCATGTTTGTATCTACATTTGTATAAAATAAGAACACAAATGGGTCAAAAGTTCACTACTTTTTAGCATAACATGTTTTACATCCTTGTATTGGATATATAATATAATTAAACGAGGGCGGGGGGGGGGAGTATTTATACGATGCACTACTATTACAAAAGACTCCACACTCATTTGACAGCTTATAGTGAACTGCTTGCCAACCCAAACTGCCAATCGCTCACATTTCCTTATTTTATTATAACAGTGAGTCAGTTCACCTTTAGTCACTTGAGGGACGGTTGGAATCCTTCCACAGCAAAGCGATATATACGGAAATGAATGATAGCCCTTGTGTGTCAGTGCTATTCATTTTCAAACTACACACACACACATAGATATACGCATACATCAGGCCTTTTTCACTTTCTGTCTACAACATCCACTTAGAAGGTTTTGATCAGCTCAGAGCTATAGGAATCAAATGTCCAATGTGCTGGTCAGAGGGAATGAACCAAAATCCATGTGGTTGGGAAATTAATTCTTTAATCACACAGCCATACCCACTGTGTGTGTGTGTATGTGATCATCATCCTCATCACTTAATGTCCATTGTCCATTGTCCATCGGTTGGCTGGTTTGACTGGGCTGGCACCCTGCAAGGCTACACCAGGATCCAATCTGATTTGGCATGGTTTTCTATGGCTGGATGCCTTTCCTAATGCCAACCACTCCAGGAGTGTAATGGGTGCTTTTACATGCCACTGACACGGTTGCCATTTGCATGATAGAAGGAAGCTTTTACTTGCCAGTGGCACAGGTGCCATTTGTGTGATACTGGGATACATTTACACGCATGCATGTATGTTTGTGCGTATTTGTCTGTATGTGTGTATGCTTGCTTGTATATATATATATATATATATATATACGCGAGAAAGAAGCAACAAGAATGGATAGGTTTTTAGTACAATCGTTTCATACAAGGACAGGCTTTATTAAATGTTGCAAAAATTACAGCATATAAACGTGTCCCGTACTCATCAGCTAAAATACATGTGAGTTCTCTAGACATCCTAGTGGTTGAGGCTATACTCATGAAGTAATGTAGATAATTAAGTAACATAAACAGATTTCCAAAGTTCATTAAAGTTCTTTAAAGATGATGTACAGTCTTATCACAGAATTTAAAAAAAGTTTTAATAGCATCACAGAGAAGGTGACCTAATCCATAGTGCACATATGAATTTCCAGAGATATGAGGAGGGATTATATATATATATATATATATATATATATATGTGCATGTGTTTGTGTGTATGCATGTTTAAATAAATTAAGAACACAGTGTCAAACTTCACTACAGCTGTTTCAAGCACGTTTTTTTATTAATCAATAATTTGATTACAACATGATAAAAAAGAAACATTTTCTTCAGATGAATTAAAAGTTTTAAATGAGAAAAATACCAAAGCGTGGAATGTGGAATGACCCTCTCATTTTGGCATCAACGAAGAGTCATATGTTTGTATATATACATGTATGTATAGTGTGTGTGTGTGTGTATATATATATCATCATCATCATATATATACGCCATGATAGATCGTTAGCCACACATTTTTTTCTCTCCTTGTTTTTTTTTCTGTGTCCCTTTCTGTAGAAGAGTGTAGGCTCGAAATGTAAACAACTTTTTCTATTCCTGAGCGTTACACTAATACATCTGTTTGTTTTGTACACCACCTGTCTTCGTCTTTTGTTTTTTTCGTAAACTCTCCCTATACACACACACACACACACACATGAGGTGAATTGGTAGAATTATTTGTACAGGGGTGGGTGGGGCAAACGCCTCATGACATTTTCTTTTTACTTTCTGTTATGAGTTCAAATGCTGCTGGGGTCAACTTTACCCTTCATCCTTTCGGGACTGATAAAATGAATACCAGCTGAACACTTGGGGTGTAATCAACTCTGAAATTGTTGGCCTGGTGCCAAAATTTCAAACCAATATATACATACAATATATATATACGCACACACAATAATTAAATATACTTTTATATAATAGTTTGTATTATATACAAATATTTCTATCTACCACCTCTCTTTTTCTCATATATACATATATATAATATATATATATGAATGAGAGAGAGAGAGAGAGAGTGAGTATGTATGTAGGTATGTATGTATATATATTTAATATGTATGTATATAATAATAATTTGTACGTTCATTGGAAAGCACTGTTACTTTTATTCCTGCTGAACTAGTAACAGATGTCGCTGTATGTTCGTTTATTCACGACTGAACCGATTCCAGCGTTACGTTTTGATTGCATCTGCCTGATTGTACGTCTGTAATTCCTTTTGAAAAGATCCTCGCCGCCGCCGCCGCAACCCCTGACTTGCGTACCTCTGCAAATACAATTATATCATCTGGACGACGACAATGCAACCGAGCAAAATGGTAGTGAACCAGTCTAGATTAGTTGCTGCTTTGCATTAAATGAACTTCAGTTTCGAGTTCAAATCACTTTAGTATTGACTTTCTGCAACTCCGTCGATACATTTGTGTTTAATAAGTAAAGTATTCTCTGCTCTTTCACATATTCTTCGTTCATTAAAAGCATTTCTAGATCTAATCTTTCATTGGCTTCTACAGTTATTTTCTTAATTTAATGTGTGATGTGCTACGTCTAATATAGTACACATGTATGTGTGACGGGGTATGTTGTGCGTTTGGCGTCTATTTCTGGTTAGAACTAGGTGGTATTCCTGCAGAATAGAGTCAGTAATGATCTTGTGCGCCAAAAAACTACATTTTCTTTCAATGTGTTGTTTTACACATCGTACAATCGATTCAAAAAAAATTTGAAGTTCCTTCTTTTCTCTAATTGTTTAGTGTTTATATATTTTAAAGAATTTTTCTTTAGGTTTATGTTACGCATATTTTTGAAGAATCGGGTGTATCATATATAAATCTAGGGAAAAATTCAAAAGAATGTCAAAATTGAAAAATTAAGGAAAGCGGGTTGGCCAAAATCATCGCCACCCTTCTGCATTTTTGTTTTCGCAGAATCGTCATCTGTGATGTTTAAAATATATGCACCTAAAAAAAATTAGCCTTTTGGCGCACCAAATTATTTCCGACGCTCTTGTACAGGATCGCCGAAAGTCGGGCTTACTCACGCGCGCGTGAGCTCATTTTTACTGTCAGTGCGCGGAAGCTGTAGTCGAGGACGCGACTGTAGTAGCTCCCACCATTCAGTCTAAACCTCTTCCCGTCACCACCGCGGAAACCGCCGGTAACTACACAGCTCTATACTCTTACTACTCCTCCCGTGTTATGGTACGCTCTGAACCATTAGGAGGAGGCCCGGCTTCTGCTGCTGCTTCTGTTGCTGCTGCTGTTGCAGCTCTTGGTATTGTCTATTATTATTATTAGTGCTGCTGTTGCTGCTGCGACGGTGACTCCCGGAGTTAACGATATTGCAGCAGCCGCTGTTGCTGCTGTTGTTAACGATATTCCTGGTACTGTTGCTGATAGTATTACTGCTGCTGTTGACAGTATTGCTGCTACTGCTGCTATTATTGCTGCTGCCGCTGTTTACGATATTGCTGCTGCTGCTGTTGTTGCTGCTGCTGTTTCTCTGTGCAGTACCAGAGTTAAAGCAGCTTCTTCATCTTCACTGCTGTCCACCAGGAAGTAGGTGTCATCCGTACGGAGATTCACCGAACCAGGCGCTGCTGCTACCTGTCAAAGAAAAAAAAAAAGCATGTCGAAAGGAAACTACTTCTCAGCGAAACCTCCCAGCTTATCTCTGCTTTCTTATCTTTGAGAAACAAACAAAACCACACGGAAATAACAATCGTCATTATTGCTGCTGTTACCTAGTTCCCACCTTCCAACCCTTGGTTAATTAATTTTCTTTAATTAGGCGCCTTGCTATTATCCTAAACATGATAGGGTTACAGAACGATACAACCCTGTCGCGATCTGGCCTTTTACAAGTTTAGGGTGTTTAAATTGGAAATGACGGATATTATTATATTGTCGGATGTTGTACAATATTTTCCGGAGACCTTCACAACTGAGCGGAATCTTATAACTTCACATTTCTATTGCACTCGAAGATAAATATTTCCAGTTATGGGACTATGGCCCGGGATAGATGGGTCAAACGTCTGCAACACGCGAATGTACCGGCCTAAACAGAAAAGATTGTTGTTTTGATCTTGTTTTAAGAGGAGAAAATTACAAAATATACAAAAAAACCTCAACATATTTTGGTTAATTCCTAACAATGTGAGGATTTCGGGATAAATAAATATAAAGGGAGAGAAAGAGAGAGAAAGGGCCAAAGTGGGATGAGGAAGAGATGAATTAAGAATAGGTTCAACGGAAGGAAACAGTCAAAGAAAGGTTGGAACAATGACATTGGTAAACTCTTAAAATGGCACTACTACACCATCATCTCCCTCAAAGATTTCACAACTTCAGGACAGGTTCCACGACAATCTCATTCTTCCGCAATTTCGTCGATCTCTTTCATTTATTCATTTACGATTAAATTCTTCATTTTTTTTTATAATGGAATGATGAATGACAATTCATTCATGCAATTAAAACTCCAGACACCGTTGTAACTTTATATATATATATGATATAATATAATATAATATCCCCTTATATATTAGCTGATATTTCATTCTGATATTACTCAGAGTATCAGGCTTGGCAAAATAGCAGATTGAAGTAACTAAATAAATAAACCACATGTATTGAATACATTCTTCTCTTTCGTGTATACACTCCAACATAATTATATATATTATATATTGACTGTGTATATGTTTATGTATATATATATTTATCATGTAATGTAGGTGAATATGTTACGTACATGATATTCAAAGAGTCTTTATTCAATAAAACATGACACAGGGCCTGCCATAATATATTCCAGTCGTCGCATTCTTGTTGACAAACTGGGAATTATGTATGTTTTGTTGTTTCCCGATCTGTTTAATTTCGGGCACTTCTTAACCTCTCTGATCGATAACTACACAAGTGATATATTTAAGGGATCGATAAATTAGATAATCTATACAGAGTTTACGAAAACCGAACCTTTCGTAAAAATTAATTCAAAGGTTTCAGGCGGAAAGGAATTTAATTAGAACTGGGATCTTACCGTTTCTGTCCCTTTTCCACAGCCACTCATTTTATTTATTTATCTAACCCCAAAAGACAAATTCAAGCTTTGGAATAACAAATAATTTGCCATCATGACGGAGTGCTTGGCTTATAACCCGCAAAATAACTTTGCGTCAGTTATTGAAAATATCAACAGAGAACTTAGAGAAAAAGGTAAGTTCAGAGATGTTTATTATTTCTAGGGAATATCTGAAGGGTGGAGTTCTGTGAGTCGGTCTTTTGTTGTGTATTCATCTTATTTTGTTGATGTTTTCGCCCTTAATTAAACCGATCTTTGGTTCTTTCTTTCCTCAATCCCTGTCTGTTGCTGTCAGGGAAGAGCTCCGAATTTTCTGGACTCTATCCTTTCTTGTCGGACTGAAATATAAATGTCTATAAATTACTATCGATGGTACTCGTCAATTAAATATGTATATTCAATATACGTACATAAACATACTTGGCTTACGAGAATTTTCTTTTAAACCGAATCTGTTATGTAGCATCTCTATTATTTTTTTCAGCACGAGATAGACACGTAAATATACATTTCGACAAGTGTTTTGTCATAGGTAATAATATTGTAATTGGCTGCAGAAGTAATTATATTTTGTTTTTTAAACAGGCCAAACACGCACACACACACACACACACACACACACACACACACACACACACACACACACACACGCGCGCGCGCACGCAATGGTACCGCTTTCCTGCTTCACCCATTCCCACACCTATTTCTTCTTCTCCTCCTCCTCTTATGATGTCTCCAGGTATTTTCTATTACGCCCTACAAGTGTTACTATCACACACGCATACGCGCGCGCGTACGTCTCACGCACAAACACAGGTCACTCTCTTGATTTTGTTATATATATATGTCTATATATATGTAGACACACCGACAATAACAGGTAACGTCGATAGACTGATCTAGCAAAAGATATTCTACAACTGTGTGTGTGTGTGTTTACACACATATAGCATGTATATACACGTACATATATAGGCATAACTACAGATTGGTGCCCTCTTGACTTAGTATCCTCATAACTTGAGAAATTTATATTTTTAGATTAAATTTTTTAGAGGCACGTTTTCTAGGGTGTAGATTATGATTATATTGATAAATTTTAATAAAAAACACAAAAATAGAAAACCATTGTATAGGAATTTCGGGTTCTCCAGCTTGTTTCTTTATTCTTCATATTTTTTTAATGATATTTTGCAGAAATACGTGTTCGATCGTTTAGATTATATAATATCAATGTTTCAAATACAGAAATCTGGAAAAAACAAATGATTAAGTTACGGAATTCGGTAAGAGTTGGTAGGGGTGAAAGAACGATCCGAAACTCCTTTCAGGAAGTTATTTTCTAAATTTCACCAGCGTAATTGTAATCTTCACCCCTGAAAGACTATTTCTGCAAAATTGCATTAAAACTTATGGGGAAACAAAATCGGTGGGGTACTAATGTGTAGTTATACCTATACACACACATATACATACATATACATATATATATAAAACTGAAGGATGACCCCAGGATACTGAACCTTTTAGACAAGATGACAAAAGACCGTGATTCCTGGTGCCTTGTTGCACTCAAGAAGACCCGTCCTCCACAGTAGAAGCATTAACGTTGCTCTCTCTGGTGAAGATTTGCCTGCAAGGATCCTGTGCTGGTGTCACATAAAAAGCACTTGTGTTGGTGCCATGTAAGAGCAGCTGTGCCAGTGCTATGTTAAAAGCACCCACCACATACCGTTAAGTGGTTAGCATTAGGAAGGGCATCCAGATATAGGAACCATGCCAAATCAGACTGGAACTTGGTGCAGCTCTCCAGCTTGCCAGCTCTGGTCAAACCTATTTCTGTACTACCCACAAGGGGCTAAACACAGAGGGGACAAACAAGGACAGATAAACGGATTAAGTTGATTATATCGACCCCAGTGCGTAACTGGTACTTAATTTATCGACCCTGAAAGGATGAAAGGCAAAGTTGACCTCGGCGGAATTTGAACTCGGAACGTAGCGGCAGACGAAGTACCTATTTCTTTACTACCCACAAGGGGCTAAACAAGGACAGATAAATGGATTAAGTCGATTATATTGACCCCAGTGTGTAACTGGTACTTAATTTATCGACCCCCGAAAGGATGAAAGGCAAAGTCGACCATGGCGGAATTTGAACTCAGAATGTAGCAACAGACGAAATACCGCAAAGCATTTTGCCTGGCGTACTAACGTTTCTGCCAGCTCGCCGCCTTAATCTGGTCAAACCGTCCAACCCATGCCAGCATAGAAAACAAATATTAAAGGATGATGGTGATGATATATATTGTGTGTACAATATTAAATCTACCTTCTCAAATAAAACTAAGATTAACATGATTCATAAGCTTATTTTGTCAGGTGAACACCTCCACAGCACAATCTGTTGTGTTTTTATGTTATATACAAACAATCAGCTCTTTAGACATTCGTTAGTATTACCTAAGTGTTCCTTTGCATACATACCTTAAGCATATGTGCGTACATGCACCTCTTCCCCTGCCCCACTTTGTACAAATTGCATGACACCATTCGGTACAATTCAATTTGTTAGTAGTAAATTATGAAACAGAACAGAACTACTTGAATCAGTTTGTATTCTTTAAATACTCCAAAATATATTTCTAGGTAATCAGGCTTTGATTAATAATAAACATTATAAACACGTGTTTAGGGTACCCTAAAAGAAAAGGACCCCTACTGAGTTTTCTTTGAGGCCACATTTATCATTGTAGAAATTGTAAATTATAACATCAAAAATAAGAAAAATAGTGTTGAAAATGCATTTTTTTTTTCTCTTGCTTCAGTTATAAGTAAGTAATTTGCTCATATTGTTTAGCGCTAATTAATGTCAAATAGAATTTGAAAAAAGAAAAAAAATTAAAAATCTATAATGTTGTTGTGGTCTGGAAGAAAACTGGATGTTTTAATCTACGATTTCCCATTCAATATTTATGTCCTTATTCTTCTATTATCGGCCAGACCAGAGGTTCTTAACTAAGGGTCCACATAAGAGTTCTTTTTGTGAAAATTTATGTGCAATAAACTGCTTATACCTCAACAATACACAAAATGTCTTAACAATTTTCTCTATACAATTCCTTATAATATTTAATCATAAAATCCTAATATAACTTTTATAAATATTGAATGGTTCTGTAGGTCCAGTAAAAGTAAACTGGGAATCAAACGGGTCCAGAAACCAAAAAAAAAAAAAAAAATAAATAAATAAGAACAACTGAGTTAGACAATGGAATGGTCAAAGTGTGGTGGGGGAGAGGAACCATTTCTATGGGGCTGTGTTTAGGGCATGAATCGACATTAACATCAAGCTTGCTATTACACAAAAATAACACTAAATTTTTTTTTATTTCTGCCGTTTCCAACCTGTAGCTACACAAGTTGCGATTTAGGACTATCTGTTATGATGTCGGTGTATCAAATAAACTTGATTTCTTTCATGTCTGATGCTTGTGAGAATTTTAATGTTTGATCGACATGCCTTTCTCGCCCCCACCTCCGTCACCTTCTTCCTGTTTATTTTTCTGCCCCCTTTTAAATAAAATGTCCCTTCTCCAAGCATTATCACACTTCCTCTCGTATGCAGAATCCCCTGTGATATCTTTTATTCCTAACTTTTTCCAGTCATGAAACTGTGGCCATGCCTTGAAGAATTTTCAGTCAAATAAATTGACCCCAGAACTTATTGATTTTTTTTTTTAAAGCCTGGTACTTATTCTATCAGTCTCTTTTGCTGAACCACTAAGTTCTGGGGACGTAAACACAACACCGGTTGTCAAATGGTGGCAGACACACACATGCACACATGATGGGCTTCTTTCAGTTTCCATCTACCAAATTCACTCATAAGGCTTTGGTTGGCCTGAGGCTATAGTAGAAGACACTTGCCCAAGGTGTCATGCAGTGGGATTGAACCTGAAACCATGCAGTTGGTAAGCAAACTTCTTACCACACAGCCACACCTGTACCCATGTATCATAAATAAATTGCTTAACACCTCATCACCAAACTGTTTTTGAACTGAAGTTAATATCAATTTGGTGATTAATGCTTATTGATCTTCGGTGATTACACACTGATAAAATATAAAGAGTAACAAAAATAGAATAAATAAAACCAAAAATGGGTTAATCCCAATTTAGACTTGCATGCGCACGCTTGCATGTAAACAAGATATTAGCAAGCGTGGTTTGGTGAAAATCAAACACCTCTTCTTGATATCAGAATTTATTTGCCTAAATTCTCATTATGTGTTTGTAGATTTTGTGTTGGACACAACATGGGGCTCTAACAAACATACCTATTTCTTTACTACCCACAAGGGGCTAAACAAGGATAGACATAGGTATTAAGTCAATTACATCGACCCCAGTGTGTAGCTGGTACTTAATTTATCGACCCCAAAAGGATGAAAGGCAAAGTCGACCCCGGCGGAATTTGAACTCAGAACGCAGCAGCGGACGAAATACCACAAAGCATTTCGCCTGGCGTGCTAACGTTTCTGCCAACTTGCCGCCTTACATACCATGGTTTAGGCAGTGAACATGTGGCATACTGGACTGCATGGAGTAAGCTGAACTTGGATATAGTATTGTAGTTTAGCCACGCTTTAAATCTAGCCACACTTTGAAAATGGTTTATGCATGGTTCTCACACATTGGGTGTCTGTTGTGATCTCTTTGTGTGTATTTATTCTGTATTACTCAACTTACAAGACATGAATTCTTGGAATCAGTATTTTGATGTTTTTCTTGTACATGTGTGCACACACACACACAGAGTTTTGCTCAAGGATACAATGTACTACACAGTCCAGGAATCCACAATCACACAGACACACGCACGCACGCACAACTGGCACTCCATTACTTATGACAATGGATGTTCCAGTTAATCCGCTCAATGGAACAGCCTGCTCATGAAATTAACAAGCAAGTGGCTGAGTACTCCACAGACATGCTTACTGTTAATGTAGTTGTCAGGGAGATTCAGCATGACAACCAGTGCGTAACTGGTACTTAATTTATTGACCCTGAAAGGATGAAAGGCAAAGCTGACCTCGGTAGAATTTGAACTCGGACTGAAATACAGCTATGCATTTTGCCCGGTATGCTAATATTTCTGCCAGCTCGCCACCTTACATACCAACCACAAAACTACGCACCTTCACATATATACATATATATATATATATAAGAATTTTTTTGCATAATAAGATAAAAAACCAAGGCTGTATAGATATTAGAGCATTTATAGATATTAGCCTTGGTTTTTTAATCTTATTACGCAAAAAAATTCTTATATACACACGCTGGCATAGAACCAACGTTGAACCCTTTATTTGCAATATTACCGAATCTGGAACTTAACTATGGTCTGTCTATAGCACTTATTCAGCATTACCTGACACCTTTGGGTCTCAATTACACCATTATCTCATATATATATATATATATATAAATGCAGGTGTGGCTGTGTGGTAAGAAGCTTGCTTCCCAACCACATGGTGCCGAGTTCAGTCCCACCTGGGCAAGTGTCTTTTACTATAGCTTCTGGCCAACCAAAGCCTTGTGAGTGGATTTGTGGATTTGGTAGATGGAAACTGGAAGAAGCTCGTTGTGTATATAAATATGTGTGTGTGTGTGTGTCTGTCCCTCCAACATCACTTGACAACCGAGGCTGTGTTTATGTCCCCGTAACTTAGTGGTTCAGCAAAAGAGACTGATAGAATAAGTACTAGGTTTACAAAGAATAAGTCCTGGGTTCAATTTCTTCGACTAACACTGTTTCAGGTCAAATGACTGAAACAAGTAAAAGAATATAAATCGTCATTTTAATGGCTACATTAACATGTTCAAATGTGTTGAACAGAATTTGTTGAGGTAAATTTCCTGTGGTCAGGTGCTCTTCCTGTTGCCAACCTTCATCAGTTTTCAACTGAGGTAAAATTTCCCTATGAAAGATTGAAAACAGAAGACACTGTATGATGATGATGATACTGGTTTACTTCTACTACACAATGTCAAGACAAGGACACACACACACACACACGATGGGTTTCTTTCAGTTTCTGTCTATCAAATCTACTCTGAAGGCTTTGGTCAGTTCAGGGCTATAAGTAGAAGATGCCATCCCAAAGTGCCACTCAGTGGGATTGAACCTGAAGCCATGAGGTTTGGAAGTGGACTTTTTACCCACACAACCATGCATGTACACCCACAAACACACACACACAGAACAGAACTGATAAGAAAAGTGAGGTTAGAGCAGGGGTCTCCAAAGTGGTCGACATCAACCCCCTAGGGGTCAACAGGACTATTCAAGGGGTCAGTAAATGCCTGAAACTGCACATCTGCTTATCATTTATTTTTTTTGTACATGAAGGTGTCTAAAATGTCTGGGTTGGAGAAATTGTGACTGGAGTTACCGTATCTCATATTAGAATATTTTAGCTGAGTAATGAGAAAATAAGGATCTGCTGAATGACTCATAACCTTTTAAGTTGGGGGAGGTGGGGGTGAGGGATGGGATCCGAATCTTGAACCAGGATAATCAATATATTGAGTGAACAGTTTAAAAGCTACAGGTAAGTCACCTGAACATGTTCTAATGTGTTTCATATATTCCTCCCCTTTATATTAGTCAAGGGACAGAGGTCCCTGGAAATTTATGGATGTTGGTGCTCAGTGTAAAATCAATATTGGAACTGTGGGAAAAAACCCAGAAAATAAATGGAAGAAGGTGAGAGCGCTGGAGATGAGTCATGAGTGTGAACATGACCAAAATGTGAGAAACTTGGAATTAATTGAAACAGCTTGACAATTTCGTAGGAATTCTGATTCTGTTGGAAGAGAATATATCTAAACTCGATATTATGAAGTTGTACGACAGATGTAGGTGTTTGTTTTCACTTTTTGTTTAGAAAATTCTATAACATTGGACATGTTGTTTATTACCACAGAAGAAGAAAATTCTTATTTTGAGAACTGTATAAATTGCTGAAGTTCTGTGAATACATTTGGTATTAAATATTTGCAACACAGAACCAAAGTTATAAAAGTAAAGATTAAACGGGTTTATGATTTATACTCTTGATTAGTCATTAGTCTTAAAGGAAGACCAGGGGGTGTCCTGCACAGGTCTTGATCTTCTGAACCCACACTCCCTTCTATTCATGTTCTTATACCTTCAAATTATGCCATGACCCCTCATTATCACCATCTTTATCTCTCTTTCTGGCTTCACTCCATTTACTCCCATCCACCCATATATAATTCTTTGGGGTAGCTATGTATGTCCTCTAAAACAACAAACCTCTTTCTGGCCTTTCAATTATACTTTAACCTTTCGACACTTAACCTAATTTTCTCTTACTCTCCCTTTCTCTCTCTCTCTCTCAGCTCCCATTCAGGCGAGGAGCCTTCTTAGTCTTGTGAGGTACATTGTGGCTGTATTAATGCTGGTACCATGAAAAACGTACCTAGTACACTGTAAAGTGGTTGGTGTTATAGAAATCATGCCAAAACTGAGACTTTGGTAAAAGCTGTGTTCCTCCAACCTGTTGGATCCTGTCAAGCTGTCCAACTTTTGCCAACAGAGAGTGGCTATAAAACAACGAGGCTTTACTGAAAGTAGTTTACACATTTCTTTTATTTCTGTTTTATTCAATTGGAACTAGAATTATCTGACTCTTCACCAACTTTTATAATCCACTGGATTGGTGTTGATCTCTGTTAATTGAGGGTAGAATCGTCTATCTCTTCACTAACCTCAGTTACCCACTGATTGGTGTTGATCTTGAATATGTAATGATTTCAGTGGATTCATTAAATACTTTTACTGACCCCTTCACTGCAAGTGAATGAATCCTTTATTAATCAAACAGTGCTGCCACCCCCCTGCGATGGAGAATTATACTATTGTGCAATATCTGTTTCCAGTTTGGTGGACTTGTACATTGAAACAAAATGTCTTGGCTATGGTCACAACATAGCACCAAGTGACACAGTTAAAAGCCATTAACTTCTCTGATTGTTGGATGGAACTCTGATAACTCGACCAGAGACACCCTTGGGGTGGTGTTTGAAATAGTTTTATGTGGAAAAAGTTAAAACAACTCTTTGTCTCTTGTTGGCAATTAAAAGATTCTCTTTATTTCAACACAAATAAACAACTGGTGATGGATGGCATTGGAATTTGTTCTTCACTGAAGTTGGTTGATGTACAACCAGGTATTCTTTTACTGATTGCTGTCATGGAACTGTGGCCATGCTGGGGCACTGCTTTGAAGGCTTTAGCTGATCAAATCAATCCCAGTACTTTTTTTTGGTCAATGCCAGTGCCTCCTGACTGACTCCTGTGCTGGTAGTATGTAAAAAGCATCATTTGAGCACAGTCATTGCCAGTCCCACCTGACTGGCTCCTGTGCCAGTGGCACATAAAATGCATCCACTACATTCTCAAAATGGTTGGCGTTAGGAAGGGCGTCCAGCTGTAGAAACCTTGCCTGATCAGATTGGAGCTTGGTGCAGCCTTCCAGCTCACCAGTCCTCAGTCAAACCGTCCAACCCATGCCAGCATGGAAAACAGATGTTAAATGATAATGATGAATGAATGATGAATGGTACTTTTTCTTGTCAATCTCTTTTGCCAACCCACCAAGTTACCGGAACGTAAACAAACCAACACTGTCAGGCAGTAAGATGAAAAACACAAAGCCACATGTGCACACATGCATATATATATAAATATAACTCTAAGCCATACAGCTGGAAAGCACAATTCCTAATTGCACAGCCATACCTGTGTTACCAGTTGTTAAACCTATATCAAAAATCAAAATCAATTCGATGACTAGCATCCGTACTAGCGGGATGCAAAGAGCACCATACGAGTGTGATTGTTGACAGAGCGGCTATTCGAGTAGGATCGTTACTAGCGTCGCCTTACTGGCACTTATATGCCTGTGCTAGCTGGGTGCCAAGAGCAACATCCGAGCGTGATCGTTGCCAGAGCAGCCAACTGGCTTCTGTACCCATGGCATGTAAAAGGGCACCATTTGAGCGTGATTGTTACCAACATCGCTTCACTGGCACCTGTGCCGGTGGCACATGTAAAAAGATTCGAGTGAGGTCATTGCCAGTACCGCCTGACTGGCCCCCGTGCCGGTGGCACGTAAAAAACCACTCTCGGAGTGGTTGGCGTTAGGAAGGGCATCCAGCTGTAGAAACTCTGCCAGATCAAGATTGGAGCCTGGTGTGGCCATCTAATTCGCCAGCCCTCAGTCAAAATCGTCCAACCCATGCTAGCATGGAAAGCGGCCGTTAAACGATGATGATGATAATAATATCAAGGAAACTGCACAGCTACACCTGTGTTACATGCCCACTCAGTTGCTAAACCTGTATGAAAGAAACTTTGAGACGTTAAAAAGAGACACTTAAATTGTTAAAATGCAGAGTTAGCTGCATTTATTTGGCTTTAAACTTCTTCATCGTCCAGATTTTGGCTGGTCACAGTCGACATCTCATGTGCTTGGTGTTCAACAGAGAGCTAAAACTGAAGTCAATGCAACAGCAACATATCTAAGCAAACTTTTATTTTGCTCTTCGAAGCTTTGAATTTGTACACACACACACACACACACAGCTGTACTGCATTTGAAATATTACCTTCTTGTCTGTATAATACTTTGGTCAGTGTGTTTAGGTTTGTGTGTGGATGTCTTTGTGCACTGCGATATGGTAATGATCATCTCTTTAACCCTTTTGGAACTGACCCACCAAAGACTGTCTCTGATTTCAGGATATTAACTTCCTGTTTTTATGTAATCTAAATTTAAACTGTCTCTTTTACTCATTTCAATTCATTTGACTATGGCCATACTGGAGCACTGCCTTTAGTTGAGCAAATCGACCCCAGGACTTATTCTTTGTAAGCCTAGTACTTATTCTATCAGTCTCCTTTGCTGAGCTGCTAAGTTACAGGGACGTAAACACACCAGAATCAGTTGTCAAGTGATGGTGGGGGGACAAACACAGACACACAAACACACACACATATATATATATACATATACACATATATGACAGGTTTCTTTCAGTTTCTGTCTACCAAATCCACTCACAAGGCTTTGGTCGGCCCGAGGCTATAGTAGAAGACACTTGCCCAAGGTGCCACACAGTGGGACTGAACCCTTAACCATGTGGTTGGTAAGCAAGCTACTTACCACACAGCCACTCTGGCGCCTATAAAATTTAATGGTTTCAAATTTTGACAGTAGGCCAGCAATTCAGGACGGGGGGGGGGGGGGTATTAAATTAATTGTATTGACCCTAGTGCTCAACAGGTACTCATTTTATTGACCCCGAAAGGAGGGAAGGCAAAGTCGACTCTGGCGGAATTTGAACTCAGAATATAAAGACAAAATGCCTCTAAGCATTTAGCTCAGCATGTATCAAAGAAACCTGTATCAAAGAAACTATTCACAGATTACTTTCTAAAGTCTCCCACCTGCTCTACAAAGTTTGACAAAAGAAAAGAAAATAAGGTTTGTGGTTTATTTTTAAACAAAGTTGATTTTTTTTCTTTCTTTCATGGCACTCATCTATAAAAAAATGTTTAAAATATTTTATGCCACACCCTCGAGAAGAAAGAAAAACAGAAGTTGGAGAAAATAGCAAAGTTTGTAAACTGAAAACAAACAAAAAGAATATTTTAGTTGCATCACAGAATATTAATAATAGCAAGCATGAGAAAAAGAAGTAAAAATTTGTTTTAGCTTCAAATTTAAATGTATTGAGTAGAAATGTTGCCAACAGCAACAATAGCAACAGTATTTGTACACATGTTATGTCAAATGTAAATATGAAGAATGGAAAACCATCCTTTGCAAAATGGAAAATAAATACATAAAGAAAACAGTTCTCAGTATGATATGTTTTGCTGAAAGAGCTAAAGCAGTGCAACATTTTGTACACAAGGCAGGCACCAACCTACCACACATCTATAGAAGTGCACAAGAAAACGAGTATAATTTACCTGTGATTTGCTTTGACAATGGAAGGTGGGTGGGTTTTCTTGTTCCAACCAAGGAAGGCATGGAAATCCTGGCAGATATTTTAAGTGAAATCCTCTCCATTGGAAGGCAGAGGACAAATGGCATCATATGTATCATTTTTAAACCAGAGGATACTGCAAAAACAAACCCCAATTGTACATAACACAGTTAACCATAAGCTGGTCTTGTTTTTTTTATGAACAAGGAACACAGGGTTCTTTGTCAGGGGACGTTTGTGCTTCTAATATTGATATTTGGTTAGTGGTCACCCTCATGGCACAATATGGCAAGTGGTCAGTGTTGACGTAACTTTTGATAATATGTGGTCAGGTGTGTATGTTGGGGGAGCACCGTGGACATACAAGTTCTCATGAGTCTACAAAATAATACCAGAACTGTGTCCTGTAAAGGGTGCCGAGAGGAAGACCTTCAAACTCAGCATACAGATGACCCAACTGCTACATACATCATCATCATCATTGTCGTTTAACGTCCGCTTTCCATGCTAGCATGGGTTGGATGGTTTGACTGAGGGCTGGTGAACCAGATGGCTGCACCAGGCTCCAATCTTGATCTGGCAGAGTTTTTACAGCTGGATGCCCTTCCTAACGCCAAGGAATACATGGATTCAAATTCAACTGAAGTTGTCTTCCATTTTCTCAGGGGTCATGTCAAAAGTGGGGGCATGCGCCATTGCAGCACTTTACTGCATTCACCATTTGTCGTTCCTGGGTTCTCCTGGTTGACCAATCAAGTCGAATCCCAGTCAGTCCCCATCTCCACAAGATACCTCTTCATCTGCCATGACCATGTGGCATGTGGCCAACCAACATGAACCATCAACCCAGCCAAATCCACTGTAAAGAGAACATGCTAAGCAGGGTCTAACTCAGAAAATCAAGGAACATGGCCAAAAAACCTGAGCAGGTGCTCCCTAATCATACAAGTGACAGAACATATCCCAGTTTCTGGGTAGAGTCGTTGGTCGGATACAAAATCTGACCAAAGGTAACCCATAATCTTGTGAAACATTCTGGTGCCAAAGTATTTTGGGTGGTTCCTAAGGGTTCAAGTCTCACCACTATAAAGCAGGACAGGGAGGACCAGAGACCTCTAAAGACCCTAACCTTTGATGCCCTGCTCAGATATCAGCAGCACCAAACACCCTTGTCCATAACTGCACCAGCCACACCCAAGTCTTTTTAGGACTTCAGACTTGCAGCTAATGTGGGTTTAATCTCGCTGCTGAGATAAGTGAAATAATAAAATACCAACCAAGTACCGGGGTTGATTGAAGATGCTTATCAGTATCTGTTTTGGTTCTTTATGTTGCAAGTTCAAATTCTACTCAGGTCATCTTTGTCAGTCACCCTCTTGCAGGGTGAGGTCAATGAAATAATACACCAATACAGTACTGAGGGTCAATGTAATCAGCTACCCCCACCCACCAATTGCTAGTTTTGTCCCATACTTTGAAGTCATTATTATGAAGATCCTCCTGCACCTTCTGGTTATGTAGGACTCTTATAAACTGGTACCACATTAGTTTTGGAAGTTCATTGGAGGGTCATAAGCAGTACCTCTCTCTCTCTCTCTCTCTCTCTCCTCTCTCTGGATTCTATTCTGGTGATTTACAACAACATTTGTGTTAATGTCATTCCCCTTTAGGTCTCACTGAGGGAATGACTAGAGACCTCGACCTCTGGAAGTGTGCTGTGCGCGAGAAGACCCAGCAGGACAAGTGAGTCCATAACCCGTGGCCTTCTACATGGGATGGAGCCAGCCTACGTATGCATACCTTCCCTTCTTGGGACACAAAACTCTACTTGTGAAGACCTGTTGAGGCAAGTGAGGATCAGAATCGAAATCGATCAATGGAAATTGCAGATGTGTTACCAGTGCCGGTGGCATGTAAGAGAACCATCCGTTCGTGACCGTTGCCAGCGCCACCCCGACTGGCCTCGTGCTGGTGGCACGTAAAAAGCACCATCCGTTCGTGTCCGTTGCCAGCCTCACCTGGCCCCCGTGCCGGTGGCACATAAAAAGCACCATCCGTTCATGGCCGTTTGCCAGCTCTGTCTGGCACCTGTGCGGGTGGCACGTAAAAAGCACCCACTACACTCACGGAGTGGTTGGCGTTAGGAAGGGCATCCAGCCGTAGAAACACTGCCAGATCTGACTGGGCCTGATGAAGCCTTCTGGCTTCACAGACCCCAGTTGAACCATCCAACCCATGCTAGCATGGAAAACCGACGCTAAGCGATGATGATGATGATGTGACTCCAGAATGCTGGAGAATTTGAACTCAGAACATACCGAGCTGGAATACTCAAGACATCATCTCCTATGTTCTGACCATTTCACCATTCCATTTCCCTGAAATGGTTCTTTATTCAGCCTGAAAAAAAACAAAAAACAAAAAAAGACATTGAAAAGCAAAATTGACCTTTGTGGGATTTGAACTCAAAGCATAAAGAGTCAAAACAAGGCATTTTATTTAATGTTTTAATGACTCCATTAGTTTACTGTCTTCTATTACAAAACAGAAATATTAGTGCTACACAACAACTAACTGTATTTTAAGATGAAATCCCATTGAAGTTGGTTTTGCCCTCTCACCTCTCCCTGGGGCAATAAAATATTTGCCAGTCAGATATTGAGGTCAATTTAATTGCTGACATCCTCTTCCTCCAGCTGTTGCTGCCAACCATTTTACCATTGTGACCTAATTTGGTAAATCCATAATCCTCTTTGACCCCTTTTTTATGTTTGTGTCTTTATTCTTCATTTATTTTTCTTGGGGAAATAATATCCCTCAGTTTTTGTTGGCAGTAAACATGACTGGCAGAACCAAATCCAAAGACATAGTTTTTCGGCAATATATCTGTGGTCCTTAGGGCCTGTCCTGTGTATCACATGCGATATACAGGACATACTTCCCTGGCATCTAAGCATCATATATGATACACATTCCCAGTTCTTTCAATCATGAATAGAAAGATTGATATTAACTCAAAATGTATGAAACACAGGTTAACTGAAAGTCTGAGAACAAGCATTGGATGGTTAGGCCAAACTTATGGAAAGGCTTTGGGCAGATACAGGGTTAAAAGCCATAGTGATATTGCTGAAAACCCTGTCTTTGAATTTGGTTTTGGCCTGTTACATGTTTGCTGGTGTAACTATTAATTCTCTCCAGAATTAATTCTGTAACAAATGTTTGACATAGTAAGATAAAATGAAATTATTATTTTATGTTGGAATAGGAAGAAGCCATTGTGAATCACAAATGTAACCATAAAACAGTTTGTGCTGTTGAACAGTTTGTAAAATGTAGTTAGCAATATTTGTATTGGCGAAGATGTAAATTACTGATAGCAGAGGTTTGGTTTCTGCTGTTGGAATTGGAAAGAATTTAAAATGACTACCAAGTTATTGTTATATGATGGAATTGGGAGAGGACATTAAAAGTTAACCAACCAACCTCCACAGTCTAACAGTTTATAAAATGTAGTTTAACATTAGAAGTAATGGTGTAGATGTAGAACAGAGATAGTAGACATTTCATTTTTGAAGATGGAATTGGAAAGAATTTAAAATGGTTGTTTCAGCAATGGGGAAAGAACAACAACAGCAACAACTAAAAGCTTGATTTGATGCAACTTCAAATCATAAAGTCTTTGAAGTCACAATGGTAATTAGATAGGATCTGTTAGTAAATGCATTTCCATTTTAACGTGTTTTATTTTCGGTTTGTTTTCCTTTATAATATTAAAAACACCCATTATCCATTGTATTTAGTTTGTGTTGTTGATTTTTACACCATTACTGGTGAGAAATAGCATAAAATAAAATAAAATGTAACCTAAAAATATAAATAAAAAATAAATGAATGAAAGATGGTGTATACAAACATATCTTTTTTTTTTAAAGATTTGTTTGAACCTAAATTCTGTTGATATGTTTAGCAAATGGTTCATTAATATGTTAAAATAAGTGTTCTCAAAATACCTTCTTTAATTATAAGTGTTAACAGATTTAAAAGTTTCATCTTGTCAATTCATTTAACTCCAGCTGAATACTGAATGCCCGCTGCTTTGATGTCAACTTTTCAATGCTTTCATGGGTCAGACAAAATTTATTGAGGCAGATTTTCTATAGCTGGATGCTCTCCCTGTTGCTGATCCTTACCTGATACCAAGCAAGATATTTCCCTTAGTCCTTCAATTTACACAATAGCCTAACATGTTTGCTTCATCATCTTCATCATTTAACATCCGTTTTCCATGCTGGCATGGGTTGGATGGTTTGACGGGGGCTGGCAAGGTGGAGAGAGCGGCACTGGGTTGCATGGTTTCTATGACTGGTGCCATTCCTAACTCCAACCATTTTACAGAGTGTATTGAGTGCTTTTTACATGGCACCAGCATGGGTGCTTTATGCATGGAACCAACACGGGTCCTTTTCACATGGCACCAGAATGGTCACTTTGTATGTAGCACCAGCATAGTAGAATGCAAATGAACATCCCTGCTTGTACGACAATGTTTGTTTACGATCAAGGCGCATTTTCAAGATAAGGGCTTTGGTTGACCTTCGACTTACCCAAAGTGGAATTGAACTCAAAAACCATGTGGTTGCAAAAAAAAATTTCTTAACCCCACAGCCATGCTTGGGTTTAATACTGATTTTTAGTTATCATTGAAAGTTATGTCTAGGAACTCATTAGATATCCATGGGCCCCTCTTTTGCTCCCTGGGTTTGAACTAATGTACCAGCTAAACTTCCTCACCACCCCTTACAAGCCTCATTAAAAACATCAAATGCAGTTAATATATTTCTTTTATTTGTTTACAAACTGAGCATTTGTGATAAAAAACCACAACAGCAATAAAATAAGGACACAATCTAAATATTGATCAAAGTGTTATGAATGGATTTTGGTTGACAGAAACTGAAAGAACCATATATCACCATAATCAACATCATCATTTAACGTCTGCTTTCCATGCTGGCATGGGTTGGATGGTTTGACTGAAAACTGGTAAGCCAGGTTCTGACCTGATTTGGCAAGGCTTCTACGGCTGGATGCCCTTCCTAATGCCAACCACTCTGAGAGTGTAGTGGGTGTTTTTATGTGACACCAGCACAGGTACCAATGACCTGATGCCAGCATCAGCCACGACTGCGATCTCACTTGGTTTGACAGGTCTACACAAGCACAGTATATTGCCAAAGTCCTTGGTCACCTTTGGCGATATACTGTACTTTATCCATATCAGGGGCCACCAAACTTTTTCAGCCATCATCTCTTTTTAGCTACTTCTCCCTCTACATTGACCCCCTTTAGCCACTTCTCCTTCTGCATTGACCACCCTCCTCATTTAAAATATCTTAATACTCTACCCAACCCTACCATATCTTAAATGCATTCCAGGTACTGATGGTGGCAATTAAAATGTTAGCTAAAATATACATGAACGACAAATTAAGAAATTCTCTTGAAGACGACAGACTTATTATATTTAAAACTACGTGTCCGAGTATACATTATTAAACTTTCAATTTTTATGAAATTGTTTTCATGGGTAGAAAATGTTAAAAACGTATTATGTTTTTCCATGTTTCATGGCGCTGACTAATTATTTAAAACAGTTCATCTGGGTGAGCTGGGCTTTTGCATGCCGATCCCTATTCAACCCCTTGGCTATCATCGAGCCCCTGTAATTCCTTGCCAATCCCTAGGGTGACCCTCGGATCTCCTTTGACAACCCACCTATATCAAGGATTGAAGGTCCTTTCCAAGGTAGAGCAGTTTCTCAGATTCTACCCTCCCTCCAGACCGTTGCCAGATTACTCATTTTGCCAGCTGGAGCAATATGAAATGGAATGTTTTGCTTAAGAACACAACACATCATCCGGTCCAGGGATCGAAACCACAATCTTACAATCACTAATCTATGGCCATCCACCATCATACATACATACATGTGTGTGTGTGTACTGGTTGAATTCCTGCCCCACCTCTTTTAGGCCCTGAGTAGAAACACAAAATGCATGAAATATATTTACTTAAGACCAACTGTGGAGCCCTTTTAGTGCTGCTCTGATCCATTGAATACATTCAGAAATTTGTTTAATAATCAATGTGACTGTACTGAAAATGTTAGTTTTATATCATCTAAATGCAGTTAAAACAAACTCTGTTTATTTCTATTGGTAATCTTGAAAGCAAGGGGGCGTAACAAATGAGGCAAGATATAGTTTGTTATGGGAGACATTAGATTATAAGGTATTAGGCTAATTTGAAGAAAGCTGGCACTATAATCTAGAGAGCTTCCTGTGATGCCTTCATCCTAAGATCTCTGTAATGTTAAGAATATATGCAGTTACAGCTAATGAAGGAATCGCAAATGGTTTACTGCAATCTGCATGGTTCTTGATAACCATGCAAATTGCAGTTAATCACTGTGATGTTTTGAATATATATTATCTGAAGACTTGAGTGTTACCCATCAAATGATGGGTTACTTTGGATGTGCACTTTTGTCACAGCGGGTAATATTAGGAAATATGGCATGAAACAATAATTATAATTTAACTTTAATCCTACACACACACACGCACACACATACACACACACGCACACACATACGCACACAATTAGGGTGCTAAGAAGCACCAGCTTTACTAAAAATAGGAGTCATAAAAGACTCTGAAGCCACAGTAATCACAACTAAATTTTTACAGGCATTATAATGATGACTATTGCGGCTATGGAGGTTTTTATGACTCCTATTTTTAGCAAAGTTGGTGCTTCTTAGTACCCTAATGGCTGTGTGGTAAGTAGCTTGCTTACCAACCACATGGTTCCGGGTTCAGTCCCACTGCATGGAACCTTGGGCAAGTGTCTTCTACTATAACCTCGTGAGTGGATTTGGTAGATGGAAACTGAACGAAGCCTGTCGTATATATATATATATATATATGTGTGTGTGTCCCTAACATCATTTGACAACTGATGCTGGTATGTGTCAACGTCTTCGTAACTTAACAGTTCGGCAAAAGAGACCGATAGAATAAGTACTAGGCTTACAAAGAATAAGTCCTGGGGTCGATTTGTTCGACTAAAGGTGGTGCTCCCACATGGCTGCAGTCAAATGGCTGAAACAAGTAAATAATAAAAGAATATATATATATATATATATATATATATACACACACACATGTAGTTATTAATTTACTTATATGGTTTTATACTTGCAACCACTAATATTATATCTTATGAATAATAATGTTGTTTTACGTATTTAGGTATGTATATAATATATATACATATAATGTACACACACACACACTTATAAAATTGTAATGTGTTGGTGAGCTATCTTTGGTAAGAAACAGGAAGACGAGGCTTGATTTGAGGTGGATCTCCTGACATCCTCTCTCTCTCTTACTGACAGCATTATGTAAGGTATCACTCGAATAACCTTCCTTTCTGCTGAGAGACGGCCTTGTCCTTTAAGGCTCTGTTGTACCCACCAGACAGCTTTGGAATCAATGCTAGAAACTCCAGTTAAACCTGAAGAAACAAGGTTTTCCTACATGTCCTTCATTACCATCTGGACCTTTCTAACTTTAGCCATGTTAAACTCTTGTTACATGCTTACTCGTATTCAGAAAAGTGCATTCTATCTTTTGCTGTTTGATAATAATTGGTCTTTGTAACAAACAAAGAATCATCATCATCATCATCTTTTAATATCTGCTTTCCATGCTAGCATGGGTTGGATGAATGACTGAGGGCTGGCGAACCAGATGGCTGCACCAGGCTTCAATCTTGATCTGGCAGAGTTTCTACAGCTGGATGCCCTTCCTAACGCCAACCACTCCGAGAGTGTAGTGGGTGCTTTTATGTGCCACCGGCACGGCGCCAGTCAGGCAGTACTGGCAAAGACCTCGCTCGAATCTTTTTACACATGCCACTGGCACAGGTGCCAGTAAGGCGATGCTGGAAACGATCACGCTTGAATGGTGTCTTTTACGTGCCACCGGCACGGAGGCCAGATAGCCACTCTGGCAACGATCATGCTCGGATGGTGCTCTTTTAGGCGACGCTGGTAGTGATTGCAGAATTATACTGCAATGACCTTTCTATATTTTTTTTGTCCAGTTTTTGATGTTGATTGTAACAATGTTTTTCCAGTGTTGAAGCAGATTATTTTATTTCGTTTTAAGTTTAACCTCGTTAGATGTTGAGTGAAAGACTTGTTTAACGTTTATTAGCTTCACTAGAAATTTGAGATTCAGATTCCTTTATTTGTTTCAGTCATTAGACTGTGGCCATGCTGGGGCACCACCTTAAAGAATTTTTAGTGCCGGTGACACGTAAAAGCATCGTCCGTTCGTGGCCATTTGCCAGCTCTGTCTGGCAACCGTGTCGGTGACACGTAAAAGCACCGTCCGTTCGTGGCCGTTTGCCAGCTCTGTCTGGCCTCGTGTCGGTGGCACGTAAAAGCACCATCCGTTCGTGTCCGTTGCCAGCATCGCCTGGCCCCGTGCCGGTGACGCGTAAAAGCACCATCCGTTCATGGCCGTTTGCCAGCTCTGTCTGGCACCTGTGCAGGTGGCACGTAAAAAACACCCACTACACTCGCGGAGTGGTTGGTGTTAGGAAGGGCATCCAGCCGTAGAAACACTGCCAGATCTAACTGGGCCTGACGAAGCCTTCCAGCTTCACAGACCCCAGTTGACCCGTCCAACCCATGCTAGCATGGAAAGCGGATGCTAAATGATGATGATGATGATGAATTGAACTCAGGAATTAATTTTTTTTTAAAACCTGATACTTATACTGTTGGTCTCTTGCTGAACTGCTGTGTTATGGGGATGTAAACACACCAACACTGGTTGTCAAGCAGTGGTGAGAAACAAACACAAAGACACACATGTGACAGGCTTCTTTCAGTTTCCATCTACCAAATCCACTCACAAGGCTTTGGTCAGCCTGAGGCTGTAGTAGAAGACACTTGCCCAAAGTACCATGCAGTGGGATAGAACCTGGAACCATGTGGTTGGGAAGCAAGCTTCTCACCACACAGTCGCTCTTGTGCCTATGTAACCCACCTGTGGTCTCTTGCTCTTCAGAAGTTTCAAAAAATAATTCTATTGTCACTGGCATCATCAAAACATTTGTGTCTGGTGTAAGATTTTTATTTTTCTCTCTTCTGAACTTTATCTGCCTCATTTTTCTGGTTAGGAGAAGCTCCGTGTTAGATTGCAATGTTCTCTGGCAGGGTTCTCTCAGATCCTTACTATCGCTTCTGAAGTACCACATGGTTTGATTATGTTTTCCCCTAGCTCCTGCTGTCACCTCTAACAATGCTCTCTCCTATACAGATGTTCCAGCATGGCCACAGTGTGACTGAAACAAGTAAAAGATAAAAAACAGGAAATTATGTCCGTGGCAGATCTGAGTCTGGAGATGGTTCTGGGTCGCCGGGGAAAGGAACACAAGGTGTTGGAACTTGTTGTTGTTAACAATTGATTCTGTCAGCTTTTGAGATGTTAAAAGTAATTATGATTAACTGACAGCTGTCCCTTTCTGTGGGTGGCACTCTATCATGCTTTCAGAGTTGGAATAAGTCTCTGGAAAGAGAGAGAGAGAGAGGTGTTGAAGAATTTGGCTAAGATGTTGGTTGATCCTATTTTCATCATTATTTAGCTTTGAATTTTTGCCATCTTCATCAGTCTATGAGGAATTGGTCTTGTAATAAATTGTACTTTTACTTGCTGTCAAAATTGTCTTTGTTACAAACACTCACTGGAATGATGTGTGGTATGAGATATTATTTATGTTGATAATTTAGATAAAAGTTTTTGAATGTATAACACCAAAACTTTTCAAGAAAGCATTGTGTTGCATGCTTTAGGTTGATCTGGTGAAACCAGCTGGAATCTGTCTCTTGAGGAACATTTCAAAATGAAGTGTTGTATTTATGGTTCATAAAAATAAAAATTTAATTTATTACAAACAAAGAAATTATTTTAAGAAATATAGTACTAATGTTGCCAAATTTTCTCATTTGGGAAACTTATTTAAATTTTTAAAGTTTATCAAAGAATGTCTCAGATAACAATTTTTTTTTTTACACATTTTTGAAAACTAAAGAAATGTAGATTTTTCATCTACTTTTGGCAGTGTGTTGAATTATTGTCATCATCGTTTACTGTTCACTTTTTCCTGCTTGCATGGGTCAGACAGATTTTGTTAAGCCTGATTTTCTGTGACCAGTGCCCTTCAGGTTACCAACTCTCACTAATTTCCAAGCAAGGTAATATTTCTCCTTGGCTAGATATGTTTTTCATGGAAGACTGGACACAAACAATATTACTTGTATAATGGTGATACAATGAATATCGCTTTAAATTTGCCGCTGTATTGCTAATACAAACATATGTTGGTCGTCCCTAGCCTACATAGACATTGCTATATGTTGTATATAACCCTACATGTTCTTTTCTACTCTAGGCACAAGGGCAGAAATTTTTGGGGAGTAGGGGCAGTCGATTAGATCGACCCCAGTATGCAACTGGTACTTAATTTATCAACCCCAAAAGGATGACAGACAAAGTCGACCTCGGCGGAATTTGAATATAATCCTACATGTTACTATGAAAGCACATGGCTAAGTGATTGAGATGTTTGGCTCTCAATCATGAGGTCATGAGTTCAATTCCTGGCAGCACGATATGCCCTTGAGCAAGACCCTTTATTTCACATTGCTCTAGTCCACTCAATTAGCAAAAGTTAGTCATATCTGTAATTCAAAGGGCTACACATTTGGTGTATCATGCTAAATGCCCTGAGAACTACATTAAGGGTAAGCGTATCTGTGAAGTACTCAGCCACTTGCATGTGAAGTTCATAGCCAGGCTGTTCCTTTGATTGGGTCAACTGGAACATTGTCATAACTGCCAGAGTGCCAGGCCACATGTTACTATGTATAATACCTATGTAGCCCTACATGTTACTATGTATACTACCTATGTAGCCCTACATGTTACTATAGAATTTAGTAGGTGAATTAATACAATAAAAAAATTATATTTTCATTCATTATATTTTTCCTGAAATTCTCAAATATGAAAGCCTCTAAAATATGGAATTTTCTTCAAGTGAGTCTTCAAAAAGGGAAAATTCCTGAAAGCACTGAGAAACTTCCCTGAAAATATATGCTAAGTTAAATGTATTTTTGCCTGTTTAAGATGTTTTAAATCATTTCATATTGATATTTAAAATTTGGTATGTTTTTGTATGTTTTGGTACATTTCCAGACAATTTTGGTTCTATCACAAAATATACTTTGGCAGCCCTGAAGTGGATGAGTGCCAAATTTATATAAAAAACTTCTTTCACGGTATACATGTAAACTGTATTATAAAACATAGAAATAGAGAATAGGTATTTAAGTTTGGGTTCCATCCCTAAGCTGTTCCATTTTATAAAGGCTGATCAATGTTCATTCTGAAATCCCCAAAGAATCCAAAATATGAAACACTTCTAGTCCTTACCATTCAAGACAAAAGCTTCTGCTTAGTTTGGCATTGTGAAGCATGAATATATGGCTCCAGAACTTCTACATTTATCTATCCATCCAGCTATCTTTCTTTCTTTTTCCTTCTTTCTTTATTTTTTCCTCTCTTTCTTTCTTCCTTTCCTTTATTCTTTTCTTCCTTTCCCTGTCTGTCTATATTTTGAAGCCATATTCACGACAGCATACAACACAATTCGAATGGCTTGAACACAAATTCCGTTTCTGTTCATCAAAATTGAAATCGAAATCGATCAACATCAATGGAAATTGTAGCTGTGATACTAGTGCCGGTGGCACGTAAGCGAACCATCCGAACGTGGCCGTTGCCAGCCTTGTCTGGCACGTAAAAAGCACCCACTACACTCACGGAGTGGTTGGCGTTAGGAAGGGCATCCAGCCATAGAAACATTGCCAGATCAGATTGGGCCTGATGCAGCCTTCTGGCTTCCCAGACCCCAGTTGAACCGTCCAACCCATGCTAACATGGAAAGCGGACGCTAAATGATGATGATGATGATCTATTTGGTTCTTCTATTTCTGTACTCTACTTATTGTACTTAGATCTGTGGTATCCGTACTTTAGTTATTGAACTGATATGTAATTTGTACTGTTTCTTGACTGAATTTAAAAAGAAAATTACTTTAGTCTGTGTAAAGAGCTGTGTCCACATTCCTTTGCAGGCCCACCTGTGAGCACCTGATGGTTAACATCATCTTAAAATAGTTGTAAATGGGCTCCATCTTGAGGAAGAAGGGTTTGGCAGAGTGTTCAGTGTAAAGTGTGGGTGGTGAACCCAATTAAAGTGATAAGTGGAGAGATGAGTGAATTTCGAATGTTTTACTGTTGGTAACACAAGGACAGTAAACTGTGGGAAGCAGAGGCCACAGTAGTAGCGGGAGAAAAGCAGTGAGAGGACACAGCATATCTGTAAGACAAGTTCTTTTGGATGCAGTTTACTGTCCTCACATGTGTACAGTCCAACTGGTTCTGTACTCTAATCTCTTATCATCATTTATTGTATTTCTTAGTAAAACATACTCCGTCATACTGTTTCTCTACTGACATGTACTCAACTCTACTGTTTCTGGATGCTGCCCTACTATTTGCATACTGTTTTTTTTTTCTTTTACAGTTCTGTATTTGAGAGATGAGGAATTATGTACATTATTTACATTTGACGGATATTTGTCCTCATCTTGTTGAATATTGGGTATATGGCATAGTGGTTAAGTGCGTGGGCTACTAACCCCAAGATGACCTGAATAATAATAATTATAATAATAATAACAATAACATTGAAAAATACCTTAGGAATGAGAATCCAGATTCGAAATTTCCCTAAGACACCTGGCAGAAACGTTAGCACGCCAGGTGAAATGCTTTGCAGTATTTCGTCTGCCGTTACGTTGTGAGTTCAAATTCCGCCAAGGTCGACTTTGCCTTTCATCCTTTTGGGGTCGATAAATTAAGTACCAGTTACGCACGGGTCGATGTAATTGACTTAATACCTATGTCTGTCATTGTTTGTCCTCTCTGTGTTTAGCCCCTTGTGGGTAATAAAGAAATAGGTATATCAGTCGAAACATTGTGTTATGTACTCTGTTCTGAAAATGTTAGTTTTATATCACCTAAATGCAGTAAAAACAAACTGTTTATTTCTATTAGTAATCTCGAAAGCAAGGGTCATAACAAATGAGGCATTCGTTTATGTACTCTGTCCTGTTAGTTGTGTACTCTGTCCTTCATCACCTTCATCATTTAACATTCTCCTTCTATACCAGCATGGGTTGGACAGTTTGACAGGAACAGGCAAATCAGAGGACTGTGCCGAATTCTGCTGTCTGCTTTGGCCTGGTTTCCACAGCTGGATGCCCTTCCTAATGGCAACCACTTTTACAGAGGGTGGACTGGATGCTTTTCACGTAGCACTATCAGCAGTGAGGTCACCGAGGCAAGAGTCATCAACAGAGGGTGGGGAGTAGAATGAAGGGTGGTGGTGGCTTTGTGTCAAGTGATGAGAGCTTGGAATAGGAATAGAGGGACGAAGATGGGTGTCTTGCAGTAGAAGAGGTACATGGCTACTTCAGTTGGAGAGAGAGAGAAGATGATGTGTTGGAAGAGGTCGTGGTGGTGGGACGGGGTACACTTGAATTGCAGAGAAGTGTTCATATGTGATGTGGAACTATGGATTGCATAGGGTGAGTAAGATTGCAGAGAGTAGGAAATGGAGGAGAGGGGGAGGAAATGTTTTGAGTGGATTCTAGTGAAAGGAAGTGGTGTTATGAAGATATATTGTGGGGAAGAGGTTTGGCAGGGACATATTCTTTTCTACTCTAGGCACAAGGCCAGAAATTTTGAGGGAGGAGTCCAGTCAATTAGATCGACCCCAGTGCATGACTGGTACTTAATTAATTGACCCCGAAAGGATGAAAGGCAAAGTCAACCTCGACGGAATTTGAACACAGAACGTAACAGCAGACGAAATATGGCTACTCATTTTGCCCGGCATGCTAACGTTTCTGTCAGCTTGCCGCCTTTTTGACAGGGACATATTGTGTGCAGGGGTAGGTTCATGAGGGTGTGAAGGAAAAGAAATATAGTGAGTGGTGAACCCGGGTGAAGAGTGGAGGGTGGTGTTAAGAAGATAGGTTGTTCTGTACTGTCACAGCCCATATGTCACTGCCATGTAGCATAGTTGTTCATATGCAGGTACCATACAATCTGCTTTTCACTGTGAGGGAGAGGGCCGTTGTTATCAGCTAAGTTGATAACTCTTAGAAGTTTTCCCAGCCAGTTCTAATATTCTAATATTACATTAACCCCAGGGCAAAACTGTTTTTTTTATTTTATTGGCCCTAAAAGAATGAATGGCAAAGTTGACCTGGGTGGCATTTGAACTTGGAACATAATGTTGGAAGAAATGTCACTAAGAATTTTGTCTGGTCCGCTAACGATTCTGCCAGCTCACTGTCTTTATTATAATAATAATAATGATGATGATGATGATGATAATCCTTTCTACTGGAGGCGCAAGGCCTCAAATTTGGCAGGAGGGAACTAGTCAATTATATCGTTTCCAGTACACAACTGGTACTTAACTTTTTGACCCCAAAAGGATGAAAGGCAAAGTTGACCTCAGTGGAATTTGACCTCAGAAAGTAAAGACGCACACAATGCCACAAAGCATTTTGCCTGGTTGGCAAACAACTCTACCAGCTCACCGCCTTAATAACAATAATAATAATAACAATAATAATAACAATAATAATGGTTTCTGATTTAAGCACAAGGCCAGTAATTTTGAGGTAAGGAGTTTAGTTGATACCATGGTCCCCAGTATTTGACTGGTACTATATTCTTTTGATCTTGATAAAAGCTGAAATTGGCTTTGGTGGGATTTGAACTCACAACATAAGGCACTAGAAAAATGTACTATGAGGCAGATAGATGCAACCAATTCTACCAGCTTGCCACCTTTTGTATATCAAATAATAAATTAAGTAAAATAAAATTTCTGCAGCATGCTGTATTACCAAGCTGTGATTTCTGAAATAGGTAAAACTTCAAAGAATATGGTAAGTTCCAGAAAACATACATTATGACATGGATAGTTTCGTTTCTATGACAATGTCTCCCTCTGAGAGGTTTTAATTTTATTTTGAATGAATTACAAAATCCTTTGTTGGGATTCAAGGAATTGTGTTTTGAGTTGACAGAAACTATAAGAGCAATACCCTGGCAGAAGTTTAGGAATCACTGATTGAATTAGCAGACATTGACGGCAGCTCTTTGAATTCCTTCTCCTTTTAAATTTATCTGAAGTATTTCCAATATTCTTACCTGAAGTGGTTTCCATACTTTCTTAGATAAAATGTTGGCTTCTATAAACGAGATATTTTCCCTTTCATCAGTGGAAAGCTAAGAAACCATTCTTTGGAAGATATTTTGGTTTATCTTTATACTAAATAAAGATTTCATTTCGCAGTGTGATTCTTGGAAAGATAACAATCAAAAGCCCTTCGTTGATATTGATTTATTGATACGGTATAGAATTGAAGCCTGGTCGCACATCACGGAAGATAGGAAAAGATATTTTGTTTCTTCTCTTTATGTAAAGAGAAATGGTAATATGATATGTCTATATGAAAATATTTGACCAAATTTTAGCGTCTTGAACTGAGCTAAAAATCTGGAAAACTTCAAATCAAAGACTGGAAATTGATTTTAAAGTATGAGAGATGTGTAAAACATGAGGAAAACAGCACCCCTGGGACATAATAAAGAAGTGATTATATAAACTCAATCATTTGTTGTTTTTTTTCTTTTAGTAGTAGGGAAAGAATTATATATCAAAACTGTTGTTTGTGTTGGCAGTGTGGAGAAGGGGTGAATATCAGCTGTGAGGTCACCTCCCACCATGTAGTGGAGGGCTAAAAATCTGCTGTGAGGCAGGGTTGGATTAAGACCCATAGAGGACCTTAGCACTTGGTGCCCCACTATATATGTAATTGAAAACAAACAATAATAAACCATAAAATAAATTTTCGGTTTTTTTTTCAAAATAAAACAAAACTAACAGAAATATGGAAAATAATATTTATTTCTGTATAATTCCATTTTATTTATATTTGAAAAGTTTTCTCCTCCTTCTTTTTAATTGCAAAGTTTTTGATCAGATCTTCACTATGATACCATGAACACTTCGAAATTACATTTCTGATCATATAAACCACTTCAAATATTATTTTAGTGAGTTCAAAGTGATTTATTTTTGTGCCCTAAACCATTTACCATTTCTGTGGTGCCTTCCTATTCCCTTGATGCCCTAAGCATGTTCTTATTTTGCTTAACGGTTAATCCAATGCTGCCTTCAAGTCACTCACCAATGATGGCAAATTTCCATCATTCATAAAGAGCTATGGGCCATGGCATCGATTCTTGTGGCCTACATCTGAAAATAGACAGGAGTGTTGCTGTGAGTGGGGTAGCCTAGTCTCATAGCCATACAGTGCTTGTAACACTGGGATCAATACAGCTTTTCATTTGTATGTAAAAGCTGCTTGAACCACAGCTGCTTGAACCACAGCTGCTTTGGGGCCGGGTTTGGGATGGGGGTTTTACTATTATAAGTATTTGCATCAAGGTTTTAGTACGAGGATACCCCATGAATTATGATTTTTGATCCACTTCCTTCCTTCCACCATTGTTGGAGGCCTTGTAAAACATCATCATTATCATCATCCACTTTCCATGCTGGCATGGGTTGGACGGTTAAACTGAGAACAGGTAAGCCAGAAGGCTGCACCAGGCTCCAGTCTGATCTGGCAGTGTTTCTACAGCTGGATGCCCTTCCTAACACCAACCTCTCTGAGAATGTAGTGGGTGCTTTTACGTGACACCGGCACGGGAGCCAGTCAAGTGGGCCTGGCATTAATCATGTTCAGATAGTGCTTTTTATGTGCCACCGGCACGGGAGCCAGTCAGGGGATACTAGCATCAGCTACAGTTGGATGGTGCATTTTACAAGCCACCAGCATGGGAGCCAGTTAGGCAGCCCTGGCATCGATCACATGGTAATATGTACAACTTAATTTTGTCGACAGAGTGGACTGAAGCAATGGGAAATAGTGTCTTACTCAAAGACACAACCCACTACTGGGAATCGAACTCATGGCTTTATGATTGTGTGTCGAACACCCTAACCATTCAGCCATGCACCTTCACAGTGGTGGGATAAGTGATTGAGTGGAAGAAGATTCTGGTTGGAAGTATGGTGCTTTTGCCATTAAATTCCAGCCATCTTCGTAGTGGTAGTTTCTCAGTGTCTGTCATATTTGTAGTGATTTCCTGAGTAATTCTGAAGCAGACATGGCAGCTGTGGGATTCATGAAGCTCACTTTGAAGCCAGTTGCTTTTGGGTAAACACAGGCACACACACGTACATAGGCACACATGTACATGCACACACACGTCCACATGCTCTGTCTCAATCTGGAAGGGTCACTCAACGTCCACATGCTCTATCTGCTGCCATACCATCTAACTCATCAGCTCTTGTATGCTATCCACCGACAACTGATTGCTCGCACCTCGCCAACCCTGCCTGCTCACCATGGCCCTTCCGGTGGGACCCAGAGACCCCACTTCCGACAGGACATGCGTACTCCCTCACTTGCGTCCTTTCCCTACAACACAGTCTGGCTCATAACACCACAGATAAGAAAGGAGAAACGTTTATCCAGCTTTTGTACTGACATAACACTTGACCAACTGATTGACCTTTTATAACAAGAAATGTCCATCAGCATGTGACCAGTTTGACCACCTTCTGAAGATTGACAACAGAAGTTGTGGCACTCATGCCTCTCCTCAATTAAGTAGATTGTGGACTTGGAATGCTAAAATCTTTTTGCCCTATTTTGTTGATTATGTTTATCTATGTCTGTGTGTGATGTCATTCTTTTACTTGACTGCGACCATGCTGGAGCACTGTCTTTAGTTAAACAAATCGACCCCAGGACTTATTCTTTGTAAGCCTAGTACTTATTCTATCGGTTTTCTTTGTTGAACTGCTAAGTTACAGGGACGTAAACACATCAACATTGGTTGTCAAGCGAAGGTGGAGGGGACAAACTCACACACAGAAATACATATATATATA